>NC_054471.1:83974375-84280915 GCF_017639515.1 Carcharodon carcharias
AGAGTCAGCAGGCTCTCTCTCAAGCCACTCCGAGCGATGGGGCGGCACCTAGACATAGCACCCGAAAACTAAAGCATAGGGCACATTGGGCACTCAAATGGTATGTCAATGGGTTTTGTGTTGGCCTTAGAATAAAGAATAAAATTCTTCTTATTGGAATGGAGAAGTCTGTGTAGTTTTTTTGGACATAATAAAGTCCACTTTTCTGACCATGGCTGAGGGTGTTTCCTTTGTGCTGCATTTGTTTTTTTCACAGACATATCCATGAGTGTTTGAGTGAACATTGATGTTTCTGAACTAAGCCCTTAGTTGCAGCTGATAAGATGGAAGATGTAGCACCTAAGTGCCACGTGTGGAAGCACCAGGCAATGCTGCTCCTGCTGATCCATGTGTGTGGAGCTAACTGAAGGTTCGTTGGATTAAATTGTCCCGGGTCTCTGCTTCCTTGATATAATAGCGGGTCGGCATTCTGCCCCTCATCATCGCCCTGTGCTTCCCCATCCTCTGAGCCACTGCTGGATTCATCATGTGCAGCCTCATCCAGGGCATCAATGTCTTCATCGTCAACTGCATCCCCCCTTTCCAGCGCAACATTGTGCAGGGCGCAGCATGCCACCACTATTAGAGAGACGAGATCTGGGGGGTGCTGGAGTGCGCCCCCTGAGCGGTCCAGGCAACGGAAGCGCATCTTGAGAAGACCGATGGCTCTCTCCACCACAGCCCTTGTGGTGCCCTGGCTCCTATTGTACCGCTGCTCAGCTTCTGTTCTGGATGGCGGAGAAGCGTCATGAGCCACCTTCGGAGGGCATAGCCCTTGTCACCCAGCAGCCAACCATCCAGCCGGGCCGGAGCTGAAGCGCCCCGGCACCTGGGAGTGTCTGAGGATGTAAGCGTTGTGGGAGCTGCCTGGGTACCTTGCACAAACTTGCAGAATCTGCTTCCTGTGATCACACGCTATCTGCCATTGACAGGTCGGCTGATTTTGCTGCGCCCCCGCCTTCCTGAAAATTTAAATGAGGCGGGATGACATCGGGGGTTCCGCGTGACATCATCCCACATCATTTTACGCGTCGGCGAGCGGGGCCCGCCCCTTGCTCACCGACAGCAAAATTCTGCCCATCAACTCTGTTTCTCTTTCCACAGATGCTGTCAGACCTACTAAGCTTTTCCAGTATCTTCTGTTTTTGTTTCAGCTTTCCAGCATCTGCAATATTTTGCTTTAATCACAGAGAAAAGCTGTCCTCAAAACTTTATAACCAAAGAGAAACCAGTAAAATGAAGCTATCTGAGATATTAGCATTGTTTTCCCATACCTGGTAGGCCTTGTTGTCCTGGCAACCCCCTGGGTCCTCTTCCTGGCAGCCCTCTATCACCCTTCTCACCTTGTTCACCTGTACAGAAATCCACATTAGATAAGAATATGGAACGAGAGAGGAAACCACCATTACAGACAAAATGTATGAGCTTGAAAAATGATTTGAAATCTTAGAGCAAGCAAACTTTGTTATTGCAATTCTTTGCTACATGGTGCGCTAATAACAGTTATTCACCATTTTCTTTCTTTAAATTGAGACAACTAGTTGGTGCACATTACCCTGTTTGAAAAAAGTAATATGCGGGGCAAGGTGATTGAGTGGTTCAATGACACTAAAATTCAAAATCTCTAAATTACATTAGGTAGGGAAGTCAATAGAGATTATAAAGAATTAGACAAGTTTCAGTTGCAGTATGCAGCTCAAAAAAAGTGAAAAAAGGCATTTGCAGCTACCTCAAGACAACAGACATTGGGACATCCTTGGAGATATCAATATTGCACCAGCTAATCCAGGATAAAGCATTTATTCTGACAAGTCCCTTGTCAGTCCAAAACCTTGTGTTGTTGTTGAATTTTAATGGAAATATATTATCGTCATATCTCATTCTTAAAGAAGCAGGTTTGGCTGCTGCACTGCTTTACTTGATCTTACCTTTTTGTCCTTTATAGCCGATTATACCCGATGGACCTTTGAGGCCAGTAAGACCACGAGGCCCTGGCTGTCCAGGGAAGCCATTTTCTCCACCCGGGCCTAGGGGTCCAGGTGGTCCAGGACGCCCTGGCAAACCCATAATACCAGATTCCGGTCGTCTGAGGCTGGCAGCCAAATGTGCCAAGTGTTCTAAAGGAGAATACAAATGTGTAAGTTATTCAAAGACATCAAAGTACACAATATCAACAAGAACAATTAAATGTATATAGTATTTATGGTGTTTATTGCTTGGTAGGATAATATGCTATAGAAATTACATTAGAGTGTACAGCACAAAAACAGGCCATTCGGCTCAATTTGTCCATGCCAGTATTTATTTATTAATTAGTTATTTATTTAAATGAGCTTCCTCCCATCCTTCTTCATCTAACCCTATCAATATATCCTTCTACTCCTTTCTCCGTCATGTGCTTATCTGACCTCCACTTAAAAGTAGCTATTCTATCCATCTTAACTCCTCCTTCTACTTCTACATTCCATTGGAATAAATGCATATCATGTCCTTCATTGTATCATTTCAAAATCCCAATAGATTTGGATCATAGTTCTCAATATAGTGGATCTTTCCTGATGATGAAACATTGTGTGGAATTTTATGCCAGCGGAATTTTACGCCAGCGGAATTTTACGGTCCCACTGAAGTCAATGGAGTTTAGAATAAATTGCTGCATTTTAAGGCCCCATCCCCAGCCATTGTGATAGAAGGATAAGTTAATTATGAAAAGGCTTTACTGAGCTGTGATCTATTGAATTTGTTCCTTATCTGATATCAGCAATCTAATTACATACAAGATAAAACCGTCAGATGTTAGGTTTCCCTGCTAAGTGTATTTTCAGTTAAAGTATTATAAGATAAACAGTATAGACTTGAGAATCGCAAGTTCAATTTCAAAATTTATGGATGACACTAAAGTTGTTAATTTGAGGGAGGACTCAACGTTACAGGAAGACATAACCATGCAGAATGGAGGTATAAATTGGCAAATTAACTTCAAAATAGATAAGTGTGAGGTGGTATATTCTGCTAGGAAGAATAAGGAGATCACAAACTCCTTGAAAATTACATGTCTAAATGGGGCAAAGAAACAGAGGGATCTGGGGCTACAGATACACAAATCACTCAAAGTGACTATGCAGATTAATAAAGCCATAAAACATTGCAAGTAAATCTCTGGGGTTCAGTTCTAGAGAGATAGAATTAAAAAGCAGAGGAGTCACGTTAAATTTGTATAGAACTTTGATTATACCACAACTGGGGTAATGTGAACAGTCCTGGTCTCCATGTTATAAAAAGGATATAGAGAAGACATTAAGAAGATTTACTGGAGTGTTACCAAAACTGAGAGGTTATACCCATCAGGAAAGATCGAACAGGCTGGAGCTCTTTACTCTAAATAGCAGAACTCTGTGGGGTGCTTTCTTAAAGATTATGAAAGGATTTGATAGGGAAGGCATGACGAGTATAAGAAAATCACTAATAAATCCAAAAGGGATTTCAGAAAAAATCTGTTTTCCCAAAGAGTGCAACCAGCTCCCAAAGAAAATGATTCAGGCAAAAAGAATGGATGCATTTAAAAGGAAGCTAGATAAGCACATGAGGGAGAAAAGAACAGAAGGATATACAGATAGGGTTAGATGAAGAGATCTGGGAGGAGGCTCATTGGAGCTTAAACACCAATCATGGATAGGTTAGGCTGAATGACCAGTTTTTGTGCTGTAAATATTTTGTAATACTTTAGAACCAACACCACCAGAATAGATTATCTGGCCATTAATCATATTTGTAGAACTTTTCTGTGTGAAAATTAATTACTGTGATTCCCTATTTTACAGCAGTGACTACAGTCAAGAATGTGTGACAACGATGACATTCAAGGGTACTTCATTTGCTATTGAAGTGTTTTGTACCAAGGATGTGAAAGGTTTCATATGAATGCAAGTTAGTGCTTTCTTCCAATTGTACAGGGGAGTCAAAAGTCAAGTCAAAGATTCCCCGCAGCCTAAGGCACACTCTAGCAAACCTGGAGAGTCAATTCCCAGACCTAACAGCATGCTTTGTATGATGCTTCTGACTGAGTTTTCAAATCTACACCTTTAATCATATTGCCCCAAATGTTTTGCTTCCCTATTATTGCATGGGCAGACAATTAGCTACTCAAACACAGGTTTATGATTGACTTCCAACTCATATACTGTTAAGTCTCTTGAGAACAGGGGAGCAGAATCAATGTGACAGAAATCTTGATGGTAAGCTCAACAATTTACATTTCCAAAGTTTTGAAATTACTTATATGCTTTTGGTTCATACATATATTTATATACATATGTGCAACTCAAAAACATTCCAGTGACATTTGCTAGCAAGAAGAGACTTTTTTTTTGATTAAATTAACAATTTGAGCAAGTGAACAGAACTGGATGTCATACCACCTTTCCAAACTAACAAGGTCATCCTTGATTGTGAGCATTTTAAAAGGTTCTTTTAACAACTAGGGCTTCCTGTTCCACCGTCAGATGATGTGTGATCTTACAGCGGTCTTATCTGATAACTGTATAGATTTCCATTAATTTTCTACTGAACAATATTCAAATTATGAAGCAACATGAAATATACATATAGAAAAAATTCTACATGAATACACGTGATATTGAATAGGCTGGCAAAATACCTCGAGTTTTGTCTCAGTAATCTAATGGGTGTTTGACTTCGCCTCTTTTCAAATGTAAGACTTTAATTTTTAATCCTGAAGCTTCTATTACATCAGTTACCAGTCATTGGCTGTGGAGAACTTTGCAACATCCTAGTGTAGTGAAAGGTGCTCTGTAAATGCCAGTTTTTTCTTTCTTAACTCAAGCTGATGGGATGAAAGTTTCTTTCTGTGGGGCAGGAATCGGGTAAAAGTAACTTGATCACTATCAAACCAATTCCCACTGGAAATGAATTGATATGACATAGCAGCCTCTATTTCAGCAAAGCATAACACTATTGCCCACCTAGCTGAGAAAATTCATAAAGATGTCTGGTGTGAGGACTGGATAAAATAGAGTAGGAATGCTCATCTGATTAAGCTGTGAGAATAGCTCCATTCTTTGCTACATAGAGAAAATATACTTGCATCTTTGTGCATACTAGTTTATGAATTTGCTGTGAATAATTGTTGTGATATGGAACATACTGTCATTCAACAGTAATTTTCAAAAAGGAACTGGTTAAATACTTGAAAGGAAACATGTGCAGAGCTATGGGATCAAAGCAGGAGAGTGATTGAATAGCTCTTTGATAGAGTGGACAGAGGCACGATGGGCTGAATGGCCTTCTGTGCTGTATGAATCTTCGATTCGATGAGTAATATGACACGAAAATCTTCCTGTTTTCAGTGCACATCACTGGGATCCTGACTCTATGTCTGGCTTATAATGTGAACATTAGAGCTCGATAATAACATATAAAATGAAATCCTGCCCACACCAATAAAGATTGACCCCTGTTCTCACTTGGTCAGTGCATGGGGAATTGGAACAAGTGGTCATAGGTCCATAATTTTTCCTTATCCTTTCATGGGATGTGGGCAGCACTGGCAAGGCCAGCATTTGTTTCCTATCCCTAATTGATCTTGAGAAGGTGATGGTGAGCCACCTTCTTGAATCACTGCTGTCCACTTTTCTATAGCAGTTTAATAGCAACTTAGTGGCTTGCTAGGCCATTTCAGAGGGAGTCAACCACATTGCTGTGGATCTGGAGTGACATGTAGGCCAGACAAGGTAAGGACGGAAGGTTTCTTTCCTTAAAGGACATTAACATTGTTAAATAGCTTGTTAAAGACTCTCTAAGACACTATACTGCATAGTAATGACTTCAAACATTCATGACTACACTCCAAGATAACAGGTTTAAAGTGTGAAAGTGCACATTCAATGAAGAATCTCACCAAGCTGCTAATTTACCTTATCTAATGATCACATATTTGTGAGATAGAATAATAATGGGGAGAATTTTCTCCCTGTTGGATGGGCTGGTCAAGAGCGGGCACGGAGCTGATCACTGCCCATGATCGGCTGCACGTAGCCATTTTATGTGGGTAGGCCAATTAAGGCTCACCCAGTGTGATGCGTGCCCGGTAGCGCTTAGCGCGAGCAGGGGGAGGAGGGAGAGTCAGAGCCTCTGCTCTTTTGCGCATGCGTGTGAAAGAACGCAGAAATCTCCCTGAGGTATGGAGCTGCCTCAGCAAGATTAAGTTCAGTTTTAAAGTTTAAAATAAACAAAGCTAAAAATCATTTACACATGTCCCCTCATGTGGCAGCGTCACATGAGCAGGGATATGTTAATGAAATGTATGAAAAATGTTTATTAATTTAATAAACCTTTCATGAAACCTCATCCCACCCGTGGATGAGGTTGCATGAAAAAGGCAAAGGCAGCCTGGGCTCCTTGCCTGCCCACCAACCTTAAGGTTGGATGGGCATCCCTGTCAAATAGGTTAATGAGTTAACAGTGCAAATAGGGATAAATAGGTATGATTTGGTAGTGATTACTGAAACATGGTTACAGGGAGAACAGGTTTGGGAGTTGAATATCCAAGGGTACTCAGTGTTTCAGAAAGATAGGCAGGAAAGAAAAGGAGGTGGTGTAGCTTTGTTAGTAAAGGAAGAGATCAATGCTATAGTGAGGAATGATATAGGCACTGGAGAGCAAGATGTAGAGTCAGTCTGGGTAGAAATAAGAAATAGCAAGGGAAAAAAGTTCCTGGTGGGAGTAATCTATAGGTCCCCAAACAGTAGATCAGCAGTAGGGCACAGTATAAACCAGGAAATACTGGGAGCATGTAAGAAAGGCACGGCAATAATCATGGGTGATTTTAAACAAAAACAGAATTACCTGGAAAAACTCAGCAGGTCTGGCAGCATCGGCGGAGAAGAAAAGAGGTGATTTTAATATGCATATAGACTGGACTAATCAAATTGGCAAGGGTAACCTTGAAGGAGAGTTCATAGAGTGTATTAGAGATTGTTTCTTGGAGAAATAAGTTGTGGAACCAACCAGGGAGCAGGCTATTCTGGATTTGGTTTTGTGTAATGAGCTGGGATTAATTAATGATCTCATAGTAAAGGATCCTCTAAGGAAGAGTGATCATAGCATGATAGAATTTCAAGCTCAGTTTGAGAGTGAGAAACTTGAATCTCATACTGGTATTCTGGGGTTAAACAAAGGTAACTACATAGGTATGAGGGAAGATTTGGCCCTAGTGGACTGGGCAGGAAGACTACAAGGTAGGACAACTGATGAACAGTGACAGATATTTAAGGAGATATTCAATTCCTCCCAAGTAAAATATATCCCAATGAGGAAGAAAGATGGTAAGAGGGGGAAAAAGTATCCATGGCTAAGCAAGGAAGTTAAAGATAACTTAAAGGCAAAAACTAAGGCATACCAAATTGCAAAGGTCAGTGGCAGGCTGGAAGATTGAGAAACTTTTAAAGATCAATGAAGGGTATAATAAAAAGAGCAAAGGTAAATTATGGAAGAAAACTAGTGCAAAACATAAAAACTGAAAGCAAAAGCTTCTACAAGTATATAAAAGGAAAGAAAGTAGCTGAAGTGAATGTTGGTCCCTTGGAAGATGAGACTGGGGAGTTAATAGTGAGGAACGCAGAAATGGCAGTGATGCTTAATTAATATTTTGCCTCAGTTTTCACTGTGGAGGACACTAGTACCACCCCAAAAGTAACAGATGGTGCGGAGAATATAGAGGAGGAACTTAGAACAATCACACAATCACCATCACTAAAAAAAAAGTACTGAGCAAACTATTGAGATTAACGGGTAACAAGTCCCCGGGACTTGATGGCCTACATCCCAGGGTCTTAAAGGAAGTGACAAGGGAGATAGTGGATGCATTGGCTATAATATTCCAAAATTCCCTGGATTCTGGAAAGGTTCCAGTGGATTGGAAAAATGCTAATATAATGCTCTTATTCAAAAGGATTGGGCGGGAGGCAGAAAGTAGGAAACTATAGGCCAGTTAGTTTAATATCTGTCGTTGGGAAATTGTTGGGATCCGTTATTAATGAAGTAGTAATGGGGCATTTGGAAAGTCAAAATGTAATCCATCAGAGTCAGCATGGTTTTAGGAAGAGTATATCATGTTTGAATAATTTGCTAAAGTTCTTTGAAGATGTGACAAGCAAAGTTGATAATGCGAATCCTGTAGATTTATTATATCTGGACTTCCAGAAGGCCTTTGATAAGGGGCTGCACAAAAGATTAATACACAAGATCACACGGAGTTAGGGGTAATATATTAGCTTGGATAGAGGATTGACTAACCAACAGAAAGCAGAGAGTCAGGATAAATGGGTCTTTTTCTGGATGGCAAGCTGTAACTAGTGGACTGCCACAGGGTTCAGTCCTTGGGCCCCAACTATTTACAATCTATATTAATGACTTCAGTTCAGGGATAGAAGGTACTATAGCTAAATTTGCAGATGACACCAACATAGGTGGGAAAGTAAGTTGCAATGAAGAAATAAGAAATTTGCAAATGGATATGGACAGGTTAGGTGAATGGGCCAAAATTTGGCAGATGGAGTTTAACGTGGATAAGTGTGAGGTTATCCATTTTGGTCAGAAGAATAAAAAGGTGACTTATTACTTAAGTGGAGAGAAACTTCAGAATGCTTCAGTGCAGAGGGATCTGGGTGTCCTCGTACATGAATCGCTGAAAGCTAGTATGCAGGTACAGCAGGTAATAAGGAAGGCAAATGGAATTTTGGCATTTATTGCTAAAGGAACAGAGTATAAAAATAGGGAAGTGTTGTTGTAACTGTACAAGGCATTGGTGAGACCACACCTGGAGTACTGTGCACAGTTTTGGTCCCCTTACTTGAGGAAGGATGTAGTTGTACTGGAGGCGGTTCAGAGGAGGTTCACTAGATTGATTCCAGAGATGTGGGGCTTGTCTTATGAGGAGAGATTGAGCAGTTTAAGCCTATACTCGCTAGAGTTTAGAAGGATGAGAGGAGATCTAATTGAGGTATATAAGATGCTAAAGGGGATAGACAAAGTAGACATGGAGTGGATGTTTCCCCTTCTGGGGCATTCTAGAACGAGAGGCCATAGTTTTAGGTTAAGGGGTGGTAGATTTAAATCAGAGATGAGGAAGAATTACTTTTCTCAAACGGTCATGAATCTGTGGAATTTGCTACCTCAGTATGCAATGGATACCGGGACACTGAATAAATTTAAGGAGGAGATAGACAGATTTTTAATTAGTAATGGGTTGAACGGTTATGGGGAGAGGGCAGGAAATTGGTGTTGAGGCCAAAATGAGATCAGCCATGATCGTAATAAATGGCAGCGCAGGCTCGAGGGGCCGAATTGCCTACTCCTGCTCCTGGTTCTTATGTTCTTAATTGCTTTATTATTGGCCTTAACAGGCCTTTGACGATTCGGCGGGCGAGCAGCCGACTCCGATGTGTGCCCGCTGAACGAAAGATCGGAATGACACACGGTGACGTCAGGACGCACGCTCGATGACACCACATAACATGTGCTGGGCCCACCCGCAATGGCCAACCCGAAGATTCTGTCCAATGTGTCTTGTTTGTTGATTATTGCTATATAATTCTTTAATATAGAGCTACATTCCAAAATCTCATTTTACAATGAATTATAATTGAAACCTCTGGGCAAAGTTTGGAGAAAACTGAGCTGACTAGTTAGCTGATGTCACTGGAGCTGGGTTGTGACAACTGGTTTCAGGGATGGAGGGGAGGAGGGAAATCAGACACAATTTTATCCAAAGCACCATTATGAATGTCAAGGGAGACCCTTTTTTTAAATTTAATTCTTGGGATGTCAGCGTTTCTGGCTAGGCCAGCATTTATTGCCCATTCCTAGCTGCCCATGAGAAGATAGTGGTGAACCACCAACTGCTGCTGTCTGTGTGATGTAAATATACCCAGAGTGCTTTTTTCTGTAGCAATCCTAATAAAACTGAGTGGCTCGCTAGGCCACTTCAGAGGGATTTTCAGAGTCAACCACATTACTGAAGGTCTGGAGTTACATGCAGGCCAGACCAGGTAAGGATGGCAGATTTCTTTCCCTAAAGACATTAGAGAAGCAGATGGGTTTTTACAATATGATGCCTTCTGAGGTCCAATAAATGCCTGATATTTATGACTAGGCGTACACAATAATGATCATCTATGTGAAGTAATAGAGGGTCGGAGGTGTTTGTTGAACTGTCCCCCAGCAAGGCTCAGTTCTTTCAGAAGAGGGGCAAAGAAAATTGAGGAGGGGTTGAAGAAGTTTCAAGGGTAAATTGGTTGATTACTCTGAACAGGGTAATTTTACTACCCTTCATGCAGCCAGTAGAAATGAAGGATTTCATAAACTTCCAAGACTTTTCTTAACTTCTGCCAGTACCTGCTTAAATACCATCAGCTTTCCTTCACATCTAAAAATTAATCAGTCAAAATTTTCAACATTGTATTCTCCCACTGTGATGTAAAGCAGACATTGGTGAATCTGATCATATGTCTGTGTACATATACATGTGTCCCTTTGCAAATGAGAAAGAACAATTCATTCATTCACTGCTCCATTCACCACACCCCCATCACTCACCTACCGACCACCTCTATCAATCATGACTCATACCTCAGGTTCATTCCATCTCACCCTCACTAACTTAGCATTGCTGCAAACCTCACAGCTTGCACACACTGTTTAACCATGGCAGCCACATCATCCAAACGCATTGCACCACACTCACTGATACACTCTCTTGCAGGACAAGGTGGTGCATAACCAGAGACAGCAACTAACTAATGAGGAATTTCCATGACCTTATCCCCATGAAGGAGACAGCAGTCGCCGTTATTGGAGTAAGACTGACCAGCAACAAAGCTGAAACTATTGGTGATGACAGAATGCTCAATCCTAATCCACTGTCTCACACCCAATTTTCCCCACACCCCAGACTCTCTTCAATTTTTTATAAGATACAAATTATTTAAGGATGTACCTTTGCTTTCTCCACCAACCTCCACCACCCCTACTTCCAATCTCTGCTACCCCCAAACTCCATCTTCCACATCCCCCATCCACCAACCTCCGTCTCCCTCCACCTTCACCCCCTCAACTCCAACCTCCACACCCCCCTCCCACCTCCAACACCCCTCACCACAATCCTACACTTATTCCATTCTCATCAGAACACAGGAGCAGCAGTGGGCTGTTCAGCCCCTCAGACCTGTTCTGCCATTCAATGAGATCATGGCCGATCTGTGACCTAACTCCACATCCCCACCTTTTCTCCATATCCTTTAATACATTTAACTAACAAAAATCTACCAATCTCAGGTTTATAATTAACAATTGATCTGGCATCAATTTGTGGAAGAGAGTTCCAAACTTCTACTACTCGCTGTTTGTGGAAGTGCTTCCAAACTTCACTCCTGAAAGGTCTGGCTCTAGTTTTTAGGCTATGTCCCCTTGTCTTAGACTCCCCAACCAGTGGAGATAGTTTCTTTCTATCGACCTTATCTGTTTCCTTAATATCTTGAAACTTCAATCAAATCACTCAAAATTCTAAATTCCAGTGAATACAACCCCATTTTGTCATTCCTCCTCATAATTGAAACCTTGGAAGTTCAGGTATCATTCTGGTAAACCCACACTGCATTCTCTCCAAGATCAATAAATCTTTCCTAAGGTGTGATGCTCAGAGCTGCTCACAGTGACTCCAGGTGTGGTTTAACCAGAGCTCTGTATAACTGAAGCATGACATGTACCCCCTTGTATTCTAGTCCTCTAGATAGAAAGGTCAGCATTCCATTAGCCTTACTGATTATTTTCTGTGCCTGTTCATGACACTTCAATGATCTAGGGACCCCCAATTCTCTTTGGACTTCCACTGTTTCTAGTTTTCCACTATTTAGAAAGTACTTCGTACAGCGAGCACTGTAGCAGCAGCTCAGACTGAGATCATGCAAGCTCCGCTTGCTGCCATCATGACTACAGACACCAGGGTTCAAAGGGACTTGCAGAATCTGATGAGAGTCCAGCAATTTGTCTCCCAACAAATTACTAGTTTGCTGAAGCACTGCCTCATGACACTATGGAACACAAACCTGCTGTTGTCTCTTAGGATGAGAGCATTTGTATTCCCACCACTACAACTCCGTCAGTGTCCTCGCTGTTGTCTTGAGCAGTGCAGACTGCTGCCGCCCATGTGGAGATGATGCAGTCTAAAGCTGGGCCTTTAAGACCCAGGGTTGCTTGAGGGTTTCTTGCAAGGCCATCTGCAGTCTCCCCCAGACTGCCAGTCAGCAGCCACTGGGGTAGCACAGTGTAGGACAGGCAAAATAGGACAGGACACCCGCAAGACAGACACAAGAGTGAATAGCTGACTTTCGTCTGGGATATTGGATGGGTTGCTAAAGTTGGTTTGAAATGTTTACTTCCCGATGTTTTTAGTTCAGCATTGTGGCCAAGGGGACACTGTGATTATCAGTGACAAAGGGAAGACAGGGCTGGTGAATGGGGAGCTGGGGTTACATTCACTGGTAATAAAGTCAATCATGGACAGACCAGCCAGAAAGGAGCCTGTCTATGCTGCCTCCTCTCTTTCTCCTTCTCCTCCACAGCTGCATTACCTGGTGGAAAGGGCTGTCCTTTCATGATGTCAAAGTTGTGCAAGATGCAGGAGACCATGACAATTCATAACACGGGCTCTCGAAATTACAGCAGGGCTCCTCCCGCCCCTAGAGCACTGCAAGCAGTGGAAGTGTTGTTTAACCCCAGTGGTCTGCTCAATCACAATCCCTGTGGGATCATGGCACTCATTATATAGATGCTGCCCATTTGTCTGCGACTTGCTCACCAGAGTCATGAGACAGGTGGTCAGTGACTAGCTCTTGTCGCCCAGTTGCCATCCTCTGATTTTTCATGGTTTGTTTCATTTTTTCATGGGATGTGAGCATAGCTGGCAAGGCCGACCCTTGTTGACCATCCCTAATTGCCCTTAAACTGAGTGGCTTGCTTGGCCATTGGTGGTTCAAATGTAACTGGTACATCCTGCTACAACTGAGCAGCAGCAGAATGGTAGAAATAAAATTACAAGTCAGACTTACAGATAACAGAAATAACTGAGCCAACGTAGATCACAGTCACTCTTCACAAAGCTCTTATGCAGTGGCAACACACACTTTCCCACAATCATTTCCTCAAACTCTTTCTGCAGATGAAAGTTCGGCTGAAAGTTCCGCAGAGTACAACATTTTTGCTGAATGAACTTCATTAGGGTTAGGGGTAGAGTTAGAGTTAGGGTTAGAGTTAGGGTTAGAGTTGGGTTAGGATAAGGGTTAGGGTTAGAGTTGGGGTTAGAGTTGGGGTTAGGGTTGGGGTTAGAGTTAGGGTTAGAGTTGGGGTTAGAGTTAGGGTTAGAGTTAGGGTTAGGATAAGGGTTAGGGTTAGGGTTAGAGTTGGGGTTAGAGTTGGGGTTAGAGTTAGGGTGAGAGTTAGGGTGAGAGTTAGGGTGAGAGTTGGGGTTGGAGTTGGGGTTGGGGTTGGGGTTGGAGTTGGGGTTGGAGTTGGGGTTGGAGTTGGGGTTGGAGTTGGGGTTTGAATTTTGGTTGGAGTTGGGGTTGGAGTTGGGGTTGGAGGTCGGGTTGGAGGTCGGGTTGGAAGTCGGGTTGGAGGTCGGGTTGGAGTTCGGGTTGGAGTTCGGGTTGGAGTTCGGGTTGGAGTTCGGGTTGGAGTTCGGGTTGGAGTTCGGGTTGGAGTTCGGGTTGGAGTTCGGGTTGGAGCTTGGGTTGAGGTTAAGTGTACACTGTAATACTGGTTAAACCTTGGCAAATGAACACTTGTTTTTCAATTTTTTGCATTTTGCTGACCTGCCAATACCAGCCTTTGGGAAGGAGAATGATGAAAGTTCTCAGCTAGTCTACGCCCCTTAATTTCAAGTTAATAAAGCTCAATCGAAGCTTGAGGAACAGCAACTCATCGATCGATTAAGCGCTTTCCTGGACTCAACACTGAGCTCAACAATTTCACATCATAACCAGGTCTCCCATTTTTTTTTGGGACAGCAGCTATTGGTGAGGATTTTACTCTTTACCATTGACACCTCCTCTAGAACCATCTTTTGTTTCCTTGCATGTCCCATTCCCACCTGCTTTTGTCTTGCACCATCATCCCTTCTGACATTTCATCTTTCCTGCCTCCCACCCTACCACAAATCACCCTTCCTGACTTTGCTCCCGAACCTGCCCCCAACCCCGCAACCACCCCCCACTACTCCACCACCCCTCCACCCTGCTTTTCCCTGCCTCTCTATTTGCTTAAGATCTATCCACAACTATTACATTTTTCCAGTTTTGGCTAAAAGGTCATTATCCTGAAATGTTAACTCAGTTTCTCTCTCCACAGACACTGCCAGGCCTGCTGAGTATTTCCAGCATTTTCTGTTTTTGTTTCAGATTTCCAGCATCCACAGTACTTTGCTTGGTTTCAAGTTGTTTCTTTGGTTTTTTTCTGATAATTCAGATTGAAATAATACAAAAACACCACCTGGGCTCGTTCATCGAGGATCGCTGAATAAATCAAATTTTAAAGCAACTTTGAATTAACAGGATTAGATGATTGTTATGCACTTGTATATGGTATCAGTTCCCATACACAGGTTCCATGAAATTTTCAACACCTCTGGAATTTTGTTCCTGGGTCTAACAACCCAAAACCCTCTTTGCATTGAATGTGACAAATACCTTTGCCAGAGGAACAGCTCTTGATATTTGATCACTCATCAAGTCAAGGGGAGAAAGAAGTTGCACTTATATAGCACCTTTCATGATCTCAGGAGATCTCAAAGTGCTTTACAGCCTATACAGTACATTTTCTTGAAGTGTTGTAATGTAGGAAGTGTAGCAGCCAATCTGCACACAAACAGGAATGTGATAATGACTATTCACACACCATCCTGACTTGGAAATATATCGCCGTTTCTTCACTATCGCTGGATCAAAATCCTGGAACCCCCTTCCCAACAGCACTGTGAGTGTACCTATACCAGAGGGACTACAGCTCACCACCACCAAGGGTAATTAGGGATGGGCAATAAATGCCAGCCTTGCTAGTGATGCTTGCATTCCATGAACAAATAAATAAAAAGATTATCTGTTTTTGTGATGTTGGCTGAAGGATAAATACATTTACCTGAGACAACCAAATAATGTCCTGGAGGCAATGAATTAAATATCTTTTCCTCAGCCCCCTAGCCAGTGACGAGAAGTTAACTTTCCACAGATGGTGCATCCACTCAATGGGCCACTGACTGGTGATGCCAGGCAGCAAGGCTATAATTTGTCTTCTCCTTGTAACATCATGGCAGATGATTCTCCTGTACTGATCTGACCAGGATTTACCATATTTCTCTCCATAGTGCTTCATTTGTGGGTTATTCTCTAAAATGAACATCTCTTGAAGACAACCATGTTGACTTGTTGCCCTGGCCTCCTTGGAAGAAATGAGCCTCAAAAGCCAAAGAATCACTAATGTACCAGATAGAACTCAGCCTGAAAATTGCTGTCAGCAATTGTACAAATGCTTAGGTGTTCCTATCAATTACCCCACTCCACTCTTTCAGTAAAATAGGAATAGGAATAGGCCATTCAGTCTCTTGGGCCTGTTGCACCAGAATATGATATCTCCTATAGTGCAGTGTCGGCCCATAGATTACAGGCTGGGTTTTACATTTTGCAGCAGAGCCTCTCTCACCAGAGATGGAACAGAAGCTAAGTGGTCTGCTCACTCCCACTCCCACCCACTCAGCTTGATCAATCAAGCATCGGATGGCCAATTAGTGGTTATCTAGTGGGAAGGAGGTCAATTAGATATGGGAAGGAGGGCAATTATAGGTGCAAAGAGGGGCTCCAGCCCAATTGGGACTATAAGCTGGGATATCATGCAGCAAAGGGTTACTGCCATGAACAGGAAGTCAGTCACGGCTCGAATTGTAAAGGCCCGTGCTCTCTTTGTCTTTCTTAATTTCTTATGGCAGGCTCTAAAAAGTTACATATATGAGGCACTGAATCTTCTGAGAAATAGCATCACCATCGGAATGCCACTCTGCTCCTATTTTTTTACCCTGAGATAGAGCTCTGCATATCTGGCCCAGACTTCCAAACCAGGCTCTTTTTGGGTCAGGGTCATTGGGGGAATCCAAGCCACACCCCCTTTTTCCAGCAGTAGCTGCCATCTTCTGGTAAGTGGAGAGTTTAAATGTCCCAAAGCCACTTTGAGAAGCTACGGAGAGAAGGTAAGTGAGTGAGGGGGTAGAGAGGCAGATGGGTGAGTGAGTGAGGGGTTAGGGAGACAATTGGATGGGCAAAGGGTTAGAGTGGCAAGTGGGTGGTGAGGGAGTAGGAAGGCAGGTAGGTGGATGAGGCAGTAGGGTCAGGTGGATGGGTGAGGAAGTGGGGGGGGCAGGTGAGTGAGGGGGTAGGGTGACAGTGGGTGAGGGGATAGGGTGGCAGGCGGGTGAAAGGTTAAGTTGACAGGTAGATAAGAGGGTGAGGTGGTAGGTGGGTGGGTGAGAGGGTGAGGTGGTAGGTGGGTGGGTGAGAGGGAGAGTGGCAGGTAAGTGGGTGAGGGAGTGGGGTGGATCAGGGGAGGTCAGTGGTCGGAGGTGTAGTCAGGGGTCTGGGGATGTTGTTGGGTTGGGTTGGCAGGGTAGTTGGGAGGTGGTGGGGAGGTGGGGGGTGGTGGCGGGCATGTGTGCGGGGGATCAGGGGGATAGTCAGGGGCATCCAGTCGGGAGTCAGGGGTGGGATGGGGGTGGTTGTTGGAGGTTGGGTGGGGATAGTTGGAGGATTCGGGGTAGGTAGCCGATGGGGGGGGCCCAGTGGTGAGTCGGTGGGGGGGGGGGTCACTAGTTATCCAGGAGTTAGGAGTGATTTTAATCCTTCTAATTTTTCCTGGGTAACTATCCTGCTAAGAGAGTTGGAACCATCCAAAGTCTCCTACTCTAACTCAGTTTTGGGGAGTTCCAGATGCAGGAGAATTGCCCAATGAAAGTCCAAACTTCCTGGGCAATTTCCGTGTAGTTAATACTTTGGGAGATCGGAGTGGTCCTGCACGACTTCTTGGGAGGGTACCTCTGGGATACAACCTTTCAGAGATTGTAAGTTTTGGGCTTAGATTAAAAACCATCCAGATGCTGCTGCCTTCCCCAGCAGACTCTGCTGCTACATGCAGCCATGGTCCCGGTGTCAGGCCTTTGTCCTTGTCCCACCTCGTCATAGCTATCATAAAACACTACCAAACTCATTCATATCTGATGACTGAAAAATGCAGCAGGTAATGAAAGGTTGCAGACAATTGAGGAGTTAAACATGCTCAGTAGCTTGCTCATTCAGAATTTGAAAGTGGCAGATGGGCTGCCAAATTACAATTTACAAATTCTGTGATGTTGGAGACTGGCAAGATGATGTTGTATTGCTGACACGATGTTATCACAAACTATTTTAGGTTCATGCTGGGGGCAAGGTGACCAACTCTTTGGGAAAAAAAATTAAGGGCCACTTTGATATGGAGGTGCGGGGGTATGGGGGTGTGTTGGAGGTGGGGTACAGTATGATTGGAGGGGGAGGAGTGGTGGTGACTGGAGAACCTGTGAGAGGAGGATGGGGGAGAGGATGGGGTCTGTTGGTGAACGTGGGATAGCAGGCCACCGGCAGAAGAGCGCAAGTGAGTACTACGTATGCGCGAAAAGCATATGCCAAAAATACAGGCCAAACAGCGACCCGGCAGCGAACAACCCAAGTCACAGGTCAAGCACCTCAAATATGGGATGGTCCCAGAAAATCCAGGAGGAGTCCTGTGTGTTCAAGTCTCTAGGCTGCAAGGTTTGAACCCACAAACTTCTGATTCAGAGGTGACAGTAACCTACTAAATCATGAGTAAGTGTGAACATTTATTTTAACTGGATCAGCATCTCCATTTACACAGCATAGGTAAGGTTCTGTTACCGATGGAGGACAATCTATCTCTTCTATATGGAACAACATCATTGTGCAAACCCTCACTAACATGCTGCAGGCAAGCTGCAGAAGGACATGCACTAAACTGGCCACAAGATTGGGCCTGGGAGTGCAAGGTGATCCTGGGAGTGTGCATGGGGAGCAGGAATTTATAGAATGGACCATCAGTGGATTAATGTTTTTCCAGGCCCTGGAGTTAGCACTCTTCTTCCCCCTGCAATGCCTGGTACAACTGCGTGGAATGTGGAGGATGTACACTCAATCCATGGTACTGGAAAATGGGAATTGAAATCCTACAACCAGCTCTGGACTGCAAAGTATTACACAGTATTTTCAGCACAGATACAGAGCATTCGGCCCTACTCCCATGCTCCAAATAAGCCTCCTCCCACCCTTCTTCTTGTCACCCTATCTGTATGCCCTTCTGGTCCTTTCTCCTTGATATACTTATTTAGCTTCCCCTTAAATGCATCAATATATTCCCCCCAACTACTCCCTGTGTTCCACATTTGTAAAGGTAGGTAAAGAAGTTTTGCCTGAATTCCCTATTGGATTTATTAGTGACTCTCTTATATTTGCAGACCCTAGTTCTGGTCTCACCTGCATGTGGAAACATCCATACCTAATCAATCACTTTCATAACCTTGCAGACCTCCATCAGGTCACCCCCTCAGTCCTTTCCAACCTGTTTAATCCTTCTCAACAGGTAGAACCTCTCAGTTCTCTAATTTGATTATTTAATCAGCTTGAAGCAGGAAGCCTGCTGGTCTATTTACAGGTCAGTCTGCAAATTGGCATCAAGTGAGACTTGGGTGTCAAAGTGTTGACCCCCACAACACTCCCAACTTTCCAATTGCTGCCCATCCATTTTCTAAACAAGAAACAGGAAACCACTAGCTGAGTACTCCCACAGTGCTCTGAACATTTACTCTGTTCACAATAACTTCCTCGGTGGCCTATTTATTGGGAGTTATTTTCTCTGAGTAGAGATTTTCCAACTCGTCTCCAGTTTCCTGACACAATAGGAGGCAAATCAACCACTTGGGGGTGAGCACCCAGTGGCAGGCTGGGGCCCAACCTACAGGCCCTCCCTCCATGCTTGCCAGGGTGGGGGTGCACACAAAGGCTATCCTGTAAAGAGGCTTCCCTCCCACCCGTACCGGAGGCAGGTTTGGGACCCAGAAACAGCCACTCCTGTTTCCAGCCTCCATGAGGAGAATTCAGCACATGATCTCGCAGTGGAAAAAATCTCATTTCAAAAGACTATTTGTCATCCAATAAACTCCATCAATATGAAGAAAAATCTCCACATGTTAATACAGTACCGTTCTTACAGGACAAGTTCTCATAGCTACAGTGTCGGATGAGATACCCTGTCTATAATCCTCTCATAAATTTTACATTAAATATGGATCCTGGTACATTAGCCTTTTTCATTTAGAAGTGGTATTTGTACTACAGGTGATATATCAACCTGTCTATATTTCAGGTGGGTTAGAGTATATCAGTCTGTGTATATTTCAGGTGAGTTATGGTATATCGACCTGTGTATATTCCAAGTAAGTTATGGTATATCAGTTTGTGTATCTTTCAGGTGGGTTATGGTATATCAGTTTGTGTATCTTTCAGGTGGGTTATGGTATATCAACCTGCATACATTTCAGGTGGCTTATAGTATATCAGTCTGTATAATTCAGGTGTGTTACGGTATATCAACCTGTGTATATTCCAAGTGGGTTATGGTATATCAGTCTGTGCGTATTTCCAGTGGGTTATGGTATATCAACCTGCGTATATTTCAGGTGGGTTATGCTTTATCAATGTGTGCTATTCCAAGTAGGTTATGGTATATCAGTCTGTGTATCTTTCAGGTGTTTATAGTGTATCACACTGTGTACATTTCAGGTGGGTTATGGTATATCAACTTGTCTATATTCCAAGTGGGTTATGGTATATCACCCTGTGTATATTTCAGGTGGGTTATGGTATATCACCTGTGTATATTTCAGGTGGGTTATGGTATATCAAAGGGTTTCAATGAGGAGCTAGAGTGGTTTTAATGGGAATTTTGTTACTTTGTGCTATAAAAGCTCTGCATTTTGTTGCAAAATGGTAGACTATTTAAACATGTTTTACTCCAAGAGAAAGGTACTCACCTTGCATTACTCTCATGCATACTTGTCTAATGTGTTGGTCCGTAGGCTCTTTACCCTAGGAATGGTAATTTGAAAAGAAGGATTAAAAAATGGCAAAGCAAAACTCAAGACTTGTAAAGCAAATGTCATGAATGCCTTGGAGCATGAACAAAGCTAAAATTGTACTCATAATTACAGGTGGACCCTGTCTCCCAGGTAGGCCAGTAAGTCCACGATCTCCTTGTAAACCTTGTGCTCCGATGGCACCGTGGAGACCCTGTACACCCGGCAGACCACGGATCCCATCTTTACCACGAAGACCAACCTCACCAGGTTTACCAACCTACAAAATCAAAACATAAAATATCAGAATCAGTGGAGCTTTAAAAGTATAAATTCCACTCTCTTCTCTGCAGCCTCGAACTTCATCTCTATCCTCACAGAATTAAGGATTGTTTTCCTGTCACCTAAACTTCGCCAGAGGGGCATTCATAGCGTGGCCAAACAGGTTGATTATCAGCCTGTAAATCCTTACAATACATCTGATGGCAGGTGGTAAGAGTGGGAGAGTTTCCTGGTCAGCCACACTGCAGAAGGCAACACAAACCATTGTAGTGCTTTGCCAAGCATAGTCACAAGCCAATCCAACGGAAGTCCATGGTCACCAACACCCTCTTAGGGTGAGGTATCTGGTGGAGGAGGAGCAGGACCCTTCCTCGGACCTCCAGCATGTGGATCTACTCATCATCCTCAGTAATATTTCCCTTCTGTCTGCAAACTTTCTGTTTTTAAAACCAGAGTTCAGCATTGCCTAATCACAGCATTGCAATTTGCCTCTTCTCTTCCCCTCTTTAAGATTTGGATCTGCAATGTCACAGAAATTCAAAGAAGATGCTTTCTCCATTTGAACTCCTCAACGAGCCCACTGCTGACTTAATCCCAGCAGGCTGCAGATTGAACCATGATGTGGTGTCTTTGATCTTTACCTATCCACGTTTGATGCTTAAAAATAAGATCCTATGCTGTCTTAGTCATAGGTATGGGTGGCAGATCTAGAGGGCTGATGGTGCTATGACTAATAATTGCAAAGCAGTGAGAGTAGGAATGGAGAAACATCATACAGGTTGGTAGTGTATTTGAAAATGAGGAGCAGAAAGGTCAAAATGTCAATCCTTGCAAAAAACTCCCAGTGTACCAAGGAATATCCCATTTGCTTCCACTGCATGGTGTTTCTGATCCTTCCTCAATGTAAAAAAATGGTATTGTTAGAGCACAGATACCAGTTAGACAAAGCAAAGTTGGCAGTGCTAAACTATACTGGCAACTCGACATCACTCTCTGGTTTGCCCAGCCAGGCTCTGCATGTGTGATTACACACTCCAACAGCACTCCAGCAGTATTCAATGCTGTACTGCACTGAAATTCTTTGCAAGGGTTAGAGTTTTGATCTTGTTCCTCCTATGCATACTAGCATCCAATTGTCGATTCACTCACTTCTGTGAGTGAACTTGCAATGAGAGCTTCTAAAGTTTGCTTTGTGCCAGTTACACTAAAAATGAGCTAATATCCCATGGTGCTCATACTGAGCTGCAGTGTTTTCTTCTATTCTTTTATGGGATGTGGGCATCACTGGCTGGGCCAGCATTTATTACCCATCCCTAATTGCCCTTGAGAAGGTGGTGGTGAGCTGCCTTTTTGATCTGCTACGGCCCATATGGTGTAGGTACACCCACAGTGCTGTTAGGAAATTCCAGGATTTTGACCCAGTGACAGTGAAGGAATGGCGATATATTTCCAAGTCAGGATGGTGAGTGACTTGGAGGGGAACTTCCAGGTGGTGGTGTTTCCATGTATCCGCTGCCCTTGTCCTTCTAGATAGTAGAGCTTGTGGGCTTGGAAGGTGCTGTGGAGGAGCCTTGGTGAGTTTCTGCAGTGTACATTGTAGATGGAACACACTGCTGCTACTGTGCGTCAGTGATGGAGGGAGTGAATGTTTAAGGTGGTGGATGGGGTGCTATTCTATTCTATAAGAACAGCAGCATAATAATACCTTGAGAATGATATCCTGCAGCACACAAGGTATATCATGCTGCTAAAATGCAACTGTATATCACTCGTGTTGAGCCTGGAAAGTTATGCTGAACCTTTATGGAATACTAGTTCATCCCAGTTGGAGAATTGTGCCTAATCCTGGGCCCCACGCTTTAGGAAGGAGGTGAAGACTTTGTAGAGGGTGCAGAACAGACTTGTTAGAATGGTTCTAGGGTTATGTGGATAGGCTGAAGAAACTGAGGCTGCTCTCCTTAGGCCAACAAGGGTAAGACGAGGTTTGATAGATGTGTTTAAACAACAACTTGAATCTATAGCACCTTTAATGTAACAAAACATCTGACAGAGCTTCACAGGAGCATTATCAAACAAAATATGACATTGAGCCCCCAAAAAGAAATTAAGACAGGTGACCAAAAATATGATCAAAGAGGTTGGTTTAAAGAAGTGTTTTCAAGGAGGAAAGTAAGGTAGAGAGGTGTAGGGAAGGAATTCCAGTGGTTGGGCTCCAGGCGCCACCACCAACGCGTAAGATTAAAATTGAGATTCCCTAAAGAAGCCAGAATTAGAGGAGTGCAGATATCTCAGAAGGTTGTAGGACTGGAGGAGAATCCAGAGACAGGGAGGGCAAGGCCATGGAGGGACTTGAAAACAAGAAAATGATAGACCGTTTAAATAGAGTATATGAAGAGAAACTGTTTCCGATGGCCAATAATGAGAATTGTTTTAGCTGCAGAAGTTCTAATCTTGCAATCCCATTTTTTCAGACAGTAGCACTTGGTGATGATTCTGCTGTAACCATTACTTATCCCATTCCCATCTCCTTTTGCCTTCCATCATCATCCCTTTAGTCATTTAATGTCCGCTGACCTCCACCATCACAGACCTTTCCCTTGTCTGCCTTCCTCCCCACAAAGCCTTTCCCTGTCTTTATAGTTATTAACTTTTCCAGTTCTGATGAAAGGTCATCCACCTGAAACGTTAATTCTGCTTCTCTCTCCACAGATTCTGCCTGACCTGCTGAGTTTTTCCAGCATTTTCTATTTATATTTCTGAATTCCAGCATCCGCAGTTTTTTGTTTTTATGTTTGGGTAATATAGTTGTGTTTTTTCTGGATTTATCGTGATGCCTAAAATAGCAAACATGTCTTGTCCACCAGTCAGTGATTTTTCAAATGTAAATAGGAACAGGAAACAAAATCTATGAGAAAATGCTATTTGGGCCATCATTGTTCAAACTGCTTACAGCCACTCTGATCATGGACTTACCCCACCAATTGTCTATGCTGAGAGACAGCTGTCAGGATTTCACAGTGGCCCCACCCACTGGTCGGAAAGGCAGCATCATGCCCGTCTCACTCTCTCTACCCTGGAAGTCACAATGCTATTTTGTGTGGCTCAGGCCACTACTTGCCTGAGGTCATGGCTTCTGCACCCCTCCCCCACCCCCGAGGCAGGATGTCCCACCTGCAAGAGCTGCTAACCAATCAGATGACTGTCATCTCTTCATTCCCAACAGCACCTCCAGGAGCGGTGGCCACAGCTGGAACTGCAACAGTTCCCGGAGCAGCGACGATGGACAAGACCTGGAGCGTGGGTACATAGGGTTAGGGATTGCCCGGGCCAATCAGGCAGGCCCCGGTGAGTGGCGGGGGAGATTCAACCATGGGGTTCTTTGCACAGGAAGCCCCTTGCTGCTGGGATGCCCTCCATGGGGTAAAGGGTGCCTGATCATGAAGGAAAACCCCAAACCCACAAGGAGGCCATCAATTTTTACTGGGCGGCCACTGGTAAAATACCAGCAGTGGCAGGAAGAGACTCTCAAGTGGCCCTTAATCGGTCACTTAAGGGCCTCAATTGGCCTAAGGTTGGGCAGGCTGGCCACCACCGCCTTCATCACTGTTAAAAGCCAGTGGTAATAGGAAGACAACCCCCACCAACCCTCACCCATTATCCTACCCGATTTTAGATCCACTTCCCAGCCTGCTCCTGAGGAAGGTATAAAACTCCAGCTAGTGTCTGAATGAAGACTTCCTGATCTTGAATCATTATTCCACAAAATTGAGAATGTTCACCTGTCTTCACATCTATCTTCACATTGTCCTGTGACTTAATCCTGAACTGCTGACCTCCCTTTGAATTTGTACATTATGGAAAGACATTTGATTCATATCAAGTCTGTAAAACGTAGCTGTGTAAATTCTGTATACGAGGTTTCTACTCAGCAGATGTTCAAAATATACAGATCTCTATTGTGTAAGACAACACCAGACCATTACATAAATGATCTGTCAGGTAAATTACTTAAAATGTAGAAATAGATTTAGAAACCAGAGAGGAATAGTTGGTGAGTATTAGCAGACAGTGAAAGCATTAAAATTTTCAGGCTCATGCCTCTCCTCCCATTATAGGGGGACAGCACAAATACACAGCACAATCCCACACACACACTCAATGTCACAGAAGCCATTGTGTCCTGAAAACACCTGATAGGAGAACATACAAAAATAACAGCCTGGAAATGTCCAGCTGGCCCATCTAGACAGTCCCTTGTGCTCATGCTGCAACTTAACATCACAGCCCTCATCACGCCCTCCCCAATCGCCAGTAACCTCCTCTAAGTAACTTAATTAGCCTACAAGCCAAGGCTGAATCCAATCCTTCCAGTGTTTTATAGATCAATCAAATCACCTCAAAGTCCATACTTTTGTTGTATAATAAGACCCAGCTAACTAAGTGATAATGCAGAAAAGAATGAAGCAGAAATTTATACAATACTTACAGCACCCTTGGGACCATCATTTCCTCTATCACCCTAAACAAAAAAAAGATCAGGGCAGGTGGGGGGTGGTGGTGGTGGGGGTGTGGGGGGTGCCGACAAAGAAAGGACAAGTGAGTCACACATTCACCACAAGCAATGTTGAGCACATCAACTATCAAACTTACAACATTTATACAAAGTGGGACTACAATTTTAAACACAGAAAATAACAGCAATCATTAAATTAATCAGTTCCTTTTAAAAACCCAAGAAAATGTAAAATAATAAAACATGGTAGCATCTATTTTATAATAAACATGCTTCATTGGCATAGAAAGTACATATTTAAAACATACTAATTTGTAAAGCATGCCCTAGAAAACAGGTATGAGGGGATGTAAACAGCACATTAAGGTTCACTTTGCTATCTTATATGGAGACTACACAGCACAAAAACAGATCATGCCACCCAAATAGTCTCTGCCAGTGTTTATCCTCCCACTCCTCTTCATCAAACTCCATCAACATATTCCTTTCCCCCTTGCATCTTTGCCTAACGTCTTTTTAAATGCATCAATACTGTTTACCTCAACCACACCCTGTGGTAGCAACTGCCATGTTCTAACCACTCTCTCGGTAAAGATGTTTCTCCTGAACTCCTGACTGGATTAGAACAAAGGAATAGAAGAACATGCTGATGGGAGTAGGATGGGACTAGGCTTGTGGGGAGCATGAACACCAGCACTATTGGGCTGAATGGCCTGTTTGTGTTGTACCTTCTATACAATTCTGTGCATTTAAAGAAAAAGTTTAAGGATATTAAATTTAATATGTTTGTCACTGGATTTAATAATGTTTATTTTTTGTTTTATAGATATTAATTTTGTGAAGTCACTGTAAAATTTTTGACAGCCCTTACAGTAAACTGACTACTTTGGCACCATAGAGTTGCCATAGACTGTCAACTCTGCAAATAGCTGCAGTCCCTTTATTTTCCCATCTGTGGTGCTGTTGAGCTAGAGCTCAACACAGCAGCACCACTTGGCCAATCTTAATCCTACTTTCACATAAACACTATGTAATTCTTAGAATACAGACACACACAATTAATGTATTTTACAATAGGAATGACATTGCCTGGTTATCGCTTACAGCCATAAAAGAAAGTCCTTGCAGTCCCGTAACTAAGAATAGACTGCTGCTGATGCAGTATCTTTAATCATAGTTATCATGATCCCTTACCATTTCACCTTTAGGACCATCAATGCCTTCTGCACCAGCAGAACCCTAAAGAGGGTTAAAAATTAAAAAGAGAATTAAAAATTAAAATTGTGTGAAATCTTTCATACATAAATATTTAAGAGATTGCTAAAACACTCGTAATTTCAGAACTTACTTCTTCACCTTTCGTTCCAGGCAAGCCTACAGAACCCTGAAAATAAACATAGAAAGACAAGTTAATGAAAGGAAGTTTTCAACGCTGGTAAGTTAAATGCCCCACCTGTTTTTTTTTTACATTTAATTTGATATGAAAGGAATAGACAGTCAGACAGACAGACAATATGTAGTCAGACCTACAAACATACAGGTAGAAAACTTCAGATCCACTGATAGTAATACAGACAAAGACAGAAGTGAGCTGGAGCCTACCCAAGCCACACTTTTGCGAGGAGGCAGCCCCCACCACTCAATTGGAATTGGCTGCCGACACAAAAAAGCCTACCCAGGGACCTTGGTATGTTGCAGGTTTGACTGGAGAACACAAAATACAGCAAGAAATCAATTCTTAAAGCATTCAGCTCACAGTTAAAGGACAAGTTATAGTGTAGGCAATTAAAAAAGGGAACTGATTGTTCACAGTGACACAGCAGACACAGTGGTAGAGCTGGAAGCTCTCCTATAGGTGGATCTATGTTCTTGGAGGTGGTGGTAGCCCAGCAAGTGGTAAACAATTGCTTAAGTTTCCAACAAAAATACTCAGCTCTGCTGCTGTGGGGATTTCCTCAATGAAATCCACTGCCATAGATCCAGAGATTAGCCCTGGTCTTCCCAATGCTGCCATAGATGGCACGCAGTGCAGGTTTGACCTTCAATTAATGGGCTGGATTTTCAATTGCCAGTGGGGCAGGATCAAGTGCAGGTATAATTTGAAAACTGTATTCGCTGGAGGTTGGAATTGGATCCCACCACCTCCAGGACCGTTTGTGATTTTCTGAGGGCTAGTGTTGTTGTGGGGCCAGGGGCAGTGGTAGGAAACCCACTCGCCACCAATTAACAGCCCATTAAACTCCTTAAGGAGCTTGTTAAAGGGTCTGACCAGAATAGAATGGGATTTTCAATCATTTTTCTGGAGCATGTTAGTGCACAGCTGTCGGGGTCACCACTGGGTGAAAGAAAGTTTGTTTCTATGTTTTTTTCCTGAATGTGTGGGGTCAACTAGCACCGGTTCGAACATTGTACCTTGACTTGACACCCATGGCCTCTTTGCGCCATCTTTATCCTCCATGGGCCTCCTAGGAGCTGCTTGCTCTCCTCAGCAAGGCAGCAGCCCCCAACCTGGCTGCCGCTGGCACTAGGCAGGCAGCTCCTGCCTCCTGGAGGTGCTTGACTCCTCTAATTGGGCATCAAGCTCACCTTCTGCCCAATCTGTCCATGTACATTTAAAAGTAGCGTCGCAAAAGGCATATGGGACACTTGCCTTTATCAATCGAGGCATAGATTACAAAAGTAGGGAGCTCATGTTGGGGTTGTATAGAACCTTGGTGAGGCCACAGCTGGGGTACTGTGTGCACTTCTGGTCGCCACATTATAGGAAGGATGTGATTGCATTGGAGGGGGTGCAGAGGAGATTGACCAGGATGTTGCCTGGGATGAAACATTGAAGTTCTGAAGAGAGGTTGGATAGACTTGGGTTGTTTTTGTTGGAGCAGAGAAGACTGAGGGGTGACCTGATCGAGGTGTATAAGATTATGAGGTGCATGGACAGGGTGGATAGGGAGCAGCTGTTCCCCTTAGTTGAAGGGTAGGTCACGAGGGGACATAAGTTCAAGGTGAGGGGCAGGAGGTTTAGGGGGGATGTGAGGAAAAACTTTTTTACCCAGAGGGTGGTGATGGTCTGGAATGCGCTGCCTGGGAGGGTGGTGGAGGCAAGTTGCCTCACATCCTTTAAAAAGTACCTGGATGAGTACTTGGCACGTCATAACATTCAAGGCCAAGTGCTGGTAAATGGGATTAGGTAGGTAGGTCAAGTGTTTCTCATGTGTCGGTACAGACTTGATGGGCTGAAGGGCCTCTTCTGCACTGTGATTCTGGGAAGAGCGACACAGTTCAGGCATGGGGTCAGGACCTAGAATTCATCAGGGTGTCAGGTTCTTGACCTTGTTTTGAAATTCCAGTCCAATGAGTTTAAGGGAAAGGAAGATTGTGAAGTATCACTTTAGCAGTACCACAAGTGAATAGTACAGATTCTCCAGGCAAATCCTACAGCTAAGAACATGGATGCAATACTCTCTCCAGGTTTCTCATAGAGCTGTAGGAGTATCCAAGTCATACAGCGCAGAATGAGGCCATTCAGCCCATCATGTCTTTGGTTCTATGTATGAGCTATCCAATTAGTCCCACTCCCCCACTCTCACCATAGCCCAGCAAATTCTTCCTCAATTATCCAATTAACTTTTTAAAATTAATATTGAATCTGCTTCCACCACGATTTCAGGAAGTGCATTCCAGATCACAACAACATGATACACAAAAGGAAATGTCCTCATCTCGCCCTTGGTCATTTTGCCAATTACCTTAAATCTATGTCCTCTGTTACCGATTCTTCCCCCAGTGAGAACAGTTTCTTTGGCAAACATCACCAGAAGGGGGAAGAGACAAAGGTTCCTCAGGGGCACACAGGGAATAGGAAGCTACTATCTTGCAGCAGGTCTATTGCACTATCCACCCTGGGCACAGCATTGATATCAATATGATGGCTCAGGATCCATACTATACATTGAATATCAGTGAAAGTCAACAGTGCTCTCAACTATTACACTGCACAGATGTTTTACACACATTGTGGGAGTCAGCCATTTTGCTGTGTACAACTTCATAAAGGAAATAACTGAAGCCTTGTACCCATGAAATGTTGTAGCTGCTGGAAGAAGCAGATTGATTGTATGGATAAAGGCAATGTAGTAGGTGTGTCTGTATGGATACCAGAAGGCAATTGATTAGGTGATCCACAGAAGGTTTGCAGTTAGGGTTATGGTGCATCAGAAAATGTGGAGCATGGAGGGAAAGTTGGTTGGTGAACATTCAACAAAATTTTACAGTAGATTGGCATTATTTGGATTGATGTACTCCAGTGGTGAATGCTGGATCCACTTTTGTTCTGAATGTGTACAGGGTATTTGGATGTAGGTGTCATGAGCACAATATCTGACTTTGCTGTTGGCACAACAATAGGGATGTTGACAAAAGTTAAGGATGACTCTTAAATACTTCAGGGTGCCAGAGACTGGTTCATGAAAAGGGCATATTTGTAGAACAGGCAATTTGATCTGGAAACTCATGAGATAATGTGACTTGGAGGAAACCATGAAATGGGAGAGTATACGCGATAGAATGATGGTGATGAAGGTTAAGGGAAAACAGAAAGCTAAGGTTAAAATACATAATTTCCGGAAACTGCGAAGCCACAGGAAAAGACCAAAGGCATTTGGAATAAGTAAACTAAGAGATTATAATAGATCTGTTCTAGAAAATGGTTGGCCATAGGACAAATAAAGTACTGTATAGGGCAATCCATCATAAAGAGGAATCTAAAACCATAAAGAGAATATAGCATAATTTCATTGTGATGAACCTGGGGATCGGCGACTATAACCATGGGGAGAGACTTTCAATTACTTACCACAGAGAAAACTAAGAGGAGATTTACTTGAGATTTTTTAAATTATGAAGCATTTTCATTGGGCAACTAGGGAAAGCTCAATTTTCCTTGATGGGGTTTTAGCGATGAGGAGGCCCAAATTTAAAACAGTCAGTAAAAGAGTGAAGGGTTAATGTTTGGAGAAATTTCTTTGCACATAGCATTGTTAGTATGGAATGTATAATCACAGCAAGCAGCAGAGGCTGCATCTTTTAAAGAAAGAGAAAATAAACGTTTGAAGAACAGAGGACGCTATCGGAGAAAGCAAGGCTGTGGGACTAGTTATGGGATAGTGCTGGCAAAGAGCTAACATAGGTGCAATGGGCTGAATGGCCTCCTTTCTGCATTGCAGTTGTCTATGGTTCTAACTACTGTCAAACTTCCCAACAGATCCAGTGCTGTGTAGCTCACTGAGAAGTGTAGGAGAATCTTTGTTACTTGTGTATTTTAACTGGCTGATTTTGTTTCTCACCCGGAGCCAGTCAAAGTTCCAAAAATATATCTTTGTGCAACCGTGGTGTTTGGGTTCATTTAGCTAAAAAAATAGGCAATTCTGCACTTCTGACTAAAGGTAAGAATTTTGGCCCCTATATATATGTAATTCCCTGTATTCACTTTCACTGGGTGTTAATGTTTGTACATTTCTTAAATAGAAACATCAACAAAAATCCTCATTTTCCAGTGAAATTTTAGCATCACACATTGAAGAAGAAATTAAAACTACTCTAAGGATTAATGGTTATTCTCTCTCTCTCTCTCTCTCACTTTCCCCACCCCCACTCCATCGCTCTCACACCATGCACCAGTCCCATACCCCCACCTCTTTGTCTCTCTTTCGATCCCTGTAGATATACAGCTTTGAATCACAATTATAACTTAGGACTGACAGCATGTTGGAGGGTAACTTGAGGTTTAGATTTGTTACTGAGCCCTGATACAAAGAGATGTTTCTTACCCGATCACCCTTAGCACCAGGCAAACCAGCCGGACCTGGAAGACCAGGATAGCCAAGATCACCAGCGGGACCCTACAATATTCAGGAGCAGAAAAAAGAAGTCATGGAATACAATATTGGAATTGGAAATATCATGCAGCATTTAGAGATAAAATTACTGCAAAACTTGGTATTATTTATTCCCTTTTCAAATCATCATCACTTCAAGAGAACAGAAGCATATTGTAAACTGATGCTTTTTTTACAGATTTTTCTCAAATTTTCAGCCTTGAATTTATTTGACATGTACTTTAACATTCTTCAGCACTAGAAGCAGTCTTTCTGACCTTGTCTGCTTCAGCTCACTTTTATGTGATTTTTTTTTTCCCTGTGGTTTAAATTCCTCAATAACAGTGAGCTCTTTCAGTTCAATCTCCTGTGCTGCGGCTCTGCTGTTACTGTGTAAATACTGTCTAGCAAGGATTAAATGGAGGTATTGATGGGACTTATCCCTTGCTTGCAGGAGCTACTTGTAATGTAGTTCATCCTTTACTTTCACAGTATAAAACCACACTTTAATGGATCCAGTTACAATACGCAGTTTGCATCAATACAAAAGCAATTCTGTCTCTGCACCAATGCACCCAAAGCACTCTTGAGCAAAAGGTACAGCTCTAGATCCAGCAGATAGTGTCACATCACCCGTGTTTCAGACTGAGTGCTGTCCGATGCAAAGCCAGATTTAAAACCAGATGACTAGGCAATCTACCCGAGACCCACGGGGAAAAATTTAAATTTTGCTGTAAATGTCAGCACTCTCCAGACATTTGGATTCAACCAACATTCAGATAAGTCAGCAAAGCTCTGTTGTTCCTGGGCAGAAATCAACTGTGAGCCAGCGGTCTAACTAACTCTGGTCCACCTATCCCACAGATGAAAGCAGTATCTGTAACTATGATAATGCCCCATGATCAAAATTCTTATTTTAATGACCTTCACTGCCTTGACATTTTCATTATTTCCTATTTATTAATAAATACCCCTAATACAGTATCAATGCTTACAAGTAAAAGACCATAATGGGACTTAAAATTAATAGTCTGATCTGAAACAACGTTTTATTTTTAATGAACATTTTATTGGATTGAAACATGCATATTCGTACAAAATCGACTTTCTGTGGGCTGCATTAACTGGCTTATTTTAAATAGACTGATGCCTTTAATAATGTAGTGGAAAAGCAAACTCATTGTCTTGTTTGTTATTAGCAATGCACAGAATTATATTAACCCAGCTAAGATTTTAATGATCAGAAACTAAGATAATATAAACATATACAGACATTCACAAAGTCCTTAGGTGTGTGTCCAAAATCAAAAGTGTCTAAAAAGTTGAAGAAAATACTCACAGCTGGACCTGGTGGACCAGCAGGACCAACACCACCGGATTGCCCTAGGTCACCCTGTCAGGAATAGAGAAATATGGATGGTGAATTTTTGCATGATTTACAGTGTGGCATCAGAGTTTATCTATTGACAACATGAAGTGACTTAAGAATACACATGAAGGTGTTAGTTAATGAAGTTTGCACCTCAGGGACAAAATATGGCAAGTAATGAACATTTTTCTGAGGGTATTTCATTCTTCAGTCCCTGTTTTAAATACCAATTATTTATGTTCAGGAAAAATTCTTGGGACAGAATTTTATGCTGATTGGGCAGGCATGCACCCGATCCGATCGGACACGAAATTGCACGATGTTTCAGTCGGCGGGCACGCTTCTGACTTTATTAAAGTTGCAATTGTCTCCGATCTTTCATAGTCCATCCAACCTTACAGTTGGCGGGTGGGGGAATCGGCCAAGCAGATACCACATTTTTCATGAAACCTCATCCAAGGGCGGGATGAGGTTTCCATTATTAAATGAAAGAAAAATAAAAATCTATGGACAGCATTTTTATCATGTATATATTCAGGTGACTGATTGTGATGCTTGAACATTTTTCCTAATTTTAAAAACTTTATTTAATGCTTTTCAGGCCTTCGGCTCCCTGAGGCAGCTCTCGCCTTCAGGGAGCTTTTTGTCAGCGCTCACTCGCGCTGACATCAGCACCGACCCTCCTCCCACACCCACCCTGGCAGTACTGAGCTTCATGCTGGTTGGCCATTAATTGGCCAGCCAGTGTGAAAGTGCGGTTGGCAATCCGTTCCCCGGCTGATCCTGGACCTGCCAATCGCCTCCGCCCGTTAACCTAAAAATTCTACCAGATCACCTCCTGGGTATTGAACCAACAACAAAGTCCTTGTCCTCTCTCTAGTGTTTGGATGACCATATCATATCCTGTTCCTTCAATGACAACAACTTGTATTTATATAGCTCCTTAGAACATAATAAAACATCCCAAAGTACTTCACAGAGGCATTACAAAAATAAATTGGGCAGTGAGTTACATAAGGAGATATTAGGGCAGATGACCAAAGGCTTGATCAAAGAGGTAGGTTTTAAAGGAGGAGAGCAAGGTAGTGAGGCGGAGAGGTTTGGGCAGGGAATTCCAGAGTGTGGGGTCCAAGCAGCTGAAGGTATGGCCACCAGTGTACAGCTTCCCATTAAGGTAGATTCTGAGCATAAATATCTTTTCAGAACCAATAACCAATCTGGTTAAATATAACATATGACATGATCCTTCAGATACGATAGTACTTCAGTTTTTTTGAAGGAACAGTATTGGACATACAGGCCTGCACTGCCTTTCAATAGATCTTGGCCAATCTGGACCTCAACTCCATTTTCTCACCTTTGCTTGGTATCCCTTGATATCCTGACCTTACAAAAATCTATCTGTCTCAGTCTTGAAAGCTCCAGATGTCGCAGCAACCACAGCCTTTTGCAGGATAGGGTTTCAAATACCTTTATGTGAAAGAACGCTTCCTGCCTTTCTCTCCTGAATGGCCTAGCTCTCAATTTTAAGGTTATGTTCCTTCATTCTTAATTCTCCCAACAAGAGGGTATAGGGGGGAATCATCCAGATTTGCACTAAGTGAGGTAGCGGGCGGGTAAAACAACATGTTACCCGCGGCCACAATGGCGGCTTCTCATGTCGTATCATGCCAATCCCACCACATTAATTAGGCATTCCTGGGAAACACGCTGCTTCAATGGCAGGCAGGCCATCATCTCACCACTTCATCACACTGGGCACCATATTTAAAGTGCATCATGCGCACATCTCTCAATGCACCCAGCCCAGGACTGCTGCACAGAAGACACGGCACCGAAAGACAAGAATACTGCAGCCCCCAGATTCAATTCTATCGCCTTTTGAACACTGTGGAGGCCCGCCATGAAGTCCGCTACCCCTTCTATGGCTGCAGGATGGACAGCAACATCAGCAATCGGGCTTGGGAGGCAGTGGCAGCGGGGATGACTCCAATGGCCTGCAAAAGAGGACAGCCACCCAGTGCCGCTGCAGATGAATGATCTCCTCTGTTCCGCCAGGGTAAGTCACTCTTCTCACCACTGTCAACTCTCACTCACAAACCCATCACACATCCACAGTGGTCTCACACCTCAAGGGACAACACCACTATCTCTCATAGACACCCTCACATCCCCATCAGGTTCATATCCTCTCGAGCTCACGTCCTCATCCTGTCCATGGCTCCGCTCAACTACACAAACATTCCATGCAGTGACATGCATCCTGCTCACGCTCTCTACATCTGTTTTCATGCAGGAGAATCTGGCTCACATCAGCAGAGAGAGGTCCCAGAGCAGGGCTGGAGTGGCCCACATTAGGCCCCTTATTCACTTTGAGGAGCATGCCATCATGCTGACTGGTAAGGACGTGGACCCTGCCTGCGGTGACGGTGAGGTCAACGATGAACAGCCACATGAGGATCCTGCACTATATCATCTCTATCTCAACGCAAATGTGAGTGCTCTCTCTCCTGCTTTTGATTCTGCTGCCATGCACTAATTATCTCTACTGTGGTTCACAGGGACCTCTGCCAAGAGACCGATACCCTCAGCCAGCCAGTCCCTCAGCTCCATCCACATCCTCACCTCCAGCCAAGAGGACACACCCTCCATTGAAGAGCTGGAAATAAGCAGCTTGGAAGACCCATCACAGTGCTTACCCATACCCTCCACCAGCGCTGGGACACACGCCTCAGTGGAACCTAGATCTAGAGCAGGCTCAGGTTCACAATCTGGTGGTCACCGCACAGACACGTGTCTGCAGCAGGAGGAGGCAAGTTCAGCTGAGCTCCCTGGCACTCAGAGGACTGCCGGGGAAGAGGCATCTGTGAGGTCCAAGTCAGCTGACGAGCCTCTGGATTTGGCCTTTCAGCTCATCCTGGAGAGTCAGCAGGAGGAAGCGGAACATCATGCAAAAAGCTGTTGGAATCCATCAACAGAGTGGCACGTAAGTCAAACAAGTGCGTCCGCTGCTCTCTGATGAAGTGGTGCCCACATGTGCACGTATGAAGATCTCCATGGAGAGGATGGCGGATGCCATGGAGGCCCTGGTCCAACAGAGATGTGTGCAAACCTGCACTCCATCATAGGAGCTAGGAGTGAGTTCCTGCAGTGGCAATATGAGAGGGAAATGAGGCAATTTGATGTCTCTTCAAGTGCTCCTTCCCCTCAAGGAGTCAGGCCAGGTCCCTGGTCACCCGAAGGGAGGAGGAACAGCAGCTGGACACCCCTGGGCTGTCCTCTCTCCCTGAGTCCCATTGCCTGTGAGCCCCTCAACCTCGTCCTCTGTCGCCGCAGGGGGAGCAGTTGGCCAACGAGCGATTCTAGAGGGAGAAGTGTGTGTGTGGCAGGGCCTTTCGGAGCCTTGTACAAGCACTTTCCCACACAAGCGGATCCTTCCCGTATCACACTCATCTCAATGTCCTGAGCATTTTCAATGCTGCCTGCTGGGGTTCACTTTCAGTTGTCCATCTGAGCTGACCTGCATCTCCACCCACCCAATGATCACACTCCCATGCAGCATCCGATCTCACCCACCATGACTCTCATTTCACTTTCAATTTAGACGGGATAGTGGTGACACAGTATTTCATTCACTCCCCTGTCCTTTCCCCTCCCCCAGTCACCCATTTCATTTCCCCCATCACTATTGACCGCCTGGCATCACCTTCCACATTCCTTTTCCTTTGGGGATTTTTCTGAAAGTCCCTCCCCCACCCCCCTTCAGTTCACTCCCCAAGAGGCAGTCATGGACTGATCAGAGCCCTCCCTTGCACGTTCACCTGGACATCCCCCACTCTGGGCCCCTTCCCCCCCAACCGGAACCCCTCCCCACCTTGGAACTACCCCCCTTAGTCCTGCCCCCAGCCCCCCAGACTCTCCCCCAGCTTAGTCCTTCCCCCTTCCTGACTCCTTCAGACACCCTTACTTCTACTGCCACTCTTAGTCCTTCCCCCTTCCCAACTTCTTACTCCAGATTTACTCCTTACCTCTTCCTGACTCTTTCCTCCACCCTTACGCCTTCCTCCACCTTTACTCCCTCCCCTCTCCACAACCCTTCCTCCCTCTGGACTATCTTCCCTCTCCGCATTCCTTCCCTTACACCTTCTACCTCCCCAGTTGCTGTCTTCTCCCCCGTTACCTCCCCCTCTCCTGTACTCCCTCCCCATGACAACTTTGTTCCCCCTTCCAACCTCACCTCCCTGACACCTTTATTCTCCCCTCCCAACCTCACCCACTTGATACTTTCGTTACCCCTCCCACCACACCCACTCGATACCTTCGTTACCCCCCCCACCTCACCCACTCGATACCTTTGTTACCCCCCCCACCTCACCCACTCAATACCTTCATTACCCCTTCCAACCTCACCCACTCGATACATTTGTTACCCCCTCCCAACCTCACCCCCCCACTGACACCTCTTCCTTTCCCAGTTGATCCTAGACCTTCTTCTCCACTCCCTCAGCCATCATCCATTGTGAGCAGACCCTCAGCGGTGACTTTTCACTTTCCATGAGCTGCTTCGCAGTGGAGCCATGTCCACGAGAATCCATCAGCATGCCATGGGCATTCCTCCAAGATCCCATTGCTGTTGGGCTCCAGCATCTTCTGTTCCTCAGATGTCCACGATGTAAGTAAGGCCCTGGCAGTAAGTTCTGACTTCTGCACGTCACACTTATCAAGACATGTCCTGCACCGGTGTGTTTTCCCGCCCAGGTGGGTGGATGATAGTGCGGTGGAGGGAGAGGGGGTGTGTCCAGCAGGCTAGCCTTATAATGATATGCTGATGTATTACAGTCATAGAGTCACAAAGGTCTGCAGCACAGAAAAAGGCCCTTCAGCCCAACAAGTTTGCGCCGGTCAAACAAGTACCAAACTATTCTAATCCCATTTTCCAACACTAGGCCCATAGCCTTGTATGCCATGGCATCGCAAGTGCACGTCCAAATGCCTCTTGAATATTATGAGCGTTTCTGCCTCTACCACCCTTTTAGGCAGTGAGTTCCAGATTCTCACCACCCTCTGGGTGAAAAAATTCTTCCTCACATCACCTCTAAGCCTCCTGCCCCTTACCTTAAATCTATGCCCCCTGATTATTGATCCCTCTACCAAGGGGAAATGTTCCTTCCTGTCTATCCTATCTATGCCCCTCATAATTTTATACACCTCAATCATGTCCCCCCTCAATCTCCTCTGCTCCAGGGAAAATAACCCCTGTCTATCCAATCTCTCCTCGTAGCTAAAACTCTCCAGCCCAGGCAACATCCTGGTAAATCTCCTCTGCACTCCCTCTAGGAATGATCTATTACAATGGGGTTCCCTTGTCCGATGGTGGGGAACGTGGCCCACCATCAACAGGCTGAGCAGCCGATCACAAATTGGTTTCACAATGTTGTGAAACCGATTTTTGGCCTTCTTGCCATAGTGTTGCTCACGCCGTCAAACACGCTCAATGCCACTGGGTATGGAAAATTCCACTTATAGTGTATCCATAAATACCCTGTCAAATCCTCTTAATATTGATCGATCTGATCACTCCTTAATCTCCTATACTCAAGGGTATACAAGTAAAGTTTATATAACTTGTCCTCAAATACAACCCTTCCAAGAATGCGAGAGGATGGTGCTTGATTCATTTCTATCTCTCCTTTATCTGCCAGAATCTTGAACACCTTAATAAAATCTCCCCTCAACCTCCTTTGCTCCAAGAAGAAGAACCCCAGCTTCTCCAACCTAACCTTGTTGTATCTTATTCTCTTCAGAGAATGAGGTACAACATAGAAAATAGGAGCAGGAGTAAGTCATTTGGCCCTTCGAGCCAGCTCCGCCATTCAATATGGTCATGACTGATCCGCTATCTCAATGCCATACTCTCACACTCTCCCCATACTCCCTGGCAGCTTTAGAGTCCAGAAATCTATCTATTTCCTTCTTAAATTTATTCAGTGACTTGGCCTCCACAGCCTTCCGTGGTAGAGAATTCCACAGGTTCACCACCCTCTGAATGAAGGAGTTTCTCCTCATCTCAATCCTAAATGGTCTATCCCATATCCTGAGACTGTGACCCCTGGTTCTAGGCCACCACCCCCCCCACCCCCCCACCTCCCCACCGCCCAGCTTGAGGAAATATAATTTCTGCATCCAGTCTGTCCATCCCTGTCAGAATTTTATATGTTTGAGGCCTCCTTTAATTATTCTAAACTCCAGTGACTACAAGCGTAATCGGCCTAATCTCTCCTCATACAACAATTCTGCCATCCCAGGAATCAGTTTGGTGAACCTTCGCTGTACTCCCTCTATGGCAAATATATCCTTTCTGAGAAAAAGAGACCAAAACTGCACACAGTACTCCAGGTGTGGTCTCACCAAGGCCCTGTACAGCTCCAGTAAGACATCCTTGCTCCTGTACTAAAATTCTCTCACAATGAAGGCCAATATATCATTTGCCTTCTTAATTGCCTGCTGCACCTGCATACTTGCTTTCAGTGACTGGTGTACAAGGACACCCAGATCCCTTTGTACATCAACATTTCCCAATCTATCACCGTTTAAATAATACTCTGCCATTCTGTTTTTCCTACCAAAGTGGATAATTTCACACTTATCCACATTATACTGCATCTGCCATGTATTTGCCCACTCATTCAACCTGTCTAAATCGCCCCGAAGCATCTTAGCAGCTGCCTCATTGCTCACATTCCCGCCAAGTTTTGTGTCGTCAGCTAACTTGGAAATATTATATTTGATTCCTTCATCCAAATCATTGAAATCAATTATCAATAGCTGGGGTCCAAGCACTGATCCTTGTGGTACCCCACTAGAAACCACCTGCCACTCCAAAAAAGACCCAGTTATTCCTACTCTCTGTTTCCTGTCTGCTAACCAATTCTCAATCCATGCTAATATATTACCCCCAGTCCCATGTGCTTTAATTTTACACACTAATCTCTTACGTGGGACTTTATCAAAAGTTTTCTGAAAATCCAAATACACCACATCCACTGATTCTCCCTTATCTATTCTGCTAGTTACAGCTTCAAAAAGCTCCAGTAGGTTTGTCAAACATGATTTCCCTTTCATAAATCCATGTTGACTTTGTTTAATCCCGTTGATATTTTCTAAGTGTCCAGTTATCACATCCTTTATAATAGACTCTAGCATTTTTCCTACTACTGACGTTAGGCTAACCGGCCTGTATTTTACTGTTTTCTCCCTTCGTCCTTTTTTAAATAGTGGGGTTACATTTGCCACACTCCAATCTGCCAGGACTTTTCCAGAATTGACAGAATTTTGGAAGATGACAACTAACACATCCACTATTTCCATGGCCACCTCCTTTAGTGCACATATACTAACACAAGCAGTAAGGAACTGGGTTGAGATCGTGGCCAGATCGGTGCCACTTCTCATCGATGTTGGTACAAAGTATCTTATTCTTAATTTTGAAAATAAAATGCTTGTACATTTTATACAGCATGCCATTGCTCACAGGTCTAGAGATGTTCAGCAGTCTTTAGGCTTTCTGAAGTAAATTCAACAGTGTTGTTGAGGACTCTAGGCATTCAGCTACCCCATAAATATCTTCATAATTTCTAACTGGTATTCATTTATGAAATACAACCAACTAGTCACACAAGGACAATTATGCCACCACTTACAGCTTTATTGGGTGGTCAACTAAATAAGAGGCCACATCTCGCATGAATTGTCCTTTTATTCATTTATGGGATATGGGCTTTGCTGGTGAGGCCGGCATTTATTGCCCATCCCTAATTGCCCTTGAGATGGTGGTGGTGAGCTGCCTTCTCGAACCACTGCAGTCCATGTAGTGTAGGTACACCCGAGGAGCTGTTAGGAAGGGAATTCCAGGATTTTGACCCAGCGACAGTGAAGGAATGGCGATACATTTCCAAGTCAGGATGGTGAGTGGCTTGGAGGGGAACTTCCAGGTGGTGGTGTTCCCATGTATCTGCTGCCCTTGTCCTTCTAGATGGTAGAGGTCGTGGATTTGGAAGGTGGTGCCTAAGGAGGCTTGGTGAGTTCCCGCAGTGCATCTTGTAGATGGTACATACTGCTTGGCCACCCCACTTGTGTGACAGGAATGTTACTTGCCACTTATCAGCCCAAGCCTGGATATTGTCCAGGTCTTGCTGCATTTGGACATGGACTGTTTCAGTATCTGAGGAGTCACAAATAGTGCTGAACATTGTGCGATAATCATTAGTTAGAAAGGTCTCTGTCACTCACTGTGAGGCAAAAGTCCTGAGGGATGAAACATATGGAGATTTTCAAATACCAGTTGGATCCTGATCTACTCAGCCTACATAGGATTCTCACACAAATGGCTGTGGAATCAGTTAAGGAAATGTCTAGTAATTATTTTCAATGACAGCACTGGTAATTACATTAATGGACCAGCTAATGGTCACAGAACAATTAATTTTAATTTTAGCAAATTCTTGATCTTAGGCCCCTGAGAAGATTAAAAGCATATTTCAGTGGATTAATCCACCTCTATATAGGCACACTGCTGGGAAACTAAAGTTTTAAATTCCAGGCATTTCATAGAACAACAGGGGGAGACCGCTCAGAACATTGTTCCTTTGCTGATCCTTTCACAGAGCTATCCAATTAGTCCCACTCCCCTTGCTCCTTACCCCATAGTCCTGCAATGGTTGCTTTCCAAGTACTTGTCCAATTTCCTTATGTAAGTTACTATTGAATCGCTTAGGCAGTGCATTCCAGATTGTAACAACTAGCCGGGCTCAAAAGAATTCTCATCTCATCTCTAACTATTTTGCCAATTACCTTCCATCTGTGTCTTCTGGTTACCCACCCTTCTCCCACTAGGAACAGTTTCTTGTTATCAGTTCAATCGAAAACATTCATGATTATTAAGACCTCAATCCAATCTCCACTTGACCTTCTCCACTCTAAAGAAAACAAACACAGTTTCTCTGTATCCACGTAGCTGAAATTTTATATCCTAGTTATTCTAGCAAACCACCTCTGCACCCTCCTTCCTGAAGCCTGATGCCACAGAATTGAACACAGTACTCCAGCCAGGGTTAAATCAGTATTTCATAAAGGGCTAGTATAATTACCTTGCTTTTGTACAAGATGCACCTATTTATAAAGCCAAGAATCCCATTGGTTTTTTAAACAGCTTTCTCAATCAGCCCTACCACCTTCAGAGAGTTGTATATATACCAAGTCTCTCTCAAGTCTCTTCTTTAAAACTGTACCACTTATTTATATTAACTCTCCTTATTCTTCCCACCAAAATGCATCACTTCACACCCATCTGCATTAAATTGCATCTGGCAAGTGTTTGTCCATTTCACCAGCCTGTTACTGTTATCTTACTTATAGTTTATGCAGGTCAGAGTTTCATTTCGTCCACAAACTTTGAAAGTGTGCCCTGTGCCCTGGTCCAGGTCATTAATATATATCAAAAAATGTAATGGTCCTAATACTGACCCCTGAGGAACACTACTGTAAATACCTTCCAGTCTGAAAAAAATAACATTTCAACTTTGCCCAGAGAGATTTTATTACCAGGAGTGATCTTAATAAAGAACATTGTGAAGTATTATCATTATCCCCGAACATAATATCCATGATGGACTACACTTCAGTGCTTCACTTGCACTTCCCTCAATTTAGTCTACTGCATTCGCTGTTCCCAATGCAGTCTCCTCTATATTGGAGAGACCAAATGCAGATTGGGTGACCACTTTGCAGAACACCTACGGTCTGTCCGCAAGCATGACCCAGACCTCCCTGTCGCTTGCCATTTCAACACACCACCCTGCTCTCATGCCCACATGTCCATCCTTGGCCTGCTGCAATGTTCCAGTGAAGCTCAATGCAAACTGGAGGAACAGCACCTCATCTTCCAACTAGGCACTATACAGCCTTCTGGACTTAATACTGAATTCAACAATTTTAGATCATGAACTCTCTCCTCCATCCCCACCTCCTTTCCAATCCCCCTTTTTCCAATAATTTATAATATTTAAAAAAATATTTTTTTTTCCCACCTGTTTTTAAATTTATTTCAATCTATTGTTTTATCTCCACCTTTTAGCCTATTTCGATGCCTTCCTCCCACCCCACCCCAACTAGGGTCATCTGCCACTAGATTGTCCTGCTTGCTACCCTTAATGTCCATTAGCACGTTCCTTAGATAATATCACCACCGTCAACACGTCTCTGTCCTTTTGTCTATGACATCTTTGGCAGACTCTTCTTTGCCCCTACCTATCACTGGCCCCCTATCCAGCTCTACCTGTCCCACCCCCCTCTACCAGCTTATATTTCACATCATTTCTCTATTTCCTTAGTTCTGATGAAGAGTCATACGACTTTGAAACGTTAACTGTATTCCTCTCTGCAGATGCTGTCAGACCTACTGAGTTTTTCCAGGTATTTTTGTTTTTGTTTCAGATTTCCAGCATCTGCAGTATTTTGCTTTTATGGACTACAGCCCATGGAATTAATTTTGTATTCATATCTATCTCTTTGTTCTGTTTCTTTCTTTCGATATCCTTGTGAATTGATCAGACCTGAAAATCTATGCCTTTTTTAGGATTTTTTGTATTAGTGCTGTCCTCAGTTTTCTGCAAGGAGACAAGGCTTCAGAACTTCCTTGGAGCTAATCACACTGTGTAATTGTAAGTTTACCAGACGTGCAGTGGAAACAATTGCTGCCCATCTTGACACCTCTTTTCTTGATTGGACCTGCCAGCAAGATTAGAGTTTTGACTCACAGCTCCCTGTGACTTGAGTGACTGGGCACATATCAGAGCTTAAGGAGCCGAGTGTTTTTTTCACTGACTGCACTGTACCAACCAATAAACTACACAAAAGCAGTCTACCCTACAGCGGGGAGACCAAACGCACATTTGGTCCGTTCAATCTGCAAAGCATGAGCTTCCAGTCACGTCATTTTAAGTCCCCACTCCCACTCCTGCACTCCTACAGGTCTGTAATTAAGCTCAGTACAGTTTAAGGAATAGCATCTTATCTATCAATTCAACACTTTACAGACTTACGGAGTCAATAATAAATTCAGTAATTTCAGATCATAACCACTTCTCCCGTTCATTTTGGCTTTGGACAGCAGCTGTTGGTGAGGATTCTGCTATTTCCCATTTAAACCTCCTCAACTCCCATTTTTTGTTTCTTTGGCCTTGCACCATCAACCCTTTTGAAATTAATCACAATGGTCATTCCTTCCCTTTTGTTCTTTTCCTCCCTCCCCTTTACCCTGTCTCTATATATTTTTTTTTAATCTGTTAGCCCTTTAACTTTAACCAGCTCTCAAATATTTTTGGAATCTTCTCAGGGGCATAAGATGATTTGCTACTCGACAGCACAGAAGGAAGTGCCGAACTGTCTTCAGTGCTCATTTCACCACCTGGTCACTTACCCCATCTTCTGTCTACTCTCGATCTTTAACAAAGAAACGGAAGGGGTCACTAACAGTGCTATCAAGTGACGCTTACTCAGCAATAACCTGCTCATTGATGCTCAATTTGGGTTTTGCCAGGCCCACTCAGCTCCTGACCTCATTACAGCCTTGATCCAAACATGGACAAACGAACTGAACCCAAGAGGTGAGGGGAGAGTGACTAACCTTGACATCAAGGCTGCATTTCACTGAGTGTGGCATCAAGGAATCTGAGCAAAACTGGAGTCAACGGGAATCAGTGGGAAAACTCTTCGCTGGTTGGAGTCATACCTAGCACAAAGGATGATGGTTGTGGTTGTTGGAGGTCAATCATCACAGTTCCAGGACATCACTACAGGAGTTCCTCAGTATAGTGCCCTAGGCCCAACCATCTTCAGCTGCTTCATCAATGACCTTCCTTCCATCATAAGGTCAGAAAAGGGAATGTTCGCTGATGATTGCACAATGTTCAGCACCATTTGCAACTCCTCAGATACTGAAGCAGCCCATGTTCAAATTCAACAAAACCTGGACAGCATTCAGGCTTGGGCTGACAAGTGGCAAGTAATAATTGCGCCACACAAGTGTCAGGTAATGGCCATCTCTAACCATCGCCCCTTGACTTTCAATGGCATTACCATTGCTGAATTCTGCTCTATCAACATCCTGGACGTTACCATTGACTAGAAACTGAACAGGACTAGCCATATAAATATTGTGGCTACAAGAGCAGGTCAGAGACTGGGAATCCTGTGGTGAATAACTCACCTCCTGACTCCCTAAAGCCTGTCCACCATCTACAAGGCACAAGTCAAGGGTGTGTTGGAATACTCTCCACTTGCCTGGATAAGTACAGCTCCAAAAACACTCAAGAAGCTTGACACCATCCAGCACAAAGCAGCGTGCCTAACTGGGACCCCATCTATCACCTTAAACATTCACTCCCTCCACCACCAATGCAGAGTAGCAGCAGTGTGTACCATCTACAATATGCACTGCAGGAACTCACCAAGTTTCCTTCGACAGAACTTTACAAACCCATGACCTCTACCTAGAAGACAAGTTCAGCATACGCATGGGAACAGCACCACCCGTGAGTTCCCACTCACCATTCTGGCTTGGAAATATATCGCCGTTCCTTCACTGTCACTGGGTCAAAATCCTGGAACTCCCTCCTTAACAGCACTGTGGGTGTACCTACACCACATGGACTGCAGCAGGCTCACTAATCCTTCTCAAGGGCAACTAGGGATGGGCAATAAATGCTGGCCCAGCCAGCGATGCCCACATCCCATGAATGAATAAAAAAAACCTTTTTGTTGGGATGGAACAACTGTGAGATTTGCAAATGGCAACAAAATAGGAGTAAAGTTAATACTTTAGCAGACCAAGGGGAGCAGCAAGTGAAAAATTGATGTAATAGGGAGTGGTCTAAAACAAGGCAAATTTCAGTGAAACACCATAAAGTGATTTGATATAAAATAATTGACAGTAATTAAACATTGAAGGGAAGTAGGCTCGGTGTGGTGGAAAAGCAGAGAGTTTTGGCTGCAGGATCACATTAAAGGCAGCACCTAAGGCGGATCGCACCATTTAAACAAGCCTCATGGAATTCTAAACTTTCTCACAAGAGTTATAGATTATAAAAATGAGAGGTAATGATAAGCAAATATAAAACTTTAATTAAGCCCTCAGTTAAAGTCCTGTGTGCATAAGTACCACCACAGAGCAGAAGGGGCTAGAATGGGGGGCCAAATATGACAAGATTAAATGCAAGAGATTTAGAATACAGAAGAGAAATGTCTTTACACAGAGGGTCATTAGGATAAGGATGAGGATGAGTGGCTGGGGCAAAGACTATGCCAATATTCAAGTTTCAAATGGATGGGTGCTGAAAGGGGGTTGAAAGGATTGAGGAATAGGGTGGGAAAATGTGATTCAGATGTTTTGCTCGTACAGTGGGTCAATACCAACTAAAATTGGCTGGGCCAGATGATCTGTTTCTCTGTTTTAAATTCTATACGTTACACTTTATTTAAAATGAACAAGAAAGCAAAATATTAGATGCTAGTCACATACATAATCTAGGCAGTCACGTTATATATCCATATTTTGTGAGTTAACACCTTTCATTGATTCTGCAGGATGCGTTAGGAATTAAGACGGTGATGGTGTGTTATAGTTCACTCAGTCTGTTTTGCTATGGTAAAATACACTTCTACATGCATGTTTTAGTCTGGAGCTAGGGATGTTAGAGGCTCCAATGTTCTTTCCACCACATGGCTGACCAGAAATCTCACCCACTCTTAACATCTGCCATTGGTGTGTACTAAAAGGATTTGCAGTTTAATACTCAACCTAATTGACCACGTCATGAACGCATCAAGTCCTGGAGTATGGGGACTCGAACACAGAGTTTCTAGCTCGGGGGCAGGGACACCACCCAATGTGCCAGAAGAGTTCCTTTGGAATTGTTCTTGGAGGCAAATGCCATGAATCTCTATTGGCATCTGTGTATCAAAGGAGCCTTGTTAAGAGTTAAGACAATTTGTTCGGTCATATTTCTGACCTAAATTTGAATCACTGGGATTTGGTTTGGGTGTCTGAGGTGGAGGAATAAGATGTTTGTGGGTCTTCAGAAAAACGCCACAGATAAACAGCATTCCAACATACACCTGTCAAAAATTATTCCACCTGCATGTCAGTTAAACAGATAATTCCCTTTTGTCCAAGGCCAACATTTGTATGATGTACAATTCAATGTGTGGTTTTTGAGGTTGATTAACGCAGTTTGTGTGTATGAAACTTGAAGCTGTGACAGCAGGAGGGGCAGAGAGCGGGACTGTGGGAGGGGGAGAGAGCGGGACTGTGGGAGGGGGAGAGATCGGGACAGTGGGAGGGGGAGAGATCGGGACAGTGGGAGGGGGAGAGATCGGGACAGTGGGAGGGGGAGAGATCGGAACAGTGGGAGGGGGAGAGATCGGGACTGTGGGAGGGGGAGTGAGGTCAGGACTGCAACTGCTGGGGGTTTTTGAGGGTTGGACAGAACGGGCAGAGAGGAATGGGGTTGCATGCGATGCCACATTTTCTGAAGAGCCATACACAGTAGCAATGTCACATGCAGAGAGGCGCAACCTCTAAAAGAATGAGCAAAACTGGGTGACATTACCTTGCATAAATTTTGTAAGATTGTTTGCAGTCGTGTGTGAATGGGGAGAACGGGGTGAAAACTGGAGATTCTCACTGCAGTCAGGGAGCATCCCAACTCCAACACATGGAGATGCAGGAGGGCCAAAGTGCATTATAGCAGATACCTACAGTGATGCTGCGAGCTGAGTGCTCCACCATGATTTACAAAAGGGGAAGTTAAAAACAACAATCTTTCTCAACTATCTCCTTGTGTCTCCTAGCCCAGAGTTTAGGGAGCTCCAGAACTGCAAACAAACAATATAAGTTAGAACATCGTTTCTTCCACCTTGCTTTTCCACACATTTTTCAAAACATACACAGAAATTGGTGTACAATGCCCCATTTTAAGCCCAAAACCAGGTCAAACACATGCCAATTTCTACACTACAATCAACTTTAACTCAATGTGCCCCACACCAGGTGCCAGGATGTCAGATCAGGCCCACCACATAAATTAATTCAGAAGCCTTGATTTAGGGTCCAGAAAGAAGGTCACTTTTGTAGCAATCTCACAAGGATACATGAAATATTAAAGTGACATGTCTAACTTAAAGTATTACATTGAAATAAAATAGAAGCTTTCAACCAATGAACATAAACTTCAATTCATTCATGTGTGCTCTGCCTGAAGACAGGTCCTTGGCTCATTGTCTGCGGATGCTTCATCCTGAATTGTTTTCTTGGCAGTTCCTAACAGCGGCGGTGAGCCATTGCCTGCCACTCTCAGGGACAGGGCAGGAAGCAGGTCACAAGTCTATCTCAGCCAGAAAAGAATCGCCCCCGAGCAGTTAGTGTTATTCTAAACCAATCACCAGCCATCTATCCAGCTAACCAATCTTCAATTGTCAAAAAGTAAACTTAAAATTGATTTTAGGAAGAACCTCTTTACTCATAAGATAAGAAGTTTCTGGAATAAATTGTCAGCTGGATTTGACCTAAATCTGAGTTACTGGGATTTGGTTTGGGTGTCTGAGGTGGAGGAATAAGATGTTTGTGGGTCTTCAGAAAAACGCCACAGATAAACAGCATTCCAACATACACCTGTCAACAATTATTCCACCTGCATGTCAGTTAAACAGATAATTCCCTTTTGTCCAAGGCCAACATTTATATGATGTACAATTCAATGTGTGGTTTTTGAGGTTGATTAACACAGTTTGTGTGTATGAAACCTGAAGCTGTGACAGCGGGAGGGGGAGAGATCGGGACTGTGGGAGGGGGAGAGATCGGGACTGTGGGAGGAGGAGAGAGCGGGACTGTGGGAGGGGGAGAGAGCGGGACTGTGGGAGGGGGAGAGAGCGGGACTGTGGGAGGGGGAGAGATCGGGACTGTGGGAGGGGGTGAGATCGGGACTGTGGGAGGGGGTGAGATCGGGACTGTGGGAGGGGGAGAGATCGGGACTGTGGGAGGGGGAGAGATCGGGACTGTGGGAGGGGGAGAGAACGGGACTGTGGGAGGGAGTGAGATCGGGACTGTGGGAGGGGGTGAGATCGGGACTGTGGGAGGGGGTGAGATCGGGACTGTGGGAGGGGGTGAGATCGGGACTGTGGGAGGGGGAGAGATCGGGACTGTGGGAGGGGGAGAGATCGGGACTGTGGGAGGGGGTGAGATCGGGACTGTGGGAGGGGGTGAGATCAGGACTGTGGGAGGGGGAGAGATCGGGACTGTGGGAGGGGGTGAGATCGGGACTGTGGGAGGGGGTGAGATCGGGACTGTGGGAGGGGGAGAGATCGGGACTGTGGGAGGGGGTGAGGTCAGGACTGCAACTGCTGGGGGTTTTTGAGGGTTGGACAGAACGGGCAGAGAGGAATGGGGTTGCATGCGACGCCACATTTTCTGAAGAGCCAGACACAGTAGCAATATCACATGCAGAGAGGTGCAACCTCTAAAAGAATGAGCAAAACTGGGTGACATTACCTTGCATAAATTTTGTAAGATTGTTTGCAGTCGTGTGTGAATGGGGAGAATGGGGTGAAAACTGAAGATTCTCACTGCAGTCAGGGAGCATCCCAACTCCAACACATGAAGATGCAGGAGGGCCAAGTGCATTATAGCAGATACCTACAGTGATGCTGTGAGCTGAGTGCTCCACCATGATTTACAAAAGGGGAAGTTAAAAACAACAATCTTTCTCAACTATCTCCTTGTGTCTCCTAGCCCAGAGTTAAGGCAGTTCCAGAACTGCAAAAAAACAATATAAGTTGGAACATCGCTTCTTCCACCTTGCTTTTCCACACATTTTTCAAAACATACACAGAAATTGGTGTACAATGCCCCATTTTAAGCCCAAAACCAGGTCAAACACATGCCAATTTCTACACTACAATCAACTTTAACTCAATGTGCCCCACACCAGGTGCCAGGATGTCAGATCAGGCCCACCACATAAATTAATTCAAAAGCCTTGATTTAGGGTCCAGAAAGAAGGTCACTTTTGTAGCAGTCTCACAAGGATACATGAAATATTAAAGTGACATGTCTAACTTAAAGTATTACATTGAAATAAAATAGAAGCTTTCAACCAATGAACATAAACTTCAATTCATTCATGTGTGCTCTGCCTGAAGACAGGTCCTTGGCTCATTGTCTGCGGATGCTTCATCCTGAGCTGTTTTCTTGGCAGTTCCTGACAGCGGCGGTGAGCCATTGCCTGCCACTCTCAGGGACAGGGCGAGGAAGCAGGTCACAAGTCTACCTCAGCCAGAAAAGAATCGCCCCCGAGCAGTTAGTGTTATTCTAAACCACTCACCAGCCATCTAGCCTGTACCACCAATCTTCAATTGTCAAAAAGTAAATTTAAAATTGATTTTAGGAAGAACCTCTTTACTCATAAGATAAGAAGTTTCTGGAATAAGTTGTCTGTCAGCTGGATTTGACCTAAATTTGAGTTACTGGGATTTGGTTTGGGTGTCTGAGGTGGAGGAACAAGATGTTTGTGGGTCTTCAGAAAAACTCCACAGATAAACAGCATTCCAACATACACCCGTCAACAATTATTCTACCAGCAAGTCAGTTAAACAGATAATTCCCTTTTGTCTAAGGCTCATCAATAGTGAGGGAACATATTCATCATAGTTAGGGAACATATTCAAACATTTAGGAGACAGTGATCATTGAATCATAAGGTTTAGGATGACAGTAGAAAGGGACAATGGGAAATCCAGAGTAAGAATAATTAACCGGGACAGCCGATTTCAATGAGGCAAGAATGGAGCTGGGCCGGATAAGTTGGAACCAAAGATTGGTGGGAAAACTGTAGCTGAACAAGGGATCCCTTCAAAAAAGAAATGGTTCAGGCACAGTCAAGATACAGTCCCTCAAAAGGGAAACATAGGGCAAACAAATCCAGAGCTCCCTGGATGAAAACGGAGATGGAAATTAAGATAAAGAATAAAAAGTGTGCTTATTTCAGGTGTCAGGTAGAAAATACAACTGAGAACCAAGATGAAAAGAGGAGGTTCTGCGGGGAGGGGAAAAAGCAAATACGAGAAACAAAGAGGGATTATGAGAAAAGACTGGCAGCCAACATAAAGCAGAATCCCAAAGTCCTCTAGAGGCATATAAATAGCAAAAAAGGAGTAGGGCTGATTAGGGATCAACAAGGGGATGGAAGCAGGGGCATGGTTGAGGTGTTAAATGAATACTTTGCATCTATCTTTACAAAGGAAACAGATGCTACCAAGGCCATGGTGGCAGACGAGGAAACTGTCACTAAAAGGGTTCAAAATTGGTAAAAAGGAGGTATTGGAAAAACTGTCAGTACTTAAAAGTTGGCAAGGCACCAGGACCTGATGAGATGCATTTGAGGATAGAAGGAAATGAAAATGGAATTGCAGGGACACAGGCCATAATCTTTCAGTCTTCCCTAGACTCAGGGAAGTTGCCAAAGGACTGAATAATTGCAAACATTACGCTTTTGTTCAAAAAAGGTTGTAAGGATAAGCCCAGCAATTACAGACCAGTCAGTTTAACTTTGGTGGTGGGGAAGCTTCTAAAAACAATTATTCAGGATAGAATTAGTAGTCACATGAAAAATATGAATTGATAAGGAAGAGCCAGCATGGATTTCTTGAGGGAAAATCGTGTTTATCTAACTTTTGAAAAGGTAACAGGGAGGGTAGATGAGGCTAATGCTGTTGATGTGGTGGACATGGACTTCCAAAAGGCATTTGATACAGTACCACACAACAGACTTGTGAGAAGTTATAACTCATGGAATAAAAGAGACAGTAGCAACATGGATAAAAGAATTGGCTGAGTAATAGCAAACAGCAAGTAATGGTTAATGGATATTTTTCAGGCTGGAGGAAGGTTTGTAGTAGAGTTCCCAGGAGTCGGTATTGGGACCCTTGCTTTCCCTGATATATATTAATTATCTAGATCTTGGTGTGCAGAAGACAATTTCAAAGTTTGCGGATGATATGAAACTTGGAAGCATTGTAAACGGCCAGGAGGACAGTGTAGAACTTCAAAAGGACATAGACAGGTGGAGTGGGCAGACAAGTAGCAGATGAAGTTCAATGCAGAGAAGTGTGAGGTGATTCATTTTGGTAGGAAGAACACAGAGGGACATTATAAAATAAGAGGTACAACTCTAAAGGGGGTGCAGAGAGATCTGGGTGTATATGTGCACAGATCATTGAAAGTGGCAGTACAGATGAAGAGAACAGTTAATAAAGCATACAGTATCTTAGGCTTTATTAATAGGGGCTTAGAGTACAAGAGCAAAAAGGTTATGCTGAATTTGTATAGGCCACCAGTTAGACCTCAGCTAGAGTGCTGTGTATAGTTCTGGGTGACACATTATAGTAATGATGTGAATGCATTGGAGAGAGTACAGAAGAGGTTTACAAGAATGGTTCCAGGGATGAGAAACTTCAGTTATGAAGATAGATTGGAGAGTTTGAGGTTGTTCTCCTTGGAGAGGAGAAGGCTAAGGGGAGATTTGATAGAGGTGTTCAAAATCATGAAGGGGCTGGATAGAGTAGGTAGGGAAAAACTGTTCCGCTCATAAAAGGATCGAGAACGAGAGGGCATAGATTTAAAGTGATTTGTAAAAAGAAGCAAATGCGATGAGAGAGAAAACTCTCTCACACAGCAAGTGGTTCAATCTGGAATGCGCTGCCTGGAAGTGTGGTGGAGGTAGGTTCAATCGAGGCATTCAAGAGGGCATTAGATGATTATTTGAACAGAAACAATGTGCAGGGGTTACGGGGAAAAGGCAGGAGAATAGCACTGAGTTATAATACTTATCCAGAGAGCCGGTGGAGAAACAATGAGCTGAATGCCCTCCTTCTGCACTATCATGATGCTGTGATTCTGTGATTCCATGTTATCTGGATGCCCTAAAAGGGAGATAAACTGGAGGAAAGATGGAATTGCCGTATGCTGAAGCTTCTGATGAAGATGTAGTTGTTCCTCGCTCACAGTCGTGAGTAATATGGTTTCAGTGACACTATAGACCATTGGCTTCAGCGAGTACTGTGTGGGCTATTCTGAGCATTATTTTCTCTGAGGAGGAATTTGGGCTGATTTGGATAAATAGGGCAAATGTTGCAGTTTCCACAGCAATCAGTGATCCTGCCACAGATGCAGATATTTTGTCAACAACCCTGCATTAATCCTGCTCAAACCCACCAATCTCCCACAATTCATGTTCGCAGCTAGACTTCTTGGCTTGTGGTGTTACTGTTCAACATCGGAGGTGAGTGATCATACCAAAAACTGAAGAAGATTCCTCCTAACTGCTCCTGCTATACTTCTACTTCTAAAATCAAACCCTTGGCTGTACCAGGCTGCACCAGGATTTGATTCAGCACCAGCTGTGTACAGGTTACAATGTACCAGGATTTGATTCAGCACCAACAGTATACATCTTACAATATACCTGGATCTGATTCAGCACTGTGTACAGGTTACAAGATACCTGGATTTGATTCAGCACTAACTGTGTACAGATTACAATATACCTGGATTTGATTTAGCACTGTGTACAGATTATAATAGACCAAGATTTGATTCAGCACTAACTGCGTACAGGTTACAATGTACCAGGATTGGATTCAGCACTAACTGTGTACAGGTTACAATATACCAGGATTTGATTGAGCAATAACTGTGTAGGAGTTACAATGTACATGCAGCCAATACTGACATTTCCAAAGTTGTAACAATCTTTTGTGTATTTGATTTAACAGATTTCTAACTGTCTTGGTGTTTCTGCCCACCATTTTCCCTCTTCCTGTAATACACTTGTGATTGGTGGGGTGGTGTTCCACATGCACTGCCTGGGATTGGGTGGGCTGAGACTGAGGGTAAGAGAGGGAGATCCCCACCCACAGACCTGGACTGCATGGTTGTGGAAAGAGATTACTGAGCCTTCTAAATGTGAGCCCCACCCAATGAACACCCAGTGGAGGGAGGCCCTTGTGACGGGGACAGGTTGAACCTTGCAGGAGACAACCCATTGGAAGAAGCAAGTCTGATGTTGCAACATTCCAGTTTCCCTGAGGGCTCCTACGTCAGACAAGAACAATATTGACTGCACAATCAAAGAAACAGACTTAGAATGTAATGCTTTATGAAAATCTCCTCCAGTCCTACAACCCTCTGAAATATCTATGCTCCTCTAATTCTGTCCTCTTGAGCTACCATTGGTGGCAATGCCTTCAGTTGCCAAGCCTCTGAGCTCTGAAATTCACTCCTTAAATCTCTCTACCACTCTCTTCCAGTAAAATACTCTTTAAAATCCACATCTTTGACCACGTTTTTGGTCACCTGTCCTAGTAAATCCTTATGAGACTCGGTGTCAAATTTTGTTGGACAATCAATCCTGTATCAAACCCTGGGATGTTTTACTATGTAAATGGCGCTATACAAATGCAATTTGTTGTTATAATTCTCACCCTACACAAGAGGTTTACAAAGATAGTCTGGTGGTGCAGGCAGACTCATTATAATTCACTCTTTGGAAAGTGAAAACTGCACAGAGAGATGTTGTGTTACTGGGGTCCAGTAGTATAAATGCTGGATTCTCCAGAACTTATTATTATTTTGAGCAAAAATCAGGAAAACTCAGATAAGAACATGGAATGTGATCACCCCTTTTGAAATAATCTAGTCTTAGAAATGATTCAAGCTTTTAACAATAACGAATACTTGGGCCAGTAGTGCCATCAACCGTAAACCCTTTAAATACTGCCTCTGAACAATCACGTACAAGAAAAGCACAGCTAAGTCAAACTTAACTACTACTGCGAAAAGGACACACAGTTCCAATGGATTGGTTGCAAGATAAAGGCAGTGAAATCATGAGCTACTCACCGGAGGGCCAATGAGACCAGGTTCTCCCAAGTCACCGATCGGTCCCTGTTCACCCTGTGTAATCACAGTGAAGAAAAGGTACTTTAAATTCTGTGTCACTATGAGTTAAGTTTTCATTTCACAGTTTTGCACTGTTTTAAGTTTACAGTTTGCTTTCAAGAGATTTTTAGAACCATAAATTAGTGCAACAAAGAACATTTTCCTAAATCATGTTCCTGATGCTAAACACATCATGCCACTGAAGCCCCTACACTTTTTAAAGCTTTCTTAACTTCTACATCGCTACATCTAGTTTTGCTACCTGTTTTATTTGCTGTAGAGCTGCCTGTCACAACCCTTCGGCCAAAAAGGGCAAGGTGATCAGAGCTATAGACTTCAAACTGTGCAACAATCTGGACAAGTTGAGAAATGATTTCGCCTCAAGTCACATGAAACCTAACCAGGTGCTTCTGGAGCTGGTAATTCGGGCTGCCTGTCCCCCACAGCCTTGTCCATCCTGCATGAACCTGGAGAAGAGCACACAGTGTCCTTTGGTATGGGGAAGGCTTTCTGTGGCCGATGGGTACTGCAGGAACTGGAGGACATAGACCATAGTTGATTCAATCAGTTCCCTCTATCTTATGGTTTAGTTTTCTTAATACTTGGGTCCCTCTTAAAAAAAGGGAGGCAGAATCACAGAATTGTTAGGATATAGAAGGATGTCATTCGGCCCAACGCATCTGCACTGGCTCTCCAAATAAGCGTTATGAATCAGTGCCATTCTCCTGCCCTTTCCCTGTACCCTTGCACATTGTTGCTATTCAAATAATCATCTAATGCCCTCTTGAATGCCTCTATTGAACCTGCCTCCACTACACATCCAGGCAGTGCATTCCAGACCCAAATCACTGGCTGTGTGAAAAACTTTGTTCTCACATCACATTTGTTTCTTTTGCAAATCACATTAAACCTGTGCCCTCTCATTTTTGATCCTTTTATGAGCAGGAACAGTTTCTCCCTATCTACTCTGTCCAGCCCCCTCATGATTTTTAACACCACTATCAAATCTCATCTTAGTGTTTTCCTCTCCAAGGAGAACAGCCCCAACCTCTCCAATCTATCCTCATAACTGAAGTTTCTCATTGCTGGGACCATTCTTGTAAGCCTCTTCTGCATCCTCTCCAATGCTCGTTCACATCCTTCCTATAGAGTGGTGCCCAGAACTGTACACAATACTCCAGCTGAGGTCTAACTTGTGTCTTATATGAGCTCAGCATAATCTCCCTGCTCCCTGCTCTATGCCCCTATTAATAATGCCCAGGATACTGTATGCTTTATTATCTCCTCTCTCCACCTTTCCTGCCCCCTTTAATGGCTTACGTACATATACACCCAGGTCTCTCTGCTCCTGCACACCCTTCAGAGTTGTACCCCTTATTTTTATATTGTCTATCCATATTCTTCCTACCAAAATGCATCACCTCACGCTTCTCCGCATTGAACTTCATCTGCCACTTATCTGCCTACTCCATCAACTTGCTATGTCCTTCTGAAGTTCTATACTGTTCTCCTCACAGTTTACAATGCTTCCAAGTTTCAAATCAACCGCAAACTTTGAAATTACCTCCTGCACAACAAGATCTAGAAATGAACATATATCAGGAAAAGGAAGGGTGTAATAGCGATCCCCGGGGAACTCCACTACAAAACTTTCTCCAGCCAGAAAAAATATCCATTGACGTTACTCTTTGTTACCTATTACTCAGCCAACTTTTTCCCATGTTGCTACTGTCCCTTTTATTCCATGAGCTATAACTTTTCTCACAAGTCTATTATGTGGCACTGTATTGAATGCCTTTTGAAAATCCACATACACCACATCAATGGAATTACCCTCATCAACCTTCTCTGTTACCTCTTCAAAAATTCCAATAAGTTAATTAAACATGTTTTTCCCTTTAGAAATCCATGCTGATTCTTCCTAATCAACCCACAATTTTCCATGTGACCACTAATTCTATCCTGAATAATTGTTTTTAGAAGCTTCCCCACCACCAAAGTTAAACTGACTGGTCTGTAATTGCTGGGCTTATCCTTGCAACCTTTTTTGAACAACGGTGTAATGTTTACAATTCTCCAGTCCTTTGGCACCTACCCTGAGTCTAAGGAACACTGTAAGATTATGGCCTGTGCCCCTGCAATTCCACTCTTACTTCTTTCAATATCCTTGAATGGATCTCATCCAGACCCAGTGCCTTGCCAACTTTAGATGCCAACAGTTTATCCAACACTTCCTCCTTATCAATTTTGAACCCTCCTAGTGACAGAGTTTCCTCCTCTGTCCATGTGGTCTCAGTAGCATCTGCTTCCTTGGTAAAGTCAAATGCAAAGTATTCATTTAACACCTCAGCCATGGCCTCTGCCTTCATATGTAAATCCCCTTTTTGGTCCCTAATTGGCCCTACTCCTCATTTTACCACCCACTGACTATTTGTGTGCCAGTAGAAGACTTTGGGATTCCTTTTTATGTTGACAGCCAGTCTTTTCTCATAACCCTTCTTTGCTTTTCTTAAATGCTTCTTCACCACTCCTTTGAACCTTCTGTATTCAGCTTGATTCTCAATTGTATTTTCTACCTGACACCTGTCATAAGCACACTTTTTATTCTTTATCTTAATTTCTATCTCCTTTTTCACCCAGGGAGCTCTGGATTTGTTTGCCCTACCTTTCCCTTTTGAGGGAATATATCTCGACTGTGCCTGAACAATTTCTTCTTTGAAGATAGCCCATTGTTCACCTACAGTTTTTCCCTCCAACCTTTGGTTCCAACCTTTCCAACCCAGCTCCATTCTTGCCTCACTGAAATCGGCTCTGCCCCAGTTACGTATTCTTATTCTGGATTGCACATTGTCCTTTCCTTGTCCTTATAACCACTCTATAATGTTTGCATCTCACTGTAATTTCCCTGCAAACTTGTTCCTCTACATCCTTCCCACTAGTTAGCGGTCTATAGACTACACCGAGCAATGTAATTGCACCCTTTTTGTTCCTTAGCTCTAGCCAAATTGATTCCGTCCTTCCCTCTGAGACATCCTCTTTCTCCAGCATTGCAATGGTCTCCTTGACTAATACAGTCACCCCTTCTCCTTTTCTTCCTGCCCTATTTTTTCTGGACACCTTGTACCCAGGAGTATTTAAAACCAGTCCTGCCCTTCCTTGAGCCAGGTCTCTGTTATTGCCACATCATATTTCCACATGCAATCTATGCTTGTAACTCACCAGTTTGTCTACTATACTCATTACATTCTCATACATGCACAGTAACTCTGATTTAGGCTTCATTACTTTTTCCTTTACGCCGACTCCACCTATTAACTTACTATTCACTATACTAGTGCCACCTGTCTTTCCCAGTAGTTTGTGCACCCTGGTATTCCTCTCTAATATTCTCTCCTGGTTCCCACACCCCTGTTGAGTTAGTTTAAAGCCTTCCCAACAGCACTAGTAAGGAACTCAGCCCCGGTTCTGTTCAGGTGCAGCCCATCCAGCTTGTAAGGTGCCATCTTTCCCAGAGCCAGTCCCAGTGGCACTTTTCTTTGATGACACAGGGACAATCCAGGGGCTCTTTATTTGTTTTATTCAGAAAAAAATTGAAGCTGGCTGTAAGTTTGCACACAGCTGGCCATGACTGAAGTCAATGATGGGGTTCCAAAATTGGCTAGTTCGGGCCTCAATAAAAGTGTGGATTTTTACTGCTAGTTTAAGGCAGGAATAGGATGGGAAACCAGTTGTTCAATGTGTTAAACATTAGCTTTTTACCTTCAGCACCAGGCCCTAATGCAACTCAGATGAATAAAGTATAATAAAGTGGATTTTGTTGTCAGTGACAAAGCAATGGTGCCGACCTTGAAGAAAGCTGCCTGCAAAGGTCCAGCAATCTCTGTGGCATGAAGTCCCCCTTTCCCAACATCAGTTTAAATCTGACGCCAAGTCAAGGGGATCACAACAGTGCTGTCAGCAAGCAGGGTAAGCAGCCAACCACATTGAAGTATTCAAATTGACAGCCAACCAGGGAGTAAAACCCACAGCATCCCTTCACTTTTAGTCTAGCTTTTCAGATGATAAAATAAGTTATTGTTTCATTTCGAAGGTAAAATTTTGTAACCATTTAAAAAGCAACTGTTTATCATTATGGAGAATTTTGGCATCTACAAATGTACATTTTTCAGGACCAGTGAGAGTGTTCATTAGTAATTATGAAGTTAGTACACCAATAAAAGCCTAGTTACACCTCATTCAACAAGGGGCAACTTTTTCAAGCTTTTTTATAGTGAGACTAACAGTGTAAAAGTGGAATTTCTTGTCATGGCTCACCCTCTGGAGAAGCTCTGGGAAGTTATTTTGTCTTTGGAAAACTCTTCCTGAAAAGGCGATGGAAGCAGAGTCTTTGAATATTTTTAAGGCAGAGGTGGATATATTTTTGGTAAGCAAGGGGGTGATAGGTTATCAGGGGTAGGCAGGACGCAGATTTGAAGTTATTATCAAATCAGCCATGATCTTATTAAATGGCGGAACAGGCTTGAGGGGCCAAATGGCCTACTCCTGCTCCTTGTTCATATGTATCCGTGGACTCTAGAAGCTGCTGTCAGTTTTACTGGAGTAATGACAGTGAACACTGACAATTTCACTGTCACTTCCACCACAAAAGCTGGACCCAGATCTCCACAGTCTGAAAACAGTAAGGATCATATGTAAAATGAATTAAAGTTGATAGCTCTAATACCTTTAATAGGAGATTTGATGCACACATGAGGGCAAAGGGAGTAGAGGACATGATAAGAACAATAATTAGAGCGGTGGGAGGCTTGCGTGGAGGCTAAATAGCAGCACAGAGCCTTTGGGCTGAATGGCCAGGTTTGTGTTATTGTATAATTCTACATAGACTTAGTCCAGTCCTTGGTGAACATGAGGGAAAAGAAAACAGTCCCTAACTCCACAGTGAGATGACAGGATGTGTGGAAAATGGAGAAGAAATGTTGTACTGATGGATTGGGGGATACATTTCTGAAGCTAGAACTCAGGCTTGTTGTCAGGACAAAGGGGGGTCAGCTCGGCATCAAACTGTGTACAAGGCTGAGAGTGGATGTCTGAACTGTGAAGTGCTTCACTCTCCAGCAACAACACCCCTCACCCTGAGGAATGTCAAAGCTGTAAAAGATAATCCAGTACCCCAGATAAGAAATGAAGAAACTTATCCAACTGGATCATTGCTGGGACCTTTGCTGTTTGTAGTATACATAAATGATTTGGAGGAACATGTAACTGGACTAATTAGTAAGTTTGCAGACGACACTAAGGTTGGAGGAGTTGCAGATAGTGAAGAGGATTGTCAAAGGATACAACAGGATATAGATTGGTTGGAGACTTGGGCGGAGAAATGGCAGATGGAGTTTAATCTGGACAAATGCGAGGTAATGCATTATGGAAAGTCTAATACAGGTAGGAATTATACAGTAAATGGCAGAACCCTTAAGTGCATTGATGGGCAGAGAGATCTGGGTGTACAGGTCCACAGGTCACTGAAAGTGGCAATGCAGATGGATAAGGTAGTCAGCAAGGCATATGGCATGCTTGCCTTCATTGGCAGGAGTATTGAGTATAAAAGCTGGGAAGTCATGCTGCAGCTGTATAGAACCTTGGTTAGGCCACACTTGGAATATTGCGTGCAATTCTGGTTGCCACATTACCAAAAGGATATGGAGGCATTGAAGAGAGTGCAGAGGGGGTTCACCAGGATGCTGCCTGGCCTGGAGATTATTAGCTATGAGGAAGGGTTGAGAAACTCGGATTGTTCTCACTAGAGCAACGGAGATTGAGGGGCGACTTGATAAAAGTTTACAAAATTATGAGTGGCATGGACAAAGTAGATAGTCAGGAGCTTTTTCCCAGGGTGGAAGAGTCAATTACTAGGGGACATAGATTTAAGGTGAGAGGAGAAAACTATAGAGGAGATGTGCGGGGCAAGTTTTTTACGCAGAGGGTAATGAGTGTCTGGAATTCGCTGCTTGAGGAGGTGGTGGAAACAGGTACGATAGTGGTGTTTAAGAGGCAGCTTGACAAATACATGACTAGGATGGGAATAGAGGGATACAGACCCCAGAAGTGCAAAATGTTTTAGTTTGACAGGCAATATGATCGGCGCAGGCTTGGAGGGCCAAAGGGCCTGTTCCTGTGCAGTACTTTTCTTTGTTCTTTGAGCTTTAAACGATTAAGTTGACAAACTGGGATTTTTGTTTCCTCTTATTTTCTCCCTTTTGTTCTTCTCATGATGTTGCTGGCTTCCACTTGGGAATGATTGGAGCCAGCAGATACCTTCTAGTACCTACCCCCTCTTCATGTGTGAGCCTACAAGGTAAGAGCAATTTGACTTTGTAGTGCATCACAGCTTTTAAAATGTTATTCTTTCATAGGATGTGGGTGTCACTGTCAAGGCCAGCATTTGTTGTCCAGTCCTCCAGTAGGGGGTTGTGAGTCAGCCAAAAGCAGGGAAGCTATGTTGAACCTTTATAAACCTCTGGTTCAGTCACAACTAGAGTATTGCATCCAATTCTGATCACCACACTTTAGGAAGGATGTGAGGGTCCTTGAGAGAATGTAGAGGAGATTTACCAGAATGGTTCCAAGGATGAGGGGACTTAGTTTCAAGGCTAGGTTGGAGAAATTGGGATTGTTCTTCTTGCAGCAAAGGAGATTGAGGGGAGATTTGATAGAGATGTACTAGATTATGAGAGGTTTGGATAAAGTAGACAAAGAAAAATTGTTCCCATTAACTGATGGCACAAGAACTAGAGGGACAGAGGTTTAAGGTTTTGAGCAGGAGATGCAGGAGAATGTGAGGAAGAGCATTTTTATGCAGCAAGTAATAATGACCTGGAACTCACTGCCCACAACGTTGGTGGAAGTGGAGACAATATATGATTTCAGAAGGAAACTGGAAGGGCACGTAAGGAAAATAAACTTATAGGAATACAGTAATATAGAACAGGGTAATGGGATTGACTGGATTGCTCTACAGAGACCCAGTAGAGCCAGAGCTAGTTTTGGCTTGATAGGCCAAATGGCCTCCCTCTATGCCATAATGGCTCTATGGCTAACAATCTCTCCACAGGCAAAAGGGTCTTTGTTACAGAAAGGAGCCCAACCACAATCTGCAGGGTGTACTAGTCATAGAAGAAATGGGGTTGCCTCAAGTGTCACCAGGCATGGAAGTGGGAATTAGGACTAACAGGGGAACTGGGTGAGTTTAATCCAGCTGAAGTGGTTGTACTTAGACCCAACTCAAAGCCAGTACTCACCAAGAATCCAATCAATTGTGATGTTTCATGCGATCTTCAGCAAATGAGCTATGAGGTGGTCACCAGTTCATGGACTTGCCAACCAGCAGTTAGGTACCACATGAACGACAAGGCTTCCAATAACACATTCTTTAGAATCATTCTTAACATATTTGTGGTGTTGTGCGATATATAATAATTAAAATGCATAATAATTAATAAACTGGAAATCTAAATAGAGCAAGTCAATGTAATCTATAGAGGGAAGTGATGTGGAAGCTCGCACCAGACTGTAAGTTTAGTGGAAACAGTATTCCTGTAACTAATACATGTTTGCATTAAATGAACCTCACCTGACTGAACAACCTAGTAAGGGTATAACCTCCATAAAAATATAAAATATATTTCACAGAGATTTACAATTATACATTTGCTCTCAGTTTACGGCAGTCACTGGTCATTTTTGCCCATTCCAAGTTGCCTTGAGAACATTATAACGGGGCTGTCTTCTTGAGCGTTTAATTACAACCGATTAGTTTACTATGTCAGAGGGCTGTTACCTGTCAATCATGTTGGTGTGGGACTGGAGTTATATATAAGTGAGACCAAGGAAGGTCATTCTGAACTAGTTCACTTTTTAAGACAATCGGACACTTCAAAGTATCTTTTCTGAATAGAAGATTTTTGTTTTCATATTTTTTGAGCTGCTTTCAAATTCTCAAACTGGTGTGGTGGGATTTGAACTGATAATGGTGTTTGATGTTGTGTAAATAAAGGATACACCATGAGTAACAAAGAGGCGATAAACCTATCCAGGAATGAGACTGACAGAAAATTCAAAGAAATTTTTTAATAAACAAGTAAGTTACAATCAACTTCATAACTGGATATTTCTACCACATGCCACTCTTGGTTACAGGCCGCTCTTACATCATGGTTAATAGAATATTTTTGACTGGCCAATGATATGCATTTTGGTGGGGGTTCACAAAATCACAGAATGTGTAACTGTCCTATTAATTCATATTCCCTTCCAAGCCACTCACCATCCCGACTTGGAAATATATCACCGTTCCTTCACTGTTGCTGGATCAAAATCCTGGAACTCCCTCCCTAACAGCACTATGGGCGTACCTACGCCACATGGACTGCAGCCATTCAAGAAGGCAGCTCACCACCACTTTCTCAAGGGCAATTAGGGATGGACAATAAATGCTGGCCCAGCCTGCGAAGCCCACATCCCATGAACGAAATTTTTAAAATCCTTAATTCAAGGTCAACTTACAGGTTTACCAGGAGATCCCATAGTGCCATTCAACCCAGCCGGACCTCGATTACCCTGTTAGAAAACAAATGCAACAAAAGATGAAATGGGAAGGAAAATAAATTGTTTAAAAAAAATCATACAGTACGCAGCAACGTTAACTCTCCCTCACTCACTTTTCCAGAACCACTTTATCCAACTTAGGGTCATTCAGGGAGTCAGAGTCTATCCAGGCAGGCAATGGACACTAAGCAGGGTACACCCAGGACAGGATGCCAGTCCATCACGGGGCACACAATTACACACCAACTAGGGGACAATTTACTGTAGCCAAACTGCTAACCAACACATCTTTGGATGATGGGAGGAAACTGGAGCACCTGGCAGAAACCCATACAGGAAGAACATACAAGCTCCACACAGACAGATACCTGAGGTCAGGATCAAACCTGGGTTGCTGGAGCTATGAGGTAGCAGCACTAACCACTGCGCCACCATGCACTGCACCCCCCACCCCCCCACCCCCCCCACCACCCCCAAACTAAACTAGTTTGTTATTTCGCCAATGAATTTGAAATTAAAAGTCCATTCGTTCAACTGACTTTTGCTATTTGCTATTACTACAACTAGTTTCAATTGGGTGCCAAGTCATTCCTTCCGCAGACAATGCACAATGTGAGCTATCATAAACTTATTTAATCTCTGAAAGAAAGAGGCTGAAAAATTTCAACCTTGTACCTTGTTGATATACCAATCAAGGAAAATGCAGGAATATCTATTTCATCTCTCATCCAATATATACATCCCAGATAATTGCATGGTGATCCAGCTGATCAAGAGCAACACAGCAGTCAACCGTTTCCACCTGCATTAATCTTTTAACCCTAAAACTATTCCCAATAGTCTAGGTGTCTGGAATATCTTATGCTGCAATGAAGGCATGAATACGGAATTTTAGCAAAAACCCAACCTGTGTAGGGGTAAGTTTACAATCCCAAAATTATAGTAGGAAGCCACATTCAAAAGAAGTATGAATCTTCAAGGTCGGCTGAATGGTAGGAATGTAGACTCAGTGAATTTACCCTAAATTTTCTGCCCAAATTTTAATTTTTGTTATTGAAAATGTCTTCCATGATTCTATATTACCAAAACTCAGTTGTTCCAAAGCAGTGGTCTTAAACTTTTTCACCACAGACCAGTGACCACCTAGTGGTCCAATGCCACCTGCTTTTGCTTGTCATGACAAAGAAACTCAGAGTTATTGAGAAGAATGGTGCTGCTTCTAATGAAACACCAATAAGGTGTTATCTGGTTCCAAGCTGGAGAGCTTCAGACTCATATTGGGCTCCACATGGGGAAATGAGAATAGAAAACAAGGAAAAGGCATGCGTTGAACAGGTATTTTGTGTCTGTCTTCACTGTAGAAGACTTAGTAAACTTCCCAAAGGTAATTGAAAATCAAGAGGTGAGCGGGAGGGAAGAACTTAAAATAATCACCATCACCAGGGAAAAGGTGCTGGGAAAATTTTTAGACCTAAAGGCTGACAAGTCCCCAGGACCTGATAACCTGCATCCTAGGGTCTCAAAAGAAGTGGCTGCAGAGATAGGAGACGCATTGGTTATAATCATCCAAAATTTCTTAGATACTGGAAAGGCCTCAGTGGACTTGAAAATAGCAAATTTAACACCTTTACTGAAAAAAGGAGGGAGGTAGAAAACAAGAAACTATTGGCCAGTTAGCCTAATATCTGTTACAGGAAGATTGCTAAAATCCATATTAAGGAGGTTATAGCAGGATACTTAAAAAATTATAATGGGATCAGGTAGAGTCAATATGGTTTTATGAATGGGAAATTGTGTTTAACTAATTTATTAGAGTTCTTTAAGTGCAAGCAAAGTGGTTAAAGGGGAACCTGTAATGTACCTGGATTTTCAAAAGGTATTTGATAAGGTGCCACATCAAAGGTTACTGTGCAAAATAAGAGCACATGGTGTAGGGGGTAACATATTAACATGGATAAGGCATGCCCTCCAGCATGGATAAAGGATTGGTTGGCTAACAGGAAGCAGTGACAGGCATAAAGAGGTCTTTTTCAGGTTGGCAAGCTATAATTAATGGAGTGCCACAGGGATCAGTGCTGAGGCTTCAACTATTTACAATCTATAACAATGATTTGGATGAAGAGACTGAATCTATGGTAGCTACATTTGCTGATGACACCAAGATAGGTAGGAAAATAAGTTATCAAGAGGCTGTAACGAGTCTACAAAGATAGGTTCAGTGAGTGGACAAAAATTTGGCAGATGGAGTACAATGTGGGAAAATGTGAACTTGTCCACTTTGACAGGAAGGATAGAAAAATAGTTTACTACTTAAATGGGGAGGAATTACAGAACTCAGTGGTAAAGAAGGATCTGGGTGTCCTGGTATATGAATCACAAAAAAAAGTATGCAATCACAGTAAATGATTAGGAAGATAAATGGAATATTGGCAAGGGGAATGGAATATAAAATTCAGGAAGTTTTACTTCAGCTGTACAGAGCCTTGGTGAGGCCACATCTGGAGTATTGTGTACAGTTTTGGTCTCCTTATTTAAAAAATGTATAACAGCTTTAGAAGCAGTTCAGAGAAAGTTCACTCAACTCATTCCTGGGTTGAAGGGGTTATCTTATGAGAGGTGATCTTATTGAAACCTTTAAGATTCTGTGGGAACTTGATGGGGTGGATATTAGGAGGATGTTTCCTCCCCTAAAACTAGGGGGCCCAGTTTAATAAGAGGTCTCCCTTTTAAGATCGAGATGAGGAGTTATTTTTCAAAGGGTCATTAATCTGTTGAATTCTCATCCCCAGAAAGCAGTAGAGGCTGGGTCATTGAATTTACTCAAGGCAGAGTTAGATAGATTTTTCATAGACAAGAGAGCCTAGGGTTATGGGGGGTAGACGGGAAAGTGGAGTTGAGACCACAACCAGGTCAGTCATGACTTTATCAAATGGTGGAGCAGGCCTGAAGAGCCCAATGGCCTATACCTGCTCCTAAAACTTTTGTTCCTATGTTCCACGTTCAGCCAGTCCCCCTTCTTTCTTTTCAGCCCCACAAGTGTTGAAAATCCAATCTCACAGCTGTATGTTGTTGGGAATGGCAGCAGGTGCTTCAGAGGTGTGTCCGCTTGTTCAAGCTACTTGGTTTGTATGTGGAGTCAAAAATCTGTCAAACTTTTCTCGCTGAATGGCAGCTCCAATGACTTGCATATTGCCAGCCCACGAACCACCTGGAGGACCCTGGTCCACAGACCACATTTTGACAGCCACCATTCTAAACCTTACTAGATGGGAGTAAACTGCTTATTGACAATTAAAAGCAAGGATAGTCAAAAATACAATCATTTCATACCTTTGCACCCATTGCACCCTGAAGTCCTGGAGCACCAGGCAAACCCTGGAAAATAAACACAGGGTCAACAATTAAAACGTTTTTCTTCCTTAAGTGTCAAAACATACATCTAGTTAAAAGTACTTTGATGAAATGGAATCTATTGTAGAGCTGATTCCCCTATCCTGGGTGGAGGTAGGGGTGGATATTTGCAGTGAGGAGCCCCATTCTCAGCGAGGGCTGGTAGAGAAATAGTTAGCAGAGAAATGGCTGGTAGAGAAATGGCTGGTCAAGAAATGGCTAGTGGAGAAATAGCTGGCAGAGAAATGGCTGGCAGAGAAATGGCTGGCTCAGAGCCCCTGATCTTTCATCTATTTATTTAAATGGACAGAAAGCCAGATGCTGAGGATCTAGGGTTTCCTGATCAGGTCTGTCTGAGAGCATTGCTCAGCTGCAGCAACCAATGGGAGAATCAACCCATGCATCACATGGTATTAGCTGTAGCTCAGTTGGTCGCACTTTCATCTCTGAGTTAGAAGGTTGTGGGTTCAAGTCTCACTCCAGGAATTGAACACAATAATCTCAGCAGATGTTCCTATGCTGTGCTGAGGGAGAACCATACCTTTTTTTATTCAGTCATGGGGTGTGGGCTTTGCTGGCTTGGCCAGCATTTATTATCCATCCCTAATTGCCCTTGGTGAGCTGCCTTCTTGAACCGCTACAGTCCATGTGGTGTAGGTACACCCACAGTGCTGTTAGGAATGGAATTCCAGGATTTTGACCCAGCGACAGTGAAGGAATGTCAATATATTTCCAAGTCAGGATGGTGAGTGACTTGGAGGGGAACTTCCAGGTGGTGGTGTTCCCATCTGTCTGTTGCCCTTGTCCTTCTAGTTGCTAGTGGTCATGGGTTTGGAAGGTGCTGTCGAAGGAGACTTGGTGAATTCCTGCAGTGCATCTTGGAGATGGTACTCACTGCTGCTACTGTGTGTTGGTGGTGGAGGGAGTGAATGTTTGTGGATATGGTGCCAATCAAGTGGGCTGCTTTGTCCTGGATGGTATCAAGTTTCTTGAGTGTTGTGGGAGCTGCACTCATCCAGGTAAGTGGAGAATATTCCATCACACTCCTGACTTGTGTCTTGTAGATGGTGGACAGGTCTTGGGGAATCAGGAGGTGAGTTACTCATTGCAGGATTCCCAGCCTCTGACCTGCTCTTGTAGCCACAGTATTTATATGGCTAGTCCAGTTCAATGGATGGTAATGCCATTGAACATCAAGGGGCGATGGTTACATTCTCTCTTGTTGGAGATGGTCATTACCTGACACTTGTGTGGCGTGAATGTTACTTGCCACTTGTCAGTCCAAACCTGGATATGGTCCAGGTGTTGCTGCATTTGGACATGGACTGCTTCAGCGTCTGAGGAGTCGTGAATGGTACCGAACATTGTGCAATCATCAGCGAACATCTCCACTTCTGACCTTATGATGGAAGGAGGGTCAATGATGGAGCAACTGAACATGGTTGGGCTGAGGACACTACCCTGAGGAACTCCTGTAGTGATGCCCTAGAGCTGAGATAACTGACCTCCAACAACCACCATCAAAGATGCTGTCCTGAAGCCCTACCTGCCCTCTCAAGTTGATATGAATGATCACACATCTGTACTGAAGAAGAGCAGGGGAGTTAATCCTGGCAAATATCTATGCCTTAATCAACATCACAAGAACAGATTATGTGGACATTATCACATTGCTGTTTGTGGGAGATTCCTGTGTACAAATTAGCTGCTGCATCTCCTGCTTTATAACAGTCACCATTTTGAAAGTACTTTATTGGCTGTAAAGCATTTTAGGACATCCTGAGGCTGTGAAAGGTGATATATAAATGCAAGTCTTTCTTTTTTCTATCACATCTCAGAATTAACTGACACTACTCAGTACCTAGACTGTGGCTGTGAAATACCAGGGCAAGTGTGTTGGTTGAACAGAGAAGAGACACCAGCAGTGATACAATAATTCATCTTCTGGAAGATTTAAAGCACATACTTATTTAAATAATTGTAATTTCATCCATTGACTCTTCTCAAGGATAAAGCACAAAAAAAAGCATTTCCCTCACTTGAGTTGTATCCAGTTTTATTCCAAATCCTATTTTCAGGTTATTTTCCATCATTGCTTTCCACTTCCATACACACATTTCTCATTCTACTAGTCTAGTGAGATAGGGAAGAGTTTCATTTGCATTTGCATAAATAAGTAGAAACGTAAGCTATGGATGGAGGAGAGGGTGCCTACAACAGGAGTCATGCCAGTTCTTGACCATTTAAATTATTGGATGGGAGATCGGCCAGGTTGCCTACTGGCTATGCTATCCTGCCTCCTTGATTTTGCACTATACCCTACAGGTGGTGATTGTTTTCACAAACTGCAAAAGAGGGGTTTCTGCCCCATTAACCTTGCCTCATAGTAACCAGGGGCGGAACTTTACAGCTGTGCCACGGCAGGGTTGGGGCCCTAAAATGCAGCGAGCTGCTCAAAAGTTCACTGACTTCGGTGGGACTGTAAAATCCCACTGTGTAAAATTCCACCCCAGGTTATACTGGACCATTTCTGCTGCTTTCTTTGGAGTCTATTAGCAAGAGAATTTGACAAACTCACATAGCAGCTTGAAGGGTTTACCTGATTTTATACATTGAAAAAAGTAAAGGATCTTTAGGGAATAAAAGTCCACTGCTCGACAATCCTGGTACATCCTCACATATGACAGGTTGTTTTGTGAAAATTGTTCATGGGATGTGGGCTTCACTGGCCAGGCCAGCATTTATTACCCATCCCTAGTTGCCCTTGGGAAGATGGTGATGAGCTGCCTTCTTGAGCTCCTGCAGTCCCTGTGGTGTAGGTACACCCACAGTGCTGTTAGGGAGGGAGTTCCAGGATTTTGACCCAGTGACAGTGAAGGAATGGTGATAAATTTCCAAGTCAGGATGGGGAGTGACTTGGAGGGGAACTTCCAGGTGGTGACGTTCCCAGGTGTCTGCTGCCCTTATCCTTCTAGACCAGGTAGTGGTCATGGGTTAGGAAAGTGCTGTCGAAAGAGCCTTGGTGAATTCCTGCAGTGCACATTGTAGATGGTACATGCTGCTGCCACTGTGCGTCAGTGTTGGAGGGAGTGAATATTGAAGGTGGTAGATGGGATGCCAGTCAAGAAGGCTACTTTGTCCTGGATGGTGTCAAGCTTTTTGAGTGTGGTTGGAGCTGCACTCATCCAGTCAACTGGATTAAGAACAGTGAGCTCCAACTGACCAAAGCCTCTTAATCCTCCAGGATCAAACTGAAGGATAAGGAAATCCCTAACTCCAACTCTTCATTCCTACTGACCTCTTTCAACTCACTCCCCTCACCCCTTCATCCTCACATCTGTTGAGAGCTGCCAGAAGTTTAGGGAATGCATTGTCCTTAAAATTTAGGCTATTCACGCACCTGGCTCCAGTGGCTCCACCCTACCTAATTTCTCCACCCCATTCTCTACCCCAGTTCCAGCCTCACAACACTCTCGAGCTTCATTCGTATCTCCAGCCCCTGCTTCTCCAAACTCTACTCCTCCATGAAGCCTGTTTCCTTGATCAGTTTCTGACACTGAAATCCTGCTCTTCAGATCAATGCTCGCAAGTATTACCACCAGCTCTCGCTTCTCAGACACTGGGTTGTCCCACCTTCAAAGCTACCATAATTACAAAGTTCTTAAACAAGCCAATCATTTACTCCTGTTCTTCCTAATTACCATCCAACTTCCTCTTCTCTACGAGATCACTGCCACCAAACTGCTTGCCCATCATTCTTTTTTTGAACTCCTTTGGCTTGCCTTTCAATCCAGCCACAGCACTAAGCCCACCCTTGTGAAAGGCACCACTGACATTCTGAGTGTGATTGAGCTGCTTTATCTTTCCTCAATCACTCGCTGTTGTCAAACACACCATCTTCCTCCACCACTTCTCCTTTATGCTCCATCTCCATGATACTGCCCTCACTTGAAACCATTCCTACCTGTCCCACCATGCTTCTCCTCCCAAGCCTATATGCACACTGCCTGAGTATACCCTGTGTCCTTCTCTAGCCTCCTCTTATCATATCTGTATGTTTCCCTTTGCTGACAGTATCCATAAGCATGAGGTGAAGCTTATGTGTATTTGCCAATGGTATCCAGCTCCACCACCCCAGATTCTATGATGTGTTGTTTGGCTCTCTGTCTGCTGCCAAGTTGTGGATGAGCCAGAAGGTATATTGCAGCTCAGCAACAGCAAGACCAAAGCCACGTTGCTCAACTTCTACCGGAAACTCTGCGTTTAGCTACTGATCCCGTTACCTGTCCCAAATATATGTGTACACAGGGCCCAATGATTTGATATCCTGCCCTACCAAGTTAAGCTTGTAGCCCCACATCCAGTCCAACACAAAGTCTCCAATGTCTGCTTGTGAAATATTGCAACCCTATCTCTTTCCCACTGCACGTAAAATCCTGATTTGTGTCTTTGCCACCTACAGAACAGAACTTTCCAACTGATTCCTTGCTGTTCTCTCAAGGATGCACCTCCCATCCCATGCAAAATCCCTTTGCCAATGGCCCCCAGTCCCCTGCACAGGCTTGCTATCCCTGAGTGTAAAATCCTTATCTTTATCTATAAATCCCTCCATGGCCTTGCCCCACCAAACCTCACCCCTACCCCCTTTAAGCTAATGTTCATTCTCCCTTTCCTCCATTCTACCACTGGTGACAAAATTGCACCCATCTCTCCTCTACACACTCCAGCTCCATCTCTGCCTCCATGATACCTCCATGTCCTCCTTTAAGCCTCCACAACTCCTTCCTCTTTAGCTCTCCCCTAATTTCCCATTCAAGCCCTGCTTGGGTTTGACTGCTCTGCCTAATATGAAGCATTTTGAGTCATTTTGCTACGAGTGTGAGCTGTAACGAGTGGAACCAAAGTATCGAAATGAGCAGAGGAATTGTCAAAAAATCCAATATTTCAGGCAGAGTAATGATTCCCTACTGAATTTACTTTGAAACTGAGAGCTTTAGGAGCTGACGGTAATTCACATATATAAGTTGTACCTACAGGCAGACCTCGAGATCCTGCTTCACCTGGAGCACCCGGCTTGCCAGATTCACCCTAGAAAGAAAGTAAACTGTAAGGTTAGTCCCAGCACGTGTCTTCTAAAAATCTAATCACAGAATAAGGCAAAACATTTCCAAAGGAGGTTAGAAGATTTCCATGTTACCTTTGATCCAGGCATTCCAGGTATACCATCCCTTCCATCAACACCTGGTAAACCCTAGTGCACAAAACATAAGGCTCTTAATGGAAAGTGGTCACTTTTCAATAAGCCAGCACACTACAGTGAGGTAAGAAATACAGCCCAATCCATTGTGTAAATGAGCGGGGGTAACGCCAAATACGTTCACAAAAAGATAAAGGAAACACTCAATAGATCACACCTTATCTGTGGAGAGAAGAGATACGCTAATGTTCTGGACCTGACAATTTTGCTAAGGAACCCATTGTTAGCTTGTCTCTTCTCTCTACAGATGGAGACTGTCCCGTCTTGTGTTTTCTTTTTTGCTTTTATTTCAAATTTCCAGATTTGACATTTTTGTTTTTCTAAAGTTAAAGCTGCAACCGTTTTTTATAGAGTGGATGTTCAAATTTGCGTACCGAGATACAAAGGCAAACACAGTTAAATCGCAGCTTTAACTTTTATTTTATGGCAGCTATAAGAAAACTGATGAGAAGCACTCACGGGTTCTCCTTTTGATCCGGGAGAACCTGTAATTCCTCTGGGACCAGGGCGACCCTGCAGATCAAATACAGAAAGATAATCAGGGGGGCATTTTATGAGTTTCACACAGCCGGAGTACATATCAGTGGAGTAGAGGTCAGTAGACCCTGTAGCATTTCCCATTCAGGCGGGACATGCTGACCTAGTATTGGAGTTTCCAGCAAAGGGCTCCAGTGATACAAAGCTCATGAACTGATTTATAAAGTCCAACCACAAGACAAATTAGGCACAAAAGATATAGATGTATGAGTTAGCTTAGGGAAAAAAGTACAAGGCTCAGGAACGCATTCATATTTTATGTCTAGGTACAGTAGAATGATGTAGCAGTGAACCATTCGGTCCATCATGCCTGTGCCAGAGCTATTCAATCAGTTTCACTCACTTGCTCTCTTCCCAAAGTTTCTTTCGTCAAGTATTTATTCAAGTCCCTTTAGAAAGCTTTTATTGACTCTGCTTCCCCTGTCCTTTCAGACAGTGCATTGCAGATCATAAGAACCTCCTGCGTAATTTTTCTTCATGTTGCCTCTGGTTCATTTGCCAATTACAAAAAAAATTATTTTATTACTTAGTGGGTACTCATTAACCAAACGAGTAATGATCTAAAACAAACATGCAGATTTTTTTTTGGAGATGGAACATAGATACACACACTTGAGAAAAGTAATGAATAACTATGACTTACAAGATCACCTTTAGGGCCAGGCTCACCCAGAGGGCCTTGAGGTCCTACATCTCCCTGAAAAGACATAAAGAATTGTCACACACCCCTTTGCAAAATATTACATTTAAATCACATGGATTACAACCTTGCTGCATGCATTTCCTTAACAAAATGCAGTACTGTGACACAACACGACTGTTCCTCTGACTGAAAGCTGTAATAATTATAATCAAATTTTTTAAGGTCTTACTTAATAGGCTGGAGTCATCAGTGCTGCACAGCCTCTCTTGAAAGATCCCTTCCCAACTACAACACTCCACACATCAAGAGTGCAGCATCCATGAGTTTAACTGAATGTTAACTGAGTTTCAACATGACATGACTCAAAAAATACAATCCCAAATTTTTCATTTCAATTATTTGACTCGATTATAAATATTTGCTTGATACACCAGCCATGTCTCAAAGATTGTAAAACTTTATTCACTATTTCCCCAAAGTTTCGGCTAATCTTTGCCCTCCAATGCTTTTGTGACAAATCCTAAATTGATTGGCTTCTCAGGCAAGACAGTGGCAGGCAACTGTGGGAATTATCCTGCCTGCCCCTCTGTAATGAAATGATCAATCTCATTTCACCTACTCTAATTAACATTCAAATCAAACATGGTGAGGCACTCAAAAAACAAACTACAAATTGTGCCACTTAATTTGATATTAAATTTAGAACAACTAATATTGGGCCTCTAATTTCATGTCACAGTAAAACTGATCAAACGCAGAGGCCAGAATTTTCCCATCGGTAATTTGGGGGTGGGGACGGGAACTTGACACGGGATGACATAAGGAGGAACCACCGATGTCATCCCGGCCCGTTTAAATTTTCAGTAAGGCAGGTGGACAGGGAACTCAGTTGTCTGCCCGCCAATCTGTCAATGGCCAATTAAGGCCATTGACAGGCTAATTAAGATTGTTAAAGACCTGCCCAAGACCCGTCCAAGCTTAAGGCTGGCGGACAGGCCAGGAGCCCCAGCGGGCTTCTGATAATACATGAAACCTCACCCGCCGGCGAGATGAGGTTTCGTGTCCGTTTTTAAAAAGTTCCATAAAGCTTATGTATTTCTTATTAACATGTCCCATCTCGTGTGACATTGTCACATGAGGGGGACATGTTAATAATTTTAATACTTTTCTATTTTTGGAGTTTTTTTACCTGTCAGTAATCTCCCTGAGACAGCACTTGGTCTCAGGGAGCAGTGCGCTCTTTCACGTGCATGCGCAAAAGAGCGCAGTTTGACAGATGGGGAATCCCTCACCACCACCCCCCCCACCATCCCCCGCACAAGAAGCGCAGAGCACTTCCTGTCGGGAAGGCCGCTGGATGGGCCTTAATTGGCCCGCCCACTCAAAATGGTGGCGGGCCCCGTTTCAGCGGCAGAGTTCGGCTGCCCGCCTGCCACCGAGCCAGTGGGGCCCTCACACCCACCAAGGGAAAAATTCTGCCCAGAGTTTCAAAGCCCCAAAATAAAATAAAGAAATGGGCCTGAATGACTGGGACAATATTGGAATATGATTGGTGGAAATGTTATGAACACGATTGAAAATTAATGTATGCACATCAGTTCAAAATTATGTGGCAGAACTAAATAAATACTGACTAAAGAACACCGTGGCCAGCATTTTCGATTCGGCGAGCGATGGCAGGGCCCACTCGCCAACACGTAAAATGATGCGGGGTGACGTCAGGCTTGTGTCCACGTCATTTAGATTTTCAGTTCGGTGGGCATGCGGCTGAGTCGGCTGCACGCCTGCCAAACTGTCAAAGGCCTATTAAGGACATTTAAAAACTAATTAAACTAATAAACTGAGCTGCCCGTCCAACCTTAAGATGACGGGCAGGCGAAGAGCCCAGGCGGCCTTCACATTTTTCATGGAACCTCATCTATGGACGGGATAAGGTTTCATGAAGTGTTTAAAATTTGAATAAAAATTTTTTTAAAAATTCATTGACATGTCCCAGCTCATGTGACACTGTCACATGAGGGCACATGTCTTAAATTTTTTTCTTTTCTTTATTTAGCTTTTTAAAACTTAAACTAATATCTGAGGCACCTCTGTCAAAGTGCGCTCTTTCGCGCATGCACATGAAAGAGTGCACTGCTCCCCGAGGCAAAGTCCTGTCTCAGGGAGATTAGTGACAGGTAAGAAAAGTCGAAAAATAGAAAAACTAAAAAATTATTAACATGTCCCCCTCATGTGACAATGTCACACGAGATGGGACATGTTAATAAAAACGACATAAACTTTATTAGACTTTTTAAAAACGGACATAAAACTTCATCCCATCAGTGGATGAGGTTTCATGTATTATCAGAAGCCCACTGGGGCTCCTGGCCTGTCCACCAGCCTTTAGATTGGATGGGCAGAGCTTTAATTATCTTAATTAGCCTATCAATGGCCTTAATTGGCCATTGACAGGTCAGCAGGTGGACAGCTGATTTCGCTGTCCGCCCGTCTTCCTAAAAATTTAAAAGGACCGGGATGACATCGGGGGTTCCACCTGCCCTGTCCCCAAATCGCTGACGGGAAAATTCAGGCCATTAAAAATAGAAAAAAAAATTCCCTTACATGTCCCCTCATGTGACAATGTCACGTGAGTTGGGACATGTTCATAATTTACAGGATAACTTTATTAAAATTTTTAAAACACTGCATGTTTTCTCTATTTGCCGCTGGGGCTCCTGGCCTTCCCGCCAGCCTTAAGGTTGACGGGCAGGTCCTCTAATTGGTTAAATGATCCTGTCAATGGCCTCAGCTGATTTCGCTGCGCCCCCGCCTTCCTGAAAATTTAAATGGGGCGGGGTGTTGTCGGGGGTTCCGCCCAACATCATCCCGGGTCATTTTACACATCAGCGAGTGGGCCCCATCCCCTGCTCACCGACAGCAAAATTCTGCCCACTATTTAAACTCCAAGGGCCTGAATTTTCCCGTCGGCGATTTGGGGGCGGGGCCCGATTGCCGATGGGAAAATTATGCGGAATGATGTTGGGAGGAACCCCCGACGTCATCCCGGTCCCTTTAAATTTTTAGGAAGGCAGGCAGACAGCGAAATCAGCTGCCCAACCGCCGACCTGTCAATGGCCAATTAAGGCCATTGACAGGTTAATTAAGATAATTAAAGATCTGCCCATCCAACCTTAAGGTTGGCGGACAGGCCAGGAGCCCCAGCAGGCTTCTGATAAAACATGAAACCGCATCCACTGGCGGGATGAGGTTTCATGTCTGTTTTTAAAAACTTTAATACATTTTATGTGATATTTATTAACATGTCCCATCTCGTGTGACATTGTCACATGAGAGGCACATGTTAATAATTTTTAAATTTTTCTACTTCTAAAGTTTTTTGGACTGTCAGTAATCTCCCTGAGACAACACTTTGTCTCAGGGAGCAATGCGCTCTTTCGTGTGCATGCGCGAAAGAGTGCACTTTGACAGCTGGGGATTCCCTCCCCCGCTGCACAGGAAGCACAGCTTCCTGTTGGGCAGGCCGCTGGGCAGGCCTTAATTGGCCCGCCCAATCAAAATGGCAGCGGGCCCCGTTTCGGCAGCGGGGGTCAACTGTCCGCCCGCTGCCGAGCTGGTGGGGCCCGCATGCCCACCAAGGGCAAAATTCTGCCCAAGATCTTCCTTTCTTTAGTATAGCAGCAAGGTCCCAGAATATTTCATTGTCAGAAATGAAGATATTGGCAGCTGAACACAGTAACAATTAAAAAACTGCAACCATTATAATTGGAATAACATCTTAACAAGGAGTCACATTGAATGTACAACACAGAAACAGACCATTCAGTCTAACTGCTCCACGGTAGAGTTTATGCTCCATCTGGGCCTCCTCCTATCCTATTTCATCCTATTCTATTAGCATAATCTGATATTTCTTCCCCACTCTTGCACTTATTTAGTTTCCCTTTAAATGCATCTATGCTATCAGCCTCAACTACTCCCTGTGGTAGCGAGTCTCATATTCTTACCACTTTCTGGGTAAATGAGAAAGAGGAGTTAAATTTTCAAGACATAACTACTTACAGGTGGACCAATAGGACCAATACCACCAAGTTCACCATCCAATCCACGAAGACCCTGGAGAAATAAACCATGAAGATAGCTTTAGGAGCAAAGGAAAAAAATATTCAATAGCCACTCTGAGAGCAGAATGAACTTCAAGTTTCAAAAGTGACCACCTCAGTGCCATTTTTAGGAATGCCAGTAGAATGGGATGCATCACCCATCGGCCATACTATATTGGAAAATTACAGGGTTTCTGACCACAATTATATTGTGGGCTGTGCCCCCCAAACCGCAATCTTCCAACAGATGTGGCCAGTAAGAAAGGCTCCCCACATGGTAGCAGCATTTATAAAATCAGTTCTCCTGTATCTAAATGATATGGCTGTTGACCTTTGGTACTCTGGATTCAGTAATTAAAGGATATTGGACCATAACATCCTTGGAGTGGCAATCAGCTTCACGTTGACATTCCATGCCCAATTACTTACATAATTTTTCTTCCGAGCCTGTCTTGCCCGACCTTGGACTTTGATGGGGGTGGTGGGACCTATGGGGGGGTTCGAACCACAGGTCGGGGGGAGGCTGCGGAGGTGGTTGCACCTTGGGATTGGGTTGGATCAGGCCTGTGGTGGAGAGGGCAGGGCTCGGGTTGGGTCGGGTATGGGGTATGGTGGGGTTAGGTCGGGGATGGGTTCAGGCCTCGGGTGGGTGAGGATGAGAGTCATGCCTGCTAGGGTCAGGGGGAGGAGTCCCATGTGGGTGGGGGGAATCCCAAGGTGGGGTTGAGGAATATTGTTAGGGGTGGTTACTCGGGGTCGTGGGAGTCTCCTGGGGGTGTCAGGGGTGTGGGGTGTGTCCCATGGGTGTTCGGTCTGAATGTTACCCAGAAGTTACAACAGGTTTTAATTCTTTTAATTTCTTCCGAGTGACTATTGACGTAACTCAATCGGAACCATCCAAAGTTTGTGATTTAAATCACCAGCTACAGTATGGCATTTAAATGGTAATTGGAAGCTATTGGCATTGGATATTGTGCAGTATAGGAGCTGGCTCATCGTTGCAACATACAGGTAGGTACCAGCCCTGGTATCTGTAAAGTGACTGGCACCAAAGTTAACTTTGTGGGACAATGGGCATCTAAACCCATTATTAGGTGGGTCCTCTGCCACAAAATTATTTATTCAGGCAACGAGCTGTGTGTGCAATAACTAATTCACAGCCAGGTGTTTTCTGTGCACATGCATTACAGCACATTAGGAGTGACAGAAACAAATGTACAGAACTAAAAATTTCAAACATATAGAAAGAATCTTACAGTGCAGAAGAAAGCCATTAGGCTCACCATGCTGCTTTACTTAGCTATACTTAGCTTCTGCAATACAATGCCCTGGTTAGACCACACCGGGAGTTACTGTGAGCAAATCTGGGCACTACCCCTTAGGGATGATATATTGGCCATGGAGGGGGTGCAGTCTATTTACCAGAATGATACCTGACTCCAGGGGTTAAATTCTGAGGCAAGATTACACAAGCTGTATCCCCAAAATTTTGAAGGGGCGGTGTGGGCGTCATCTAAAAATTATAGCCAGACCTTTCAGCAGTGAAATTAGGAAACACTTCTTCATACAAAGGGTGATAGAAGTTGAAAATCTCTTCAAATGGCAATTAATGCTAGATCTATCCATGGCTAATGAAGAAAGTTAATGATAGGATCAAATTGAAAGAAAACATGCTCAATGCTGTGAAGAACGGCAGGACAGGAGACTGGACAGATTTTAGAAACCAGCAAAGAATGAGTAAAAGAGTAATGAGGAAGAAATTAAGAGTATGAGAGAAAATTAGCTAGAAATATAAAGAGAGTCAGTAAAAGTTTCTATAAGTATATGAAAAGGAAAAGAGTAACTAAAGTGAGCATTAGTCCCTTAGAGAGTGAGACGGGGGAATTAATAATGGGAAACGGCGGAAGCGCTGAACAGGTACTTTGTGTCTGTCTTCACTGTAGAAGACACGAAGAGAATCCCAAGAATGGTTGAAAATCATGAGGGAAAAGGGAGGGAGGAACTTAAAACAATTATGATTACTAGAGAAAAGGTATTAGGAAAACTAGTGGGAGTAAAGACTGACAGGGCCCCTGGACCTGATGGCCTACATCCTAGGGTCTTAAAAAAAGTTGCTGTAGAAATAGTGGGTGTATTTGTTGGAATCTTCCAAAATTCCCTGGATTCTGGAAAGATCTCTGGATTGAAAAGTGGCAAATATAACCTCTCTATTCAAGAAAAAAGGGAGACAGAAAGCAGGAAACTATAGGCCAGTTAGCCTAACATCTGTCATTGGGAAAATGCTAGAATCCATTGTATAATGGATATAATTGTATAATGTTCCTCTTTAAGCAGAGCAGCAAGGCATTAATCTTCGTTAATTTCTCTGGGAGGAATATGGATTCATTTCTGTATCTTTGTGTAAGGTGGCACTAAGTCAGGAGCAGTTGGACACAGAAAGATGTAAGCTACAATTTAATGGAAGGTGGAAATTCAGGCATTTGTGCTTAACCTTAACTAGATTGCATCAGCTTAACTTACCACATCACCCTTTCTTCCTTCCATGCCATCATAACCTCTTGGACCTTGAGTACCCTAAAGTTTACAAAACAACAGCTTGTTAAACTGGCAATTAATTATTAGAAACAATTAGAAGAATGCCTATGGCAAATGTGATGTCAGTTTGAATTTCTTTATTCCAATTGTCCAACTGAGCAAAATCCACAGGCGATTTGCAGGATCAACCACAGTTCAGTTGATAACGTACTTGCCTCTGAGTCAGAAGATTGTGGATTCAAGTCCCACTCCAGCACTTGAACACAACAATCTAGGCTGACACTCCAGTGCCACTACTGAGTGAGGCACCATCTTCTGTATGTCATGCCTCAAGCTATCACTGATAAAGGAAAATAAGCAATTGGCTAAAGTGAAGACTAAATCAGCAAATATTTAATTGACTTTTTACATTTTTTTTAATTGACTACAGGTAAACAAACAATAAACAGTTCCATCCAGTTGGTAGAGACCAGCGGGGAAGAGCAAACAGCAGAAAAGAATCAAATTCCTCCTATTTGAAAATCATAACTCCCAAGAAGCAAGAAACCAACCAATCCAATCACTCGATTAATATTGGTTTGAGTTGCCATTTTAAATTTTTCACCTATTTGAAAATTTATTGGTTATAAACAACATTTATAATAAAAAATGTGAAAAAATTGGCAATTCAAAATAAAATTATTTATTCTTCTCAGAGCGGAGTGTATTTTTAAGAAGGATCATTCGGATTCGAAACATTAACACTGTTTCTCTCTCCACAGATGCTGCCAGACCTTCTGTGTTTTTCTTTCAGATTTCCAGCATCCGCATTATTTTGCTCTTATTTTTTGCTTTTATATTATGTATTCTAAATTCATCAGATTGACTGTAGTCCCTGTAAAACATAGCAAGTCCATCACCAATGTATTTTAATTGGAAATGACTCCATGATCCATCTTGTTTGTCTCAGTAACTAAAACTATTCAATTGCTTACCCCATTAAATTTCTGTCCAATTCTTTCAGGTTTTCCCACTTAATCTGCTTCAGCATTGCTAAAAAAAAGCACATGTTGTCAAAGCTTTTCGTCTTGCAATGCCACTACCAAGCTGACTCCACTTGCCAACCAATCAGCACTCTCTTTTCATGAAGCATAAATTATTGTTCCATTTTACATTTGGTATTCTTGCAAATTGTCCTGGTGAGAGTGCAAGGTGAAAAGCTTCAACAACATGGGCTGGATTTTCAACTCGGTGTGCAGGCATGCGCCCAACATGCACGAGCATGAAATAGCGCGTGATGACATTAGGCAAGCGTTCCAACATCATCGCACACTCACGGGATATTTCATTCGAAGGGCACACGCGGGAGTCGGCAATGCGCCAACCAACAATTAAGAGGGCTGTTAAGCCCATCAATTAATTAATTATACTGAATTTTTCCCTGCCTGTCCAGTCTTACGTTTGGCAAGTGGGTGAAAAGGCCAAGCGGCCTTTAGATTTTTGAGGAAACTTCATCCACGGGTGGGATGAGGTTTCCTATGTTAATTAAAAATAAAATAAAAATTTTTAAATCTCATCTTTAATATGTCCCTGCTCATGTGACAGAGGGAACATGCTTACCTTAATTTTCAAGTCTTCATTTTTAATGTTATAATTCTTTAGCTCGCTGAGGCAGCTCTGTGCCTTCAGGGAACTTCCACTGCGTGCTCCCCCCGCACCTGTGCTGACTTCTGCGCTCTCCCTGCCACCCCCTCCCCCGCCCCCTCATCCCACCCCCCTCAAGCAGTGTGAGTGTTTCAGTGCATAATTCACACTGGCTAGCCGTTAATTGGCCTGCCAGCGTGAAATCACGGTTGAAGCCTGATCACGGGTGGCGGTCCATGGCGCGGCCACTCCCAGGCCCGTCTGCCATGCCCGCCCAACGAGGTAAAAATACTGCCCCGTGTATCTTTTTTCAGCAATACTCAAGTTCCGGGCTAACAGTCTGCTTCCTTGGATAATTCAATCATGTGGAATAGCATCTTTTAAATAGGTTTCGATCTTCTGATATCAGCTGCACCACCAAGGCAGTATGAATTGCCCATCCTTAGTCCACCTGAGACCTTTAAGAGTCAACTGCACACTGTGGGACTGGAGTCACATGCAAGCTGGGCTAGGTAATAGTCCATACTGGGAATTAGTAAGACTACTAGATTTTTAGGACAATCCAGCATCTTTTACAGTCATTTTTGAGTATTAGGCCATTTTCAAAGTCATGGTACCTGAACTTTTGACTTCATAATTGCTAGTCCAGTACTATAAGAATTAGGCTACAATCCCCTAATCCAAACTGTCTGTGCATCTTCCCTCCTGGTACCAGAGTTTGTGACATCCTCAAATGTATCACAGGGTTCCAGTGTGTCTATTCCCTTAAGAATCTTAAATCTTTGAATATTTTCATCTTAATGCATTGTAGTGACTCAAAGTCACTTTGCACTAATTAAAACAAGCTCTAATTGCCCAATTTTCATCTAGTTCTCCGGGTAGAAAAGGAACAGGAATAGCAGATCAGCTATCCTGTGCCTTCAGGGAACTTCCACTGCGTGCTCCCCCCGCACCTGTGCTGACTTCTGCGCTCTCCCTGCCACCCCCTCCCCCGCCCCCTCATCCCACCCCCCTCAAGCAGTGTGAGTATTTCAGTGCATAATTCACAGTTGGTGGTGGATGGGGTGGGTTGCTATGTACTTAATCCAAGACTGCCTGTTGTATACTTGGTGGCTGATTAGCTCAGTAGACTGGACGGCTGATTTGTGATGCAGTGACGCCAACCATATGGGTTCAATTCCCGTATCAGCTGAGGTCATCCATGAAGGCCCTGCCATCTCAACTTTGCTCCCCGCCAGAGGTGTAGTGACCCTCCAGTTAAATTCACCACCAGCTGTCTCCCTCTGATGAGAGAGTAGCCTATGGCCCTCTGGAACTACAGTGACTTTCACTTGACCTCGTAGTAAACATGAGAATTCAGCACAATGATTCTCATGGGGGAAAAAAGACCTTATCCAAATAATACAAGATATATTTGAAGAGTAAAATACTTTACTGGTGAGCCTTGAGCACCTAATTCTCCAGGAGCTCCCTGTTCGCCTTCTTCACCCTGTGATAAAAACAAATGTTGGTGAAAATGAGAAAGATGAACTGGTTTACTGAGTGTACAGCTGAGCACTGCATGAACAGAAAGAAGAGCAAAATGATGTTCAAAGGCAACAAGAGCAAAATCATGCCACAGAAGGAAAATGGGCTTCTTTGAATTGAGGATTACAGGAATACTGATTATGTGAGGGCTGGAGTGCTACAAATGTAACAAGAGGTTCGGAGGCACCGGCCACATGTATTATTTTAACCACTATCCTTACTTCAACTTGGCTGTGGTTTGAAGCGACTGTAGAGTTCTAAGTGAAAAACTGATGAGTATTTCCTAGCAGTTCCACCCTTACTTAGCTTCTTCTTAGAAATACCTAAGGGCAGGCTTCCCTTTTAAAGGATCACCTTGGTGCACAACATTAAGGGAAAATTAGGTGGGCTGAAAAACACTTCCCTAATGGAACCTATTCGGATTTTCTGCCCATTAACCGGTGGACTGAAAATCAGTTCTGCTGCCAGTGTGTACTTCACGGCTGATCTGGTTGAGAAGTCAGCCAGCAGCATCATGTTAATGAGGCCAGGTCATAAAAATCAACTGGGCCTCCCTGCTATCTCCTATCCCGGAGTTTAAATCCTAGAGCACATTAGGTGTCCTCAGTCACAGCCTTAATAAATTACATTAAATTACATTTAAATTCCATTTTAATTGTAGACTTTTGCATTGCATTTACAACTCACTCTTTTCACTTTCACATTGATTTTTGTAGACACTGTTTCACTTTTCCATTGTGTTCTTCATTTCAGGGTCTCTGTGTTTTTACTTTCTCTCTGCTGTTTTTTGTTTGTTTTTTATTTTTCTTGTTCTCCTTCTTCTGATTATGGCTATGTTTTCTCTCTGCTCTTTCTAATCCATCCACCTACTCATTGTTCTTTCTCTTCACTCTGCTCGTGCTTCCTGTATTTGCAGTTGTTAACTTTAGTGACTTTCTCTATTATTTTCCCATTATTTAACTCAGCTCCTCTCAATGTTTCACTGACTCATTTTCTTTCTGCCAACCCCCTGAGCATCTGGCAGCTGCCCATTTCAATTTAAACAAGGTGAAATTTCAATTATTTTCTGCAGCAATATTAAGAGTCCATTTACACTACAGCAACAACATTGTTTTGAAGTGATTTAATTTTGAAAGACTCCAGGTTTTGCCATGTATTTATAGAGTTTGGTCCTGACCTCCCTCCAGAGAAAAGTGGCGGCTCAAAACTTCAGGGCATCGAGAGACACCCATTTTAGTTTCATTTCACTTCAGTCCAGAGTCAGCTTAACACCATAGCTTACACTAATGCTACTGCTGTAGTGTAGAGGCATCCTTAGAAACCAACAACAACTTGTATTCAACGACAACTTGTGCTAGCGCCTCAATGTAATAAAATGAATGTGTAGTCGGAAGCTTGCCTCAGGGTCAAATCTGACACCAAGGTTACGGCTACTTGCACGGTTCCCATGGGCATTGGAAAACAATTATCTCGGGCGTTCAGGAAATCTTTTCACACATGTTTCTTATTCATTCACAACAGCTTTTTATTCCACATTTTATTTAATTGATTAATTCAATTCTTAGATGCCATGATGGGATTTGAACTCATGTTTCTGCATCATTAGTTTAGGCATTAATTTTTGTGGTCCATGTGGGTACCAACAACATAGATAGGACTAGGAAAGACGTTCTGCTTAGGGATTATGAGCAACCAGGTGCTAAGTTAAAAAGCAGAACCACAAAGATAAACCATCTGAGCTGAGGGCCCTTAGCTTCTTCCTCGAACAGAGGCCCGAACAATCCCCATCCACCACTACTCCCCTCCGTCTGGCTGAACTTGTTCTCACACTAAACAATTTCTCCTTCAACTCCTCTCACTTCCTCCAAATAAAAGGTGTGGCTATGGGTACCCGCATGGGACCCAGCTATGCCTGTCTCTTTATGGGGTATGTGGAACATTCCTTGTTCCAGTCCTACTCCGGCCCCCTTCCACAACTCTTTCTCCAGTACATCGATGATTACTTCGGTGCTGCTTCACGCTCTCGTCGGGACTTGGAAAAATTTATTAATTTTGCTTCCAATCTCCACCCCTCCATCACTTTCACGTGGTCCATCTCTGACACTTCCCTTCCCTTCCTTGACCTCTCTGTCTCAATCTCTGGTGATAGACTGTCCACTAGTATCCATTACAAACCTACCGACTCCCACAGCTACCTTGACTACAGCTCCTCACACCCCGCTTCCTGTAAGGACTCCATCCCATTCTCTCAGTTCCTTTGCCTCCGTCACATCTGTTCCGATGATGCTACCTTCAAAAACAGTTCCTCTGACACGTCCTCCTTCTTCCTTAACCGAGGTTTTCCACCCACGGTCGTTGACAGGGCCCTCAACCGTGTCCGGCCCATCTCCCGCGCATCCACCATCACGTCTTCTCCTCCCTCCCAGAAACACGATAGGGTCCCTCTTGTCCTCACTTATCAACCCACCAGCCTCCGCATTCAAAGGATCATCCTCCGCCATTTCCGCCAACTCCGGCATGATGCCACCACCAAACACATCTTCCCTTCACCCCCCCTATCGGCATTCCGTAGGGATCGTTCCCTCCGGACACCCTGGTCCACTCCTCCATCACCCCCTACTCCTCAACCCCCACCTATGGCACCTCCCCATGCCCACGCAAAAGATGTAACACCTGCCCCTTCACTTCCTATCTCCTCACCGTCCAAGGGCCCAAACACTCCTTTCAAGTGAAGCAGCATTTCACTTGCATTTCCCCCAACTTAGTCTACTGCATTCGTTGCTCCCAATGTGGTCTCCTCTACATTGGAGAGACCAAACGTAAACTGGGTGACCGCTTTGCAGAACACCTGTGGTCTGTCCGCAAGAATGACCCAAACCTCCCCGTCGCTTACCATTTTAACACTCCACCCTGCTCTCTTGCCCACATGTCTGTCCTTGGCTTGCTGCATTGTTCCAGTGAAGCCCAACGCAAACTGGAGGAACAACACCTCATCTTCCAACTAGGTACTTTACAGCCTTCCGGACTGAATATTGAATTCAACAACTTTAGGTCTTGAGCTCCCTCCTCCATCCCTACCCCCTTTCTGTTTCTTCCCCCTTCCTTTTGTTTTTTCCAATAAATTATATAGATTTTTCTTTTCCCACATATTTCCATTATTTTTAAATATTTTTAAATCTTTTATGCTCCCCCCACCCCCACTAGAGCTATACCTTGAGTGCCCTACCATCCATTCTTAATTAGCACATTCGTTTAGATAATATCACCAACTTTAACACCTATGTGTTCTTTTGTTCTGTTGTCTGTGACATCTTTTGATGATGTGCTTCTATCTATCACTGCTTGCTTGTCTCTACAACCACACCAACCCCCTCCACTTCTCTCCCTCCACCCAACCCCGCCACCCACCGCCCCCCACCCCCCCCCCCCCAACCGCCCCACACACACACCTTAAACCAGCTTATATTTCACCCCTTTCTTGGATTCACTCAAGTTCTGTCGAAGGGTCATGAGGACTTGAAACGTCAACTCTTTTCTTCTCCGCCGATGCTGCCAGAACTGCTGAGTTTTTCCAGGTAATTCTGTTTTTGTTTTGGATTTCCAGCATCCGCAGTTTTTTTGTTTTCATCTGAGCTACAATTGAATTGATGTAATGTAAATAAAAGTAGAGAGTTGAATGTGTGGCTCAAAGATTGGTGTGGCAGAAATAGGTTTCAATTCATGGGCACTAGCACCAGTACTAAGGAAAGTAGGAGCTGCACCACTGGGACAGTGCTGGGACCAGTGTTCTGATGCGCCGTATAACTAGGGCAGTAGAGAGGACTTTAACCTAAATACATTCAAATGTAAGATCGCACTAGCAGGTAAGGCCAGGGTTTGCAAGAATGGTAAAAAGACAGAATTAAAAGTCCTATACCTGAATGCGTACACCATTCATAACAAAATGAATGAAATCTTAACAAATTGAAATAGATATGTATGAGCTGATAGCCATTTCAGAGATGCAGTTGCAAGGTACCAAGGCTGGGACCTAAATATTCAAGGATATTTGACATTTTGGAAGGATAGGAAGGATGGGTGGTGGGGTAGCTCTGTTAATTAAGGATGACATTGGTGCAGTGAGAAATGGCCTCAGTTCAGAAGATCAAGATGCAGAATCAGTTTGGGGAGAGATAAGAAATATTAAAAATAAAAAAAATCACCAGTGGGGGTAATTTACAGGTTCCCTAACAGTATCCACACCTTAGGACAAAGTATACATCAAGAAGTTATGGGGGGGTTGTGACAAACATACTGCAATATTCAGGGTAGTTTTAAACTTCACATAGATTGGATGTATCAGATTGGCAAAAGTAGCCTGGAAGATGAGTTCATAGAGTGTATGCAGGACAATTTCTTAAAGCAACACATTCTAGTGCCAACAGAGGGCAGGCTATCCAGGACCTGGTAATGTGCAATGAAACAGGATTGATTAATGTCCTCATAGTAAAGGCAACAGTGATCATAATGTGATAAAATTTCACATTCAGTTTGAGGGTGAGAACTGTGGATCAAAGACTAGTACCTTAAAATTAAATAAAGGCAATTACAAGGCTATGAAGACATCTGTCATAGGGAAAATGCTAGAATCCATACCATAGCAGGAGATTCAGGCAGAGTCAACATGATTTTGTGAAAGGGAAATTATGCTTGATTAATTTATTAAAGTTTTTTGAGGAAGTAACAAGCACAGTGGATAAGGGGAAACCTGTAGGTCTGGTGTGTTTGGATTTTCAAAAAGCATTCAATAAGGTGCCACTTCCAAGGTTACTATGCAAAATAAGAGCTCATGGTGTAGGGGGTAACATATTAGAATGGATAGAGGGTTGGTTAGCTAACAGGAAGTAGAGAGTAGGGATAAAAGGGTAATTTTCAGATTGGCAAACTGTAACCAGTAGAGTGCCATAGGGATCAGTGCTGAGGCTTCAACTATTTACAATCTATATCAATAAACTGGATGAAGGGACTGACTGTATTGTTGGTAAATTTGCTCATGGCGCAAAGACAGGTAGTAAAGTAAGTTCTAAAGAGGACATCAAGATTCTGTAAGGGGATTTAGGTAGATTAAGTGAGGGAGCAAAAATTTGGTAGATGGTGTATAATGTGGAATAATGTGAACTTGCCCATTTCGGCAAGAAGAACAGAAAAGCAGTTTACTATTTAAACAGCAAGGGATTGTGGACCTCTGGTACAGAGGGTTCTGGGTATCCTGGTATATGAATCACAAAAAGTTAGTATGTCAGTACAAGTGATTTTTTTTTAATTCATTCATGGGATGCGGGCTTCGCTGGCTGGGCCAGCATTTATTGCCCATCCTTAGTTGCCCTTGAGAAGGTGGTGGTGAACTGCCTTCTTGAACCGCTGCAGTCCATGTTATGCAGGCACATCCACAATGCTGTTAGGAGGGAGTTCCAGGATTTTGACCCAGTGACAGTGAAGAAATGGCGATATATTTCCAAGTCAGGATGGTGAGATTGGCTTACATTGCCATTTGCCGCAGTTTTTCCCATTCATTTAATCTATTAATATCTCTTTTCTATTGTCTCTGTAATTTTATGTTTCCATTTACACTGTTTACAATGTCTCCTACGTTCATGTCATCGGCAAATTTGGATATGTGGCTTTCTGTCCCATCTTCTGGCTTGTTAGTAAGTATAATGGATAGTTGATGTTCCAACACACACCTTTGAGGGGCACCACTTATCACATCCTGCCAGTTAGAGTATCTGTCCATTATCTCTATTCTCTGTCTCCTTCCACTAAACTAATTTCCCAATCAATTCAATAATTCACCTTAATTTCATGAACTACCCTTTAGCTAACAGTCTCTTATGAGGGGCTTTATTTAATGCCTTTTGGAAGGCCATATAAATAACATCCATAGACATTTCCCTGTCCACAACCGTCGTCAGCATTTCAAAAAAATCCATCAGATTTGTCAGGCCTGGGATACCCTTTACAAATCCATGCTGGCTCTCTCTGATCAGCTGAAACTTTTCAAGGTGTTGATTCACCCCATCCTTAATTATGGACTCAAATAATTTCCTAACAACAGATACAAGGTTTTTCCCCTTCGGCTTTCTTAAATCATAGAGTAAAATGCACGATTTTCCGATCTGAAGGTATGATTACTCAATCAAGAGAGCTTTTGAAAGATTATAGTTAGGGTATCAGCAATGTTCTCACCAACGTCTTTTAAAACCCTGGGATGGAAACCATCTAGCCCGGGGATTTGTCACTCTTTCATGCCATTATTTTCTTCATTACTGTTATTTTGCTTATAATAATTTTGGTGAGTCTCTACCCCTGATTCAATATTGGTTTTCTTGGAATGTCTGCCATACTGTCTTCTTTCTCTTCTGTAAATATTGAGGCAAATCATTATTCAACATGCCCGCCATTCCCTTACTTACACTGACAATATCACTGTTATCAGTTTTCAAGGGGTCCACGTTTCTCCTGACTACCCTCTTTTCAAATGTAATTGTAAAAATGTTGCATTTTAATTGACATTATTTGCATGTTTCCTTTCATACACCCTTGTATTGCTCTCACTATCCGTTTTGTCACTCTTTGCAGTTCTTTGTATCTTTCCGATTGGCCAGGATCTGTGCTATTTTTTGCATGGTTGCATGCTTTTTCATTAAATTTTATGTTGTCTTTTACCTCTTTACCTGTCCATAGCTATCTTTTTGGCAAGTAGGGGTCTTGCCCTTTCGGGATATAAAATCTGATGAAAAGTAGATGCTGCGTCCGGCATTTCTGCTGAGTATTTCCAGTATTTTCTGTTTTAATTTCAGATTTCCAGCATCTGACATATTTTGCTTTTGTATAGGGGGATAAAATTATTCTGCCCTCTTTGAATACTGCCTACTGATCTGTTGTCATTTTACCCATTAACAGATTTGCCCAGTTTACTGTTGAGTCAGCTGAAATCAGCCTTACCTATATCTAGAATTTCAGCAGCTGTTTCACGTTTCTCCCTTTCAAACACTATGTTGAACACAATCATATTGTTATCACTATTGATAAATGTTCACACATTGCTAGGCTGTTAACTAAATCTGTTTCATTATTAAATCTAATACGACCTGCCCCATTGTTGCTTCTAGGACATATTACTGCAGGGATCTAAGCTGGATACACTCAGGAAATTCACTACCTTTCTGACATGCACTAGTCTGCTTATCCCTATGAAAGTTAAAATCCCTCATTAAAACCGCCCTGTCTTTGCTACATGCTTGTCTAATCTCTGCATTTATGCAATATACCACTTCACAGCTGCTACCAGGGAGCTTATACACAACTCCCACTATAGTCTTAAATCCATTTCTATTTTATACTACCCATAAAGTCTCCAATGCCTGTTTACTTCTTGTTATATCCTCTCTTATCACTGAAGCCATTACATCCTCAATCATTCAGGCTACCCCTCCCCTTCTACAGGAAAGACAGGGAACACAGTAGAACTTATAACCTGGTATATTTAGTTGCCAGTTCAGAGCTTCTTGGTGCCAAGACTTAGTAATGTCTACAATGTCATACCATCCAAGTTAAAATTGTGCCTGCAATTCATTTGTACACTTTGTGCATTTGTATAGAGTACTCATATGGACCATACACCCTAGCCTGTGCTTCTAATCTAATATTTTACTCACATTTACATTTCTTTCTCTTAGTTTAATTCACTTACAACTTTTAGCTTTCCTTTTATCTAATCAGCCTGAAGCACAATTTTTGACTACTCTCTTCCCTTTTGTTTGTTTTTCGATCTATTATTCATACTACCTCCCCCACCTCATTTACTGCTTTAAAGTTCTTGCGACAGTCCCCATTTATCCTAGTATTTCTCTACTAATAATTTCCCAAAGTTCCTCATTTTCATTAGATCCTTACTTACCCAATGTTTCCCAATTGTTTTTTGTGTCTTCTACCATAAGACAGGTCCAAAGTATTTATTTAATGTCTCTGCCATTTCCTCATTACCCACGACAATTTCACTCAGCTCTGCCTCTAATGGGCCCATGTTAATTTCACTAATCTGTTCCTTTTTGGAACCTACAGATGTTTGAAATCTTTTCCTGGTAGAACAGAGAAACATTTCTCCTTTCTGCAAATCCTCCCACTCTGACACCATTTAAAATAAATTTTGAAATACAGGATAGAAATTCACAACATTAAAGCTGTGCAAGCATTTGAGGAGCAAAATATAAACTAGGTACTGCAAATTATGGTAATCTTTTTTGAATTAACCAAGTCATTTTCACTTGCTCCTGGACTGACAAATCACACACTAAATGGAGAAGATTTGTCGCTTGGCTCACATGCCAACAGGTTCCTTGTAATTAGATTGGAATATGAATTGAAGGCTGTAGGTTGAATTCGGGTTCAATGAATAGGTTTACCATTGTGATTGGCCAATTGGGCATGCTGCTCATGGTAAAAGCAGTGAATGATATTTTCTCCTACCTTGTGACCTTGTCTGCCTGGTTCGCCAGCCTCCCCTTTCACACCTTTATGTCCCTGAAGATCAAGAGGTGAATGAATTATAAACACTTGTGTGTCAAAGTCAATACTAGACATATTGGTTTCAGGTGGGATGAACTAATTGGACGCTCACCTTCATTCCAGGAAGACCAGCATGGCCCTGTAGGCCAGGAGGACAAGCATTGGGACACTGCAAGCAAACAGACACTCCAATTAAATGAATAGCTTGGAATTTATCACATTGGGGAACATGCATCAACAGTCCTGAAACCTTACCAGTGGTTCATCACTGCTGTCACCATGCATTAGTGCTGGAAGTCCCTGCAGTAAAGGGAAAACAGAAATGTTATTAACCAAGTTAATTGACAGAAGAACCAGAGACAACATAAGGAAAAATGCTTGTCTGCAGCAAGTTATTCTCACCTGAACACAGAAGAACACCTAAGAAATAGGAATAGGTGTAGGCCATATGCCCATCAAGCCCACTACACCAGTTAATACAATCTCCATTTTCTGATGTGCCTAACATACTCCTACACAGCACTCCTCAGGACAACACATCTCACAGTTCCACTCATTCCTCTGTCTCCAGGCACAGCCTCCCATCCCCATCTGGACAGTCAAAACACTTACCTCATCCTATTGCCCTCTCACACTGGTACCTCACAGCAACCCTCCACACAAACCATTACTAACACCTATAACTCTCTGCTTTCTCTCCTTGAAGGACAGGAGAGCACAGAAGTCCAGGGAGAGCAGAAACCTGGGAAGGGTGACCATCAAATGCTCCAGTGACAGACACCTTGACAACCACTGGCGATGTGTGCCCACCTGGTCCACTGGGATTGAGGTCTTATTTCAGAAGGCTACAGATGTCAGCAGTGAACTGCCATGAGGGCCTGAGCCTCCTGAGCCTCCTGAGGCACTGGTGATCAGACATATTGAGAGAGCTGGTCCTCTGCCTGTAGAGCCCGCGCTGGCGGTCTCACCTCCTTCTAGCTGGATGTCAATGCCCATCCTCTCTGCCCTGTGGAATGGCATATGGCTGAGGAGAAGGCATCTGGAGAAGGGGCTGCTGTTATTACTGTTTCACATCCTCTTGGTCCTCATCAGTGGTCACAAGGACACAAGAAACAGGAGCAGGAGTAGACCATATGGTCTGTCGAGCCCACTCCGCCATTCAATACGATCATGGCTGATCTGAAGCTTCAACTTCATTTTCCCGCCCACTCCCATATCCATAAAATTCCCTGAGATATCAAAATTCTGTCTGTCCCAGCCTTAAGTGTGTTCAACGATGGAGCATCCACAACACTCTGGGATAGAGAATTCCAAAAGATTCAAAACCCTTTGAGTGAAGCAATTTCTCCTCAACTCAGTCCTAAATGATTGGCCCCTTATCCTGAGACTCTGCCCCATGTTTCAGATTCCCCATGTTTCAGATTCCCCAATGGAGATTAAAAAAATGATTTCACTGTTATTGGTCCAGATTTTGCATGGGCAATGACTGTAAAGTTCTCAGTGATCACCATAACTGCCTGCTGGAGAAGCCCAGGGACTACCAGAGTACACAGACACTATAGCACATACATTCAGAAGTTGCCAATCTCTACTGTTGCTAAAGTTCTGCAGTATCAATCATAGACCTGCAAATTAAAACCAGAGATTCGGCAGTGGCAAGAATTGGGTCTGATTATCCACTAATGACATATTATTCTGACCGAAAAATTTTAGGATTGATCTTTCGAGGCATTAAGAACCTCCTTTCACTTCACAAATACTTAATGAGGATACCGGCACCGGGATGGAACTTTCAAAATGCCTGAGACTCAGGTAGATTTCTTAACTCTTCTCAAATTATATTGATCAGACGTTTTAACTGTTCAGACTCAGATTGACCTGGCTTTTTAAATGCTTTAACATAAACTGCTTTTTAAAAATATACATTTGACTTGAAATGTTTTATGTAAATTACATTTTAAACATGAATTATCAGACTTTTTGAATGTTTCAATGTATTTCACTTTTTAAAATGATTCATCCAACTTCTTACAAAGGCATTAATTCATGATTTACTATAATGATTCTGATCAAATGCATCTCATTTTTAAAAAATATGTATAAATTAATAACTTTTGTCAAATTAATCTGATTTCAAGCTTTGTTCTATTAGCATTTACCATGACAAATACAGCAGCAGCTTGGTTTTGGCAGAGTCTGTGGCCATGGCTTCTAGTAGTTGCATCATCTGATCACTTCTTTCTGCCTGTGCTAGAGAATGCTGCAGGGCCACACTGAGGCCCACAGCGTGAGGGAATCCTCCCTCCTCAGAGCTAAAATTCTCGTCCACAAACCCCCCCCCTCCCCATCCCAACAATAACATTAGACAACCTCGTGGCTTAGTCTGAGGTCAGCAGCAAGTGCCATTGCTTCACCACTGATCGCAAAGTCTCATTGGCTTTTCATTCCAGATAAAACAAATCCTAATATTCTTGTTGAGGCACAATCGAATTAGTGTGGTTCAGTGAAATTTTCTATTCTTTAGATTTACAGTAAATAATCAGTGTTAACTTATTAACAAAGTAGAAGCAAAAGCAGTCAACTTTTCTGCACTGGTTAATAAATGATAGTGAATATTTAAGTAAAATAGTGAATCGCTCACCTTGGGTCCGGGTGGACCTGGTGGTCCAGATAGTCCTGGAGGTCCTCGATCACCCTGGGATTGAAAGGAAACTGCATGTCATTACCCACTGTAATTACGGAAATTTCTGTCATGCACTGTTCAGAATCAAAGGCAACTCTCAATTACTGACCAGTGAAATACATTTGAGTCAACCTGACATACTGAGGTGCATCTTAAATGGATTGCAAACCACAGGAAAAATTATTTGCGGTATCATTTTGCAAGTTGCCATTTTGCTTGCTCTATTTTAAAGAGTGATTACAGGCATCATTGACCAGAAAATCCCAGACCTATTAGGAATCCCACCTCTTGCCCTTGCATTGCATATTCACAGGGGTGGTTCCAGGGCTATGTAAAGAAGATATTTCAGATGAAAATGAAGAATGTGCACATTGTAACAATTTTTTATTACACTGTTTTGTTCCCCCATTCATTTTGGAATTGACTGCTTCACATACCTGCATGCAATAAAGGAGTCAAGCAACTTAGTCTTAGACCTCACCCAGCTCTCTGAATCAGCTTCCAGGTGTATAAGAATGACCTAGATATCATGTTCCCACCACATATCCCTTCCCCTCTTTGGGGAAGTAGAAATTCCCTTGTTCGTCTGGACAGGCAACAAGAAAAAGGTTGCTAGTGCCACCTCCTCTTGGGAATGGAACTGAGATAGGAAACTTAACATCCTGAGGGAGTACCGCAATGGCACTCTATGATTTCTGTGCCTTTTCATGACTTTATTTTTATGCCGGTCTTTCCCATTTCTGTTTTCTTTATTTGTTATCAGCCACTGGAAATTCACAGGATTTAATACCAACAAGTCTCAAGACAGACAAGAGATTAGAGTAGCTTTATTTTTCACTCCACAAGGTCTTGGCTATGTCAAACCAATTCCCAGCTGAGGCCAAGGTGGTTAATGTTTAAAAAGGAACAGAGAAAGTATCTTGCATGGGAATGAGAGTGGTGGTCTTGGAGCTCAGTGCAGATGAGATACTCAAATACTTCATGGAACTCAATGATTGCATTTCTGAAGTGGGGAATAATGGAAATATCAGGATGGGCAAATATTCTAGCGTTTACTTGATGATCTTTGAGAAACAAAGTGCTTAAGTATACTAATTAGTTTTTTTAAATTCCTTCACGGGATGTGGGCTTCGCTGGCTGGGCCAGCATTTATTGCCCATCCCTAATTGCCCTTTAGAAGGTGGTGGTGAGCTGCCTTCTTGAACCGCTGCAGTCCATGTGGTGTAGGTACACCCACAGTGCTATTAGAGAGGGAGTTCCAGAATTTTGACCCAGCAACAGTGAAGGAACGAGGTTATTCCCAAAGACCCATTAATGAGGTCAATGGTAAGAATAAGGAGCACGCTTAGACAGTGTGTACAAAGGGCAATGGACAATTAACAGAAAATAATCTGAGGACACAGGTAAAGTGATCTCAGAGAAAATTAACTACCCAAATGATGATCACTTGTTTAGAAGTATACTGTTCCACACTCTTTTATAAGATCTGGAGATGTCCAAGGCAGTGGCAAAAAGTTCAAGAGAAGCACAGGTCAAAGGCATCACTGATGGAATTAGCAGCCTGAAGATCATACCAACAGTATCGGAGAATGCCAGAACAGCAGGATGGGTACTTTGAAACTGTCTGCATCTTTTAAGAACTTAAGAACCAGTGTAAATTTAATAGCATGGTTAGGTGAACACAGCCAAATTCCAACGGGGAAGTACAGATGGGCTGTGAGACCAAAGAGATGATATGGGACACTAATATGCTCTGAGGCACGTACTTTAAGGACATTTGATACTTCATTTTGTCCCATCCAGAGTCTTACTGCAGTCTAGAGAACAAGGATAAGCTGAGTTTGGTCATAGAGTTGCAACAGTACGGAGAAATGGAGGGAGGCTCTTAACTAAAATCAAGCTAATTGACTCGCTTTCTCTTTAGAAACATATAACATCAGGATAGAAGAGGAATGGAAAAGCAGATTCACATGCATTATGGTAATGAAGTAAGTGACAACTGGAGAGGCAGAAAGACAGAAATTAAGACTTTTAGCAGAAAGACTGAGGGTGAAATCACATTTTGTGGCAGTCATATTTTGGTGTGCCATTAGGGATCAAACATGGCATCTGCAATGCACATGTAGACTTATGCTGTGAAGAACACCGGATGCCTTTTTGGTAAAAGTGTTAGCCTGTGCGGGGTTCATGTTTGCCAGAAGTATGTAGAGCAGACAAATCATGGCACAATTAGTGTGCATGAAGAGCCTTTCCCTCAGCAGCCTGACTTAAAGAGATCAGCAATGGCTTACAGGTAAGTTGCTGGTTGCTTTCTTCTGATTGTTGCTTTGACTCTGCACATTTTTGGTGCTTTCCATAATTGTTTAAGTTGCAAAAGTCTACACCGAGTGGAGTGGCAGGTATTTTTTGCTGACTTCAAGGCTTCTGCACAAAGCCGATACTTCCAGACATTACCCATGGAATACTGCATGACTGGGCAATGAGCAGAGGCCATGCAGAGCAGGACAAGCTGCTAGAAAGATGGGGAGGGGGGGAAGAAGAGGTCTCTCAGCAGGCGGTCATATCAACCTGTGTTGTTCAGGGAGAAATTCTCCTATCTAACCCTCAGATATGACCAATGTTTGAAACTCTGTGCTTCAGTAAGGATGCTCCCACTGAAGTATTCCACTGGCTACAGGCACAACTACAATCTCAAAGTAGGGTGAGGACAGCATTGCCCGTGGCTGTGAAAGTGGCCATGGCCATGAATTTTTATGCATCTGGGTCCTTCCAGACTAGAGCAGGTGATAATAGCAACATCTCGTAGTCTGCCATCCACTGTCCTAAAAGGGAGATCGCTGAACTTATCTATTCAAAGAGAGTTAACTTAATTCCATTCCCTCTTGCTAGAGACAAGCAGGTGGAGGGATTGCAAGGTTTGCAGATTTCCCCGTAGTGCAGGGTGTCATTGGCTGTATGTATATCGCTTTGCAGGCACCACATGTCAACGCTCCCCTACACCAGAACTGAAAGTGAGTCCACTCCATCAACATCCAGCTGTTGTGTGACCGTAAGCAGCAGATTCATGGCCAGTATCCTGGCTGCAGTAATATCCTTCATTATGTTTCAGTCTGCTGTATCAGCTGTGTCTGACCACCATGACAAACAGAGGGCTACTGGGCAACAAGGCTCATGACCTACACAGACATGAGCAGCATGCATACAGTGGAAAACATTAACCACGATCTCCTGCTGATGTGTGCAGTGGGGTTAGTGCTGGCGGCACAAAGGAAGAAGAGTTAGAAGCTGATGAAATACGAACAGCGAAGAAAAGGGAACACAATCGCATGCAGCTCCCCCTCCAAGTCACACTCCATCCGGACTTGGCTACATATCATTCCTTTATCCTCACCACAATTTCCTGGCTAACCTCATAGCCTCACTAGAATCAGAACAAGGCTAACAGCAGTTCGATTGTTGGATGAGCAGTGAAGCTATGCAGAGCAGAATTGGGGAAGCAGAGTTGTAGTTTTTGAGCTGAATAATGAAAATATCTCAGACAAGTACCACTACCATTGATGAGGTGCTAGTAAAATCTGAGACCAAAGGCATTCTGCTAACCAAGATCAGAAAAGGACAGTCTTGGGCATGGAGTAAGAAATAATGATTTACAAAGTCTGATGCTGATGGGAAAGGTTGATAGTAAAAGAAATCGAGGTAGACAAAGGGCGAACTTTCTAAAGAGCCTCGCAAACCGGATCATCCTGGAAACTGGATCAGCAACAAAGATGATCCACACCTCTAGAGCAAGATTGACATGGAGGTCCATGGTTGCCAACACCCTCTTAGGGTATGGTACTGAGAGAGAGAGAGAGAGAGAGAGAGAGAGAAAGAATTCCAGAAGACAGCCCATCACAAAACTTCTCATGGGAGCTAGGTATGGGTAATAAACAAGGCCTCATTTGCACCACTTCATTTCTTGAACTAATAAAGACAGGCTTCAGAGAGGGAATGAAGTGAAGTGATAAGGAATGTGTACAAAATCAGGATTTGGGGATAATGGGGCAAGCAGATGTACCAGTCATTTCATCATTCTGAGTGTAACATGGATAACCACAATATTCCTTCTTTCTGTGTTGGAGCAGATTAAGCAGACTGGATAAAACAACTGATAATGACGGAAAGCATAGCCACAAGAAAAAAGCCACTGATACAATGAGTGCTACAAATTGATAGAAAGTATGTCCAGGCACAGGAATGTTCAGTTACTTGATAGAAGAGCCAAGGTTGGGAATAAAGATAATAAAAGGATAAATTCACAGATATCAGTCCTGGAAAAGAGCCACAATCAAAAGGAGAGGGGTAAGGAGATGAGAGCGTTGTAACCCTATCCCTGCTCAGTGCTTCCTTTGACTGACGCTCCGCACTGGCAGTATCAAAGTACTGAATTGACCTATACACAGCCAAAAAGTAATGCCAGGTTCCAAGTGTAGGCAGGAAGCCCTACCTCAGACAATAGAAACTGAACAAGAACCATGACTAACCACGTCTGATTAATGTATACTGCATAAGCTTAATAACAAAAACATTAACAATTTGTTAGTGTAACAGTCACACTTCACCCTATATATTCATATATACATGAATAATCATTTTCCCTCAGTTGTAACAGCAATGAGGATTTACAAAATGTAAAGAAATAACAGTGGAAAAATGGTAAAAGAATAAATACTCACTGGAAAACCAACACGACCAAGTTCACCTGGAAGTCCAGATGGACCAGGAGGGCCCTAAGGCAAAGCAACACAGTTTAAGCTGAATGCTCTCTGCTCATTGTGGAGCACCTTAAAGGTAGGATTAACCAATTAAAACACTCTAAATTCATGCAGTGGATCATGTGGCATTAGGAGCAAAGTTACTCCTCCTGCAGTGCCTTGCGAGCAACAGACATCTGATTGATTAAAAAGTACATTAAAGCCTGCCTCCTCCAAACTGTCCACTGAAACCAATGACCGAATATGGTGGGCAGTGCGCCCCTCAATCCTCTGGTAAGTCACCTTCTGCTGGCAAGGTCCTACTGGTGGTGTCAGGAAATTCCATCCTCTATCCCATTGATATGGAACATTTCAAAACTATGATTGGCCCAATTTCACTTTCTGAATTGGTTTTAACCTTGTCACTGTCGATGATATTTCAAACTGCCTCAGTGGGGTAAATGCCCTGCATGGTACTGAGGCAAAATAGATCAGAAGAGGCTCAGGTTCAATATCTGGTCTACTCAGAATTCCATTGGGTGAGACACAACAATTCACCTTGCAGTCTTTGGGCCAGCCGGGGGGCAGGGATGGGGGGGAAAACAACCCAGATTCCCACTGGCCAACAATTCCTGATGGAAAGCATGTGGGTGGATAATTGGTGGAGAACAGGATAGGGTTGTGCTCAGACAATCTGCTGACACTTCACACCAAGGCTCAGACAGGAACAGATGTCTGTTAGGCATGTTACAGAGTTCCTGTGGGAATACACCCTGGTATGAATCTTTGCTATCAGGACAGGTAGAGTAGAACAGGAGAAAAACTTGAACTCCCCTCTTTTGGGTGGTTAAGCTGCTGGCACAGTGTACAAGAGCTTTAAATGACGGCTACACGGAAATATATGGAAGCAGACCACTGAGCCCCAACTGGCCTGTATTAACATTTACCTTCCACACGAGCAAATAAACCCAATGACATTTATCCTTTTCCTTCAGCCCATCAGACCTATCCAGTCTGGTGCTGAATAGTGATGTAAAGCAGCAGAATGGGGAGGGGCAGCAGTCGATTGGGTGCATTGTCAATCCCCAACAGTTGGGGGAAGGGTGCCTGTGAGGGAGAATTTTAGAGCCCTCGTAGAGGGGATGAAATGGAGACCACTTGCTGGGGGAGGGAATCAGAGGTCTGGCAATGAGCAGGAGATAAACCTACAGCCTGGTAATGGAGTGAGAGGTCTGGTGGTTTTGGGGGTGGGGCAGGAAAAACAAGCAGCCTGATGGTGGAGAGGGGGGTAATGGGAGGTCTGGCAGTGAAATCAGAGCGGGGTTTCGGGGGGGCCTCAATCGTGGAATCTCTTCAGGCAGGCACCTGGATCCAGAGGTAGGTGGGCACCAAGCCCTCACCTCAATATGCTCATAGCCAACAGCTATTAAATTTGAAAACTGGCACATCAATGAGATTCGCAGACTCATTATCATATTTAAAGTTCTAACCCATCCAGCTTACACCTTTAGTTTTACCGAAAATGGATGGGTTAGAGTGGGTTTGGGACTGGAAACGGGTTTTTGAGATTTTATTATTTTAACGTTAAAATTCGCGCCATAGTTTCTGCCTCAGCCACTAACCCTGGAAATGAATTCCACGGCCTCACAACTCTGTGTATTCTAAACCCCTTCCATGTAATTCTGTATCTATGGCATCTCACTCTAGGCCTCTTAGATACTGAAAACAATCTGGTGCTCTTGATGATACTCAACCATTCACATTCTCAGACATGTTGACCACACTGCTCCATGATCCATGTTGTTATGTGATGAAAAGGCCCAGTTTTTCCAAACTTTTCTTCATATTTCTAATTCCTCTTACCAGCAGCATCCTACCTTCTACCTACTTAAAGCTTCCATCTCCTTCTTGTAGTATGGGGCCCAATACTGAATACAATACTCTAAACTTCCTTAAGGTTCCTTACAGGCCCATCATTACCTTCCTGCTCTTCAATTCACTACCTCTTCTGATAAAACACAATGGTCGGGATTCTGTGGCCCCACCCACCACTGGGATCTTCCAATCAATGGACTTTTGGCTGGCCTGCCGCATCGGCTATGGCAGGTCCCATCACAACAGGGCTGGAAAACCCCAGCCTATGTTATGAACAGTGGAATGAGTTCCTGGTATTATTCAAGTCACACCATTTTGAAGAGGTACTGAGTGAAGTCCTGACAATGCAGCAACCTTACCAGTGGCCTGGCTAGGAGATACTGTGTGGTACAGAGAGACTTCAAAGGCAAACAAGGAGAGAATAGCCATCATAACTTTATATGATCATCAGAAATCGCAGCAGGAGTAGGCCATCGAGCCTGTTTCACCATTCAGTAAGATCAGGGCTGATCTGATTGTGGCCTTAACTTCACATTCCTGCCTGCCCCCCATATCCCTTGACTCCATTGTAGATCAAAAATCTGTCTAACTCAGCCTTGAATGTATTCAGTGACCCAGCCTCCACAGCTCTCTGGGGATGAGAATTCCAAAGCAGAGAGAAAAAAAAATAGCCCCAATAAAAGAAAATTAGGACAGTTTTATTACGACACATAGTGGAAACCTGCTCACATTTCAATAATTAACCAATAACTTGCCACATCCATTGCACAGTCACTTTACTTACAGGTGGCCCCGGTTCTCCCTCACCCTGCAAACAAAGAACAGCAAACATTTCAATGGAACAATTTTTGTTTAAATTGGCTTTTTTTTAAATAAGTGAAGGAATCTATTTCTCTGCACTGAGACAAAAGCAAACTGGAATTGGCAAACAAGCAATTAAGTGTTTTGCTGACTACAATGTATCTCCATTCTCTTCAACTACAAACCCATTCCTAATCTTCCTCACCAAGGCCTAAAAACAAGTCGTTAACACCCACCACCCCCCCGCCATCCTGCCCCCAAACTCCATGTCCACTTTGTCCATGAAACCCCTCAGTCTTGACTTTCATCATCCCCCACCCTCAAACCGAGGCTGCTCTGTTTGATATCACCAATAACATTGTGTTTGAACATGCCCTGAGCACAATATTTCACCTTTGACCTGTCTGTGAGCTTTAATTTCTAAGGTCAACCATCCTCCTCACATTCTCCTTTACCCCTCTGATTCAGCGATGTGTCATTGTCCCTCTACAGTTTGAGTCCTGCTTGCTATGTATAGTAGCACATTGACTGAAGCAGTTTTCCCTTGTCCACCAATCTGCATGTGCCACAGGCTTTGTTCTCGGTCCCCTGCTATATCCCATTTGCATGCTCCTCTTGGCAACATTATCCATAAACATGAGGTCCTACTTTCATATGTATATCGGTAACACTAACTTACCCTCTCAGCTGCCACTGTTAACCTACCCCCATTCACCCCTGCCTGTGCCCTCGATTGTTACCATCATATCAGACTGTCTACCCATTATCAAGTTGTGCTTTATGCAGAACTCCTTCCATCTAAACATCAGCAACGCTGAACTCCTGCTGTTTAATGATTAACAGAAACTGAAACTTCATCTTTCTTTCTGGTTTCTCACACAGATCAAACCAGTGTGAAACCAAATAGTCATGTTTCACTGTGAGTTGAGTTCCAAATCACATGTTCAATCCATCATTACAATCACTGATCTCTGGCTCTGAAATATTGGCCTACGTTACTACTGAAAACCTCATTCACACTGTCATCATATCCTGGCTTGACTTTTCCAAACCACTATTCACCAAACTCTCGAGTGCCACCAGATACAAACGCCAAATGGTCCAAAATTTCACAATCCGCAGTATCCCAACCACCTCCGTCCTCACTCATCTTCACTGGATACCCATTCCCAACTATATTGTCTTCAAATTCTTTGCAGTCATTGACCAATCCTTCCTTGGTCTCTCTACACCCTAATTCCACACCCTCTTCTAACCAGACAGGCCAGTATTTTGAACTCCGACCCACTGTACAACTTTCTTCCTTCATCAGTGATGGAGTCATCATGTTGACCCCACAGTCTGGAATTCTCTTCCTCAACCTGTCCACTTACCTGCATCTCTCCCACCATTTTCAACAGCCTCCTAATGCTTCAGTATAGACCTTGGTCATTTCCCCTCTACTTATTCGATGCTCAATGCTATTTAGCCATCCTCCCTGCATCCCCCATCAGCCAGTGCCCAAATTACTTATAAAGGACATTGGGTCATTTTGAAAAAGTTATATTACCATATGGGTGCAAGTTGTTGCCAGATTTCATTGTATCAGATATTCTAAGGTCTTGCCAAAATGATTATTCTGTAGTTAAGTATAGAAAGCTATTTCATACCTCCAATTATTTTTTACAGAACACTAACTTTTTATAGTCAATCTATTTTGTGATTGTAAATATTTGGACTTACGGGAGCTCCATGAGGTCCCACTGTTCCTGGTTCACCCTAGAAAAACAAACAAGTTGAATTATCTTCTTTTTCAGTAACATGAAAGGTAATGCTGTAATGCTGTTGCTTTGGTTCAAAGTTTGCCACATTAAAATGATGGCCCTCTATTTGACCTCTCTAGATATTGGAGCTACAATATACCTGGGGAACAGACAGTTCCTGATACAAAGGAGTGGAAAAGACAATGGAGATTAATGTTTATGAGTCACTACCCCCTTTACTTTGCCTGGAAATTTCCAGAACTTCCCCTAAGAGGTAGGTTGAATGCAAGGATATGCTAATAAGGCAGATAGGTGACTGCCTTTCCAGGAGGTGCAATGATTATGAGGGGTATCGCGGAAATGGGTCTTAGGCTTTTTCCCCAATCCCACTGCAACCGAAGGATTAGAGAGAAGAAGACTGCAAATGTCAAGTATCAATAAAAGTGAGTCATTTGTAAGGAAAAGGTTCTTTTTATATTCATTTGTTGATATTAACTTTAGATTTTATCTGAGCTTTTGTTAACAATGTTCCATTGGTGAAAGGGATTCCAGTCAGACAACTGGAGATTCAACACAGGCCACATGCTGCCTTTGTTTGATCGACTTTATGAGTTACCATAGATTTTGCAGCTGTGGGACATGTTTAACCATCCATTCACAAAATTAAAATCTCAATAGCCCATACTGCTAACTTATCCAAGAATGTTAATAAGGAATGGGATCACACAATCTAACTGCCTCTGCTTAAATTACTTTGTGAGTGACAACTCAGTCATGATAAAGTATGGGGAGTGATTCTTGTTAAAACTGAAGTTATTGCAGCTAATTGGATTAGCTGAAATCAAAACATATACTTTCTCACAAAAGAAAGATTTAAAAGTTGATTGTTAGGTACTATGGACTTCAATGAGTTTTGATCAGACATTTCCCTCAAACCTGAGAATTGTAAAAGGTAATTTTTTCAGTAACTGACAATAAGGGAAAGTACTCATAGGTTTTTGTTATTAATAATAGTTATACTTTTTAACTTAACATTTGTTAGTGCCAATAAATGCAACCGATTATCCTGCAGAACTACTGATAAGGGTACAACTTATAAGGGCACCCATTTCCTAACACCCTTTTCCCTTCAGGGATAACAGGCCAGAGAGTTAGATGTTAGTTTAATATCAAGCAATCTATAACACCCAGTTATTAAGAACTTGCCCCCCAAACCCTCTTATCACACCAGCACATTCCTACTGAGGAAAAATAGGTTGAAAAGAGAACCATAAAAATAATGGCCCAAATCAATCAACTACCACCCTCATCTCTTAGCCAATGCCAACTGAAATCTGTGTTCTGAAGTAATGCTCTACCAATATATAAATTTATATCATCGTATAATTCTGCAAGGTCAGTATAAGCCAAACACAACACTGTACCATAACATGTACAAGCACAAAATTCTGAAAAGATCCATATTAAGAAAATGGGAAGATTTTTCACACTCTCTCTCAATTGTCTGACTCCATAGCAAAAATATTTAGATTAAATTAGGAACACTTACTCCATTCTCCCTAATTCCACACATTTAACTCCTAACACTCTCAGGGTTTATTATTAAACTAGAAGGCAAAGTTTTCTGGTCCCAGCTAATTGCAGCAGTGACTTGGAAACTATGGACACTATTTATGGTGATGGCATTTATAGTGCAATGAAGGAGGTAGGAACATTTAACCCCTCGAGTCTGTTCCGCCATTCAATGAGATCACAGCTGATCTGAGACCTAACTCCATAACTTTTCCCATATCCCTTAATATCTTTGGTTGACAAAAAGCTATCAATCTCAGGTTTAAAATATACAACTGATCTGGAATCAATTGCCATTCGCAGAAAGGAACTCCAAACTTCTACTACCTTTGCGTGTAGAAGTATTTCCTAATTTCACTCCTGAAATGTTCGGCTCTAATGTTTAGACTCTGCCTCCTGGTTCTAGACTCACCAACCAGCAGAAATAGTTTCACTCTATCCACCCTATCTGTTCTTTTAATATCTTAAAACCTCAGCCAAATCACCTTCTAAGTTCCAGGGAATATAACCCTAGTGTAATCTCCCCCAGTAATTTAACCCATGGAGTTCAGGGATTACTCTAGTAAAGCTACACTAGACTCTCTCAAAGGTTAATATATCCATTCTAAGGCATGATGCCCAAAACTGCTCACAATACTTCAGGTGTGGTCTAACCAGGGCTTTATACAGATGAAGCGTGACTTCTATCCCCTTGTATTCTAGCCTTCAAGATATGAAGGCCAGCATTCCATTAGCCTTTTTGATTATTTCTGTACTTATTTTAATGATTTACGTACCTCGATGCCAAAGACTCTTTGGACCTCCACTGTTTCTTTCATCTCTTTAATGTAATCAATTAAATCTCTCTCATCAACACCACTACATTTGTTCCAATGTCTGAAACAATACTCCAATGCGTTAGCCTTGTCTCCCCTCTGCAATCCCCTTAAAGTGGTTTCTCACTTGGAGTATTGGAATTATTAATTTATCCATAAATCTCAGTAGGTCTACAGAAGACTGAATATTTGTCCACATGCTTTGTGTAATAGTACTGACCCACATATTAGCTTATACAATTATCTTACCACTCTAATCTGTCTCATGCTACTGCACCTCTTTCTGTAACACAGAGCAAAAATGCATTCCCTGTGATTTAATGAAAGTTGTGCACACAGCTGCAGTTTACAGAAAAATCCTTTCACTGTTCAGCACTCATTACTTACCTTTGGCCCGGGTTGTCCAGGGGTTCCTGGTGATCCCTCTTGTCCTGGTAATCCCTGTACATATGTGGAAATATCAGAAAAAAAACATTAAACCACTTTCACCAATATTTACCCTCATCTTCAGTAACTGAAGTTTAAATATTAGTTAATATCAGCGGGCATTCTTTTCCCAACTTAGTATAAGGTTATTAAAATCTCAGGAATAAAGAATGTGATAGTTCTAGTTCTCTCTGCAGTAAGTGTTAGTTTGACACATTAGCAAGCTGTTAACGTGTATTAAACATTGTGCACTAAACGTCTACTCTCACCTCAAGTTTAAAATTGTCATCCTTACTTCCAAATCTCTCCATGGCCTTACCCCTCCTTAGCTCTGTAATCTCCTTGCAGAGGGCAGTTAAGACTCAACCACATCACTATGGGTCTGGAGTCACATGTAGGCAAGACCAGATAAGGTGGCAGATTTCCTTCCCTAAAGGACACTAGTGAACAAGGTGGGTTTTTACAACAATCAATGATTGTTTCATGGTCTTCATTCCTGAAACTGGCTTTATATCCCAGATTTTATGAATTGAATTCAAATTCCACCAGCTGTCGTAGTGGGAGTTGAGCCCATGTCCCCTGAGCATTCGCCTGGGCCACTGAATTATTGTCTAGTGACATTTACCACTATGCCACTGTCTCCGCCCCCAGTTATGATTTGGTAGCAAGTCAATTATTTTTTAAATTTTCAAAACAAAGCCATCCATGGGGGATGGTGGGTGGGACAGGGTGGGGTGGGTGGTTGTAAATGAAGGTGGGGGGACAGTAACTATTTGCAACCTTGAGAAGGTGAGGGATTGTTTTCCAGACAAGCGTCAGTCTGTTATCATACAATGTTGGCATAGGCACATCTCCTACGGGTCAGTGATTAGCAAACGCCCTGCGAGACTTTTCCCAATTCTAATCCAGGCACACTGAGATCAGTTGAATCCCTCTTCCTTGATTACTGACCTGTTTAAGATCAGCTGGACTCAATACAGGTCTGGAATGAAACCTGGGCCTCCTGTTTTGTCTAACTGAATAACATAGTGCAATGTGCAATTACTCACAGATCCATTTAGGCTATTCAAATAGACAAAAAAACACAGCAAACATTTACCCTGATAGTCTACAATAACTTTGGAAGAGGATGCACAGACCAATTGATGAAAAAAAGCCTTAACGGTGTTTTCCTGCTTCTTCAGGATTTTTGTGGATATTCTGCCAAACTGACAGTAGGTAATCAGAAATATCGCTGTGGACATTATATCTCCTGGCCTTCTTACTTAATAGCACAAAGAAGCCTACCTCCTCATTATAGAGTTAAGTTTTCCAAATATCAACTTGAGTAAGTTACAACGACTGCTCATCTGACAACAACAGCAACAATTTGCATTTGTAAAGCACCTTTAGTCCCAAGATGCTTCACAGGAGGATTAACAAACAAAATTTAGCACTTTATATATCCCCTATATTTGGTTAGATGTTTATCATAATAACCTATATCAATCCGCACATGTGCTCACTCTATATTTTTTCTCTTGCGGTTTTAACTGTGGCTAAGTTGATAGCACACTAGCCACTGAGTCACAAGGTTTTGGGTTCAAGTTCCGCTCCAGAGCTTGAGCACAAAATCAAAGTTGACATTCCAGTGCAGTATTGAGGGGGTGTTGAATTGTCAGAGGTGTCATCTTTCAAGTTGTGATGAATCTTGTACTTTGTAAAAAGCTTGTATTTATGAAGATGTCATTTTAATCCAAAGTTAAAACAAGGTAATTCTGGAAAGAGGGTAATTGGATTTCCTGGCTATGGCATCACTTTTGAGAATTAGATTATGGCTGAGGGTGCTATGGGGCTGAAAGCTAGGTTAAAAAAAGAGCTAATAAAAGCAAATTGGTGGTGTCATGTTGCAGCCTGTTATAATGCAACAGCACAGTTATAGTACTCCTGGCCTGTTCAACAAAGCTTTCTGTGAAAAACTCAATTTTCTGTTTGACAGTAAGAAAAAAATAGAACTGCAGAAGGTCTTGGTGAGGCAGAGTAAGCTAAAAGGAACTGAATCCTAAAAGTGGTATGATTAGCTCAGGCATGCCAAACAGCTGAGTGGTTGTACCAGAAGTGACCAGACTGTGAACCAGGGTGTTGTTGGTTGGTCAGTTGAAAAGGAACTCTGGAAAGCTAAACCATCAGGACTGAATTGATCTGAGTAGGAAAGGATTCATAGACATGTGCCTGGTAAATGTTAACCATATCACTGAAAGTGTCAGGATTAATCATGGGATCCTACCATACCAATTTCATAATGCAGTGTGCTTGGGATGAACCTTATTAAATGCCTGAGGTTGAGTGGATTGGAGAATTTCATCAACTTTGCTTCCAATTGTCACCTGTCCCTCACCTTCATATGTCACCTGTCCCTCATCTCCAACTCGATTTCTCCATTTCCATTTCTGGGGATAGACTCAACCAATAACCACTATAAGCCAATGTTACTCTAACAACACTTCCTCACATCCCACTTCCTGAAAGAGGCCAATTCCATTCTCCCAACTTGTCCTTCACATCAGTTCTGCTGATGCCACCTTCAACACCTGTACTTCTGATATGTCTTTCTTTATCCTCAAACAAGGATTCTCCCGACTGTAGTTGACAGGGCCCTCAACCATTTTCATCCATTTCCCTCCCTCCCAGTTCCATAGTTGGCTTCCTTGTTCTCACCTTCCACCCCACCTGTCTCCACATTGAATGGATCGGCCTCTGTCTTTTTGTCACCTCCAGAGTGGAACCATGCGACCAAACACATCTTCCCCTGCCCTCTCCATTCAGTATTCCAAAGGTGCAGTTCCCACCCTGACACCCTGGTTCACTCTTCAATCTACCCCAACAGCCACTCCCCTCTCCATGGCACCTTTCCACAGAACAGCAGGAAACACAACACAATAACTGTTCTTTTACCTCCTCCCTTTCCACCGTCCAAGCTTCAAACTATCCTTCCAGGTGAAACAGTGATTCACTTGTACTTGTTTCAGTTTAGTGAATTGTATTCTCTGCTCAGAATCTGGTCTGTTCGAAACTGGGGAGGACAAATGCAGTTTGGCTGATCACTTTCCAGAATGCTTCCATTCAGTCCAGAGTGACCCTGAGCTTCCAGTTGCCTGCCATTTTAATTCCCCACTTTACTCCTGCTCTGACCTTTCAAACCTCAACCTCCTGCACTGTTATAATGAAGCTCAACAGATGCCTGAGGAACAGCAATTCATTTTTTGATTAGGCATCTTATGACCTTCCAGAATCAGACTTGAGTTCAAGAATTTCATGCCCCCATTTTTCTGGACAACTGCTGTTAATGATCAGCAAGCCTGGTGAAGGTCATTGGCCTGAAACGTTAACTCTGTTTCTCTCTGCACAGATGCTGCAGGACCTGCTGAGTATTTACAGCATTTTATGTTTTTATTTCAGATTTCCAGCATATGTGGTGTTTTGCTTTCGAATTGTTGGTAATGGTTCTGCAATCTCCCATTTACACCTCCTCTAAACCCATCTTCTTTCCCTCTGTTGTCCCATAACCATGCACCATCTTCACTTTTGTCACTTAACCTCTCCTACCTTCAGTCTTATTAGAAACCTTCCCTTTTGTGCGTTCCTCCCCTCTTTCTTTCCCTTATCTCTGTACTTGCTTAAAACCCATTACATTGCTAATTTTTTACCAATTTCAATGAAAGGTCATCATCCTGAAACATTGGCCAGAATTTTTAGGATGGCAGGGTTTCCCTTCCTGCCATCCGATGAGTTGGCAAGGAAAACATCCCCGCTAACACTGTCTGCCCCACAGTGATTTCACACTCCCATGGGCGTTAATTGGTTGCAGGCAGGACTTCTGCCCCTAACTCGGGAGGAAGTCCTGCCTTAGAGACCTGCCAGCCAATCTGATTTGCCAGAAGCTTTCCAGCCCGTGTAGCACCAGTAGCTGCAGTGAGCAGGGCTAGGATTGCAATCAGTCCCCAGGGTCAAAGTTCCGGGATTCCAGGAACAGGTAAATTTTGGGGTCTCTGTGCAGGGAGGGTAGGGGAGGCCTGGGGTTGGGCAGATGGGAATTCGGGTGTCAGGAGAGAGGTCAGTCAGGGAGGGAGGTCCTGCAGTTATCAAACCTTATGTGGGGGGGCAGCCAGTGTTAAAAGGGGGCTGCTGATGGAGACACAAGCCCCCAAGGCTTGAACCTCGACTTATTTCGGACTTCCCCCAAACCCCTGAACCCCTTCCTGCCAGCCTGAAAACTGAGGCTGGGTGGGAAACAGCCCTTAAGTGGTCACTTAGGGGACTCAATTGGGACATGGCCCATCAAGGCTTTACACGCTCCAGCCAAGGCAAACAGCCTCTCAGCATTCTCTACATCAAGCCCTCTAAGAAGCTTTTATGTTCCAATAAGATCACCTCCCATTCTTCAACTCTGATTACAGGCCCACCCTTACTTCAATCTCTGCTCATAGAACTCTTATCCCAGAAATTAATCTATTCAACTGATGTTTTATAGTAGTTTTATACTCCACCCCATTGCAGTAAAAGCTTACATGCCATTTGCTTTCCTAATTGCTTGCTGTAACTATATGTTAACTTCCTGTGATTCATCTATGAGAACATTCAAATCCCTCTGAATAACAACATTTATTAGTCTCTTACCTTAAAAACAACCCTGCTTTTCCATTTTTCCTCCCAAAGTGGATAATTCCATGTTTCACCATATTATATTCCATTTGCTACCTTCTAACCCAATCACTTTGCTAGTCTACATCACTTTGCAGCCTCTTCATAGATTCAGAGAATGGGTTATAGCACAGAAGGAGGCCATTCAGCCTGTCATGTCTGTGCTGGCCCTCAGAAGGAGCATGGTCTACAGGGGGAAGGCAGGGGAGTGGCATTCGGTGATTGGTCCTTCAGAGAATAACTACCTCTATCAAATCTTTTTCTGTCCTCCTCACCACTTACCTTCCTACATGGCACATTCAATTTATGGCATTTCAATTTTCTAGCTGTAAAAACCGATTCAATTAAATCAGTATTACACATCATTGGAAATCCAGTGATGCAGAGACTTCATTTTGTGTTTGCCCCATACAATAAGTAGTCTATGCTGGAATAATTGACAGCAGTGCAAGCTGATGTTTCAAGTGCTGAGGTCAGCACTTCCAATTCACTACACTGCCTCTTCTCCAGTCATTAAAATCAATCCAATCAAAAGTTCCATGTTATTTGATACCAACTGACACTAAAATCTCAGTAATTGTTTGTTCTGTACTAGCTTAGTTGTCTGTGGAGAAAAACCATACTAAAATGATTTTGCTTCACAATTATTACAATTGCTGGTGATAATTATTGCAAGGAAGTATTCTCACTGTTCCAGTCTTACTCTTGCAGTCAAGTAAATCTTCGAGTTTATAAAAATGTAATGCTGAACAAGAAAAGACTTGCAAATCATTCCCTCCGTGGATCTCGTATCAAGTTTCAACCAGCAGAATCATGCACCTCCAGCCAAGAAAATCCTAGTATAGGGATAGTGAACCATACTTGGACTACTCTACCTCCAGTGAAGACATTTTATAGGAAACTTAGGAGCATAAGCACATAAGGAATAGGAGCAGGAGTAGGCTGTTCAGCCCTGTGAGCCCATTCTGCCATTCAATGAGATCATGGCTGATCTTTTACTTCAACACCATTTTCCCGCACCATCCCCGTATCTCTTGATGGTGTTAATATGTAGAAATCTATTGTTCTCAGTCTTGAACATACTCAGTGACTGAGCATCCACAGCCCTCTGGGGCTGGCGGGTGGTGGTAGTTAGAGTTAGGATTAGGCAAAGTGCTCCTGCCTGGAGCACTGACCTCCAAGTCTGCCACCGGGAGGCCGCCTCCAGGCAGTCAACTATCCCCCACTGCCTATGAGAAGCTGGAGGGATTTTCCAGTCAGTCTCCTTAAAGGCCTCAATAGGCCCACTGTTTGTGGGCAGGTAGTCCCAGTTGCACATTCTGCCTCAGGAAAATGGCCCGGAGTGGGATGGAGTCAAGGAATAGGCATGCGGATCGGTGGTGCAAAATTACACGCCCGCCCTCCTCTATTCCCACACCTGATGAGCGCTAAAAATCCTGCATAGGAACTCTGAACCCAGCTGTGATAACCCTAGGTAGCACCAAAGCCAAACAGCCTTCCAGGAACCCATCCCAAACCTCCTCATATCACCAAGTATGTTATAAATGCAGCTGGTGACAATGCTGTCTGTTGTGAATGTACCGTTGGAGTTTTCTTCTCTCCCTTCATTGGTTAAGATCCTATGAGCCAATCAAGGAAATGTTGGAAACATCCAAGAGTGAACTTCCACGAAACAGCTGCTGAAGACAGGAATGCTGGGGCCACACAGGGGACAGGTGCTTCAGAGCATAAACAAGACTGCTGAGAAACCATGTTACAAGCTTTGAATTTACCATTAAGCAATACTTCAAGAGATGTGCTAGTTATTGGCCCACATTTTGTGGTCAGCAGCACGGGAACAGTCGTTCACCTCACTGACATCTACCCACAAAGTTCTTACAAGCTTTAGAGCGCAGACTAACTCTAATCCGGTGTCAGATCCAGCGCTTCTCCCTTTGCAGGGGATCTATGGCATCTGTGAACAGGTCGACAAACAGCAAGGCTCTACAACCAATCAGACTGAAGAATTCTCACTGAGCCACTCAGAGATTATATCAGGAAGTATGAAACAGGAAATATAAATTAGATTTAAATTTAATAGAAAGCGAAATAAAGATTGGGGAAGAAAGATGAGAAAGAGGGAAGGAGTTAAGAGATTGATAGAAAAGGATTTTTAAAAAAAAACTCCAACACTAATTATCATTTAAGGGAATGAGATTCCACATCTGTAAAATTAAATTTTCAAGGCCAGAGAGGCTGTTCAACAATAATTATCAATTATCACCCCGTTGAAGACTCACTTTCTCCAGTTCTAAATTTCTCCGCTGTCTTTAGGGGAACTAGTGGGCAACTTTGTGCCATTACAGTAATTTCAATGCTATGTTTATCAGTGAGGATTGTAAAAGTGCATCCTGTGAAGGAATGGGATATCTTCATTAGAAACTTCCAGATTTCCTTGTTTGACTGCATATATGCAGATGCCAGAAGTTGGTGTCTGATTTTCTTCATAATAACAGTGAGTGCTGACAACCTCACCATTATTCCCAATATTTATATAACACCTTTAATGTAATGAAACACCCCAAGGCGCTTCATGGAACATTATAAAACAAAGCCTGACACCAAGTCACATAAGTAGTTTGAGGTCAGATGACCAAAAGTTTGGTCAAAAAGAAGGTTCTAAGAAGTGTCTTAAAGGAGAAGAGTGTGGTAGAGAGATGGAGAGGTATAGGGAGGGAATTTCAGAGCATGACTGAAAACATGACCACCAATGGTGGGGCGATTATAACTAGGAATTCACAGGACGCCTTATTTAGAGGAGTACAGATGTGTTGGAGCATTGTGGGGTTGGAGATAGGGAGGGGCAAGACCATGGAGGGATTTCAAGACAAGAATGAGAATTTTAAAATCAAGACATTATTTGATTAAAAGTCAATGTAGGTCAGCGAGCACAGGGGAAGGAAACTTGTTGCAAGTTAAGCCACTGGCTGCAGAGTTTTGGAAAGCTTCAAACTTACAGAATGTGGGAGACCAGCCAGGAACATGCAAATCCTGAGTCAATGTTTACCTTTCACAATTTATATATATATTTTCTTGAAATAATTAATAATAACTAATGCTCCATTTCTCTCACTCTGTTTCTCTCTTTCTGAATGTATGCAGGGAGTGAAATCAGAAAGTTGCACTGCTGCACCTGCATTCTGAATTGTTCCACAATTTACAATTATTGACATTCTCAAATCCATGTAATAAGATTACTGAAACATGTATTAGAAAAGTTTTTATCCAAACCAGGACTGAAAGTGTTAAATTATGAGGACAGGTTTGTAATCCTTTAAATATAGAAGGTTAGGGAGTTAATCTAATTGAGGTATTTCAGATGATTAATGGACTTGATTGAGGCAGATAGAGAGAAATAGTTTTGTCTTGTGGGGGAGTCCACGCTAAGGAGGGAAACCTTAAAATTAAAGCCAGGCTTTCAGGGGTGATGTCAGGAAGCACTTCATCACACAAAGGGTATTGGGAGAATGGAACTCTCCCCCAAAAAGCAGTTGAAACCAGGATGCAATGGAAAATTTCAAAAAGAAACTGATAAATTTTTGTTAGGCAAGGGTATTAAGGATTGCAGAATCAAAGTGAGTTGATGGAGTTAAGATACAGACTAGCCATGATCTAACTGAATGATGGAATAGGCTCAACAGGCTGAATGGCCTTCTCCTGTTCCTAAGTACTCTCAAAATTTCCATTACAAGAACTTTTGGTAAAATTAAAATTTAGAAAATGTAATTAAAGGATGTTATTTTAAAATTCCTAAATGTAGTTTCTGCAGAAACAAATCCCACATTTTGTTGCACCAAATGAGGAATGTCACCTGCAAGGAAGGCAGTCTGGGAAATTTCAGGTGAGTGAACAACGATTATCCAAGAACAGGGAGTAGTGGGCTGGGTGCATGTAAATATTTTTTACATGCACACCATGTGAGTGACAGTCGTTGCTGGGAGCAGTAGATTGTGGAATTGCTGTTGTCATATACTCCTTCCTCCTCAAATACCCTGTACAGACTATACCAACTGCAGTTCCGCCCTCACATCTTTGCATTTTCTGTGCAGTACAATTAATCATTAGGTTGACGCTATTTCAACACAGCTGGCTGGATTCCTGTGGGGTAGTTTTATAAATCTGCACTCCAGGTGCAAAGTTTCAGTCACCAGTTGGGCATTTTGGCAGACATCCTCCCAACATTCATTTCAAATGGGCAGAAAATCACAAACCCAAACTTCTGATGTACAGCCATGGCAGATAAAACTCAAGCTAGGAACGCAAATTCCTAAAGTGATCTCTCTTGACTTTTTCTCATTGAATTGAATAATCTGCTGCTTTGAATTGTGTTACCCTTGCAGTCACACTGCCATCTAATTACTGGTTCTGCTTTTGCACATTGAGTGTCATAACGACAGGGTACAGAAAGAGACAATTTATACAGGACAAACAGTGTTAAGGAAACTTTTAGTAACCTAAACTCAAATGTGGCTCCATTCGTGAACACAGCACTGCTGAGCTCTAATTTACCATTATATATATATCAGCCTCTGCTGATTGCTATAAGAGAGACTGTATTTGGGTGACCGACAGCTTGCCCAGAGTCCAATGAATTTTCCGGAGACCCTGCTTCAGCAAGCAATGATTAGACCTATGTTTAGATGCCTGAGTTCAAGTGGACAGGCTGCTCATTGTGTGAAGCTTTGCTGCTGCTGTTCCATGTGCAGTTTGCAGACTGACTGAATGACAGCTCTATCAGCCTGTGTATTCCTGGTTTGGTTTAAATACTGTCAAAGAGAGCTTTGTGGCCACATAATGTGATTAGAATCTATGTTGTAATGTCATACAAGAGGAGTTCTAAGCAAAATGTCTGTGCCCAAACTCTTTCAAGGAAACGTTTTTACAATGTGAAACTGGCTAACACCAGGTGGTGGACAAAAATCCCTATAGATATTTTCTTTTGTACTATTTAGGGGAGACCATCGCGTAGTGGCAATATCACTGGACCAGGAATCCAGTCTAATGTTCTAGGTTTATTTCTTCAGTTATCATTTCAATCTGTCCCTGTGAATTGCCACAATATTCTGAATGTGGTAGTTACAAGTTACAACTATCTTGCAACATAATAAGTCTTCTGTACTTCTTTCTTTTGGAAAAAACACTTTTTTTTAAGCTGGCATTTTAGCTCATGATTTGCATCAACTCTTGGGTCAAGTTACCAACCCTCCAGGAATCTGTGATCAATCTCTAGAATGCTGGTAGAACAACCCAGGAGTATTCCATAGGGGTATTAAAACAAGACTGTGTGGTTTGTTAATTATGGAAGTATTAGAGGTAGGAGAAAAGGTTGCTTGACTAGGTTTAGGCCATGTGATTAAACCTCCAGCAATATACCCAATTAGAGTTGGGCAATCGTTACACGTGAGGAACAATGCTCGGAACCTTTTTTTTCCCAGCCTGTTTCTCCTTCACATCTTCCCCCAGGCCCTTGGCTCTTTCACTACTGGTCTGTATTTTTAAAGAAAAAATCACTCTCCAATTGATCTTTAAAATATACAAGAGCAAATTACTGTGGATGCTGGATATATTCAGCAGGTATTCAGTTTAATAGTTCTGATGAAAGGTCACAGAGCTGAAATGTTAACTCTGTTTCTCTCTCCACAGATGTTGCCTGTCCTGCTGAGCATTACTAGCATTTTCTGTTCAAAATATATAACCTGGTAACAGAATTCTTTAAACTCCTTGTGTTTACTGTTGCCATCTCTGGTTGGGCAAACTCCTGGAGGTTTTATCATATGACCTGATTCTAACTACCCCACCCCCTCGCTTCCACCATTGGTTGTTCACTCTTAAACTGCCCACCTTTCCAGGTCCAACTGGAAGTTGAATAGATTTACCCTTACCTGATTGGATGATTTGTGGTTCAGTCCAACCCCCCCCACCCCCCCCCCACCCCCGCCAACCCCAACTCTTCCCATGTCCAATGTTTTTATAACCGGTAACTGAAATGTTCAAATAAATGAATCGTGGGAATGCACTGGGATTCTGCTCATCCTATGCTTTTTTTCTTGTCCCTCGGGCTTCCGAAGCAGTGTCTGGGAGATTAATGCCTGGAGACTCCAGGGCAATCCTGGAGGAGTTGGGAACCCTATCTATGTGCCATGACAATGGGGACTGATTGGCTGTGAAAATTCTTCTTGGCTCCTTCTGCCTTATCTTGGGTCAGGGGGACAAGAAGATTGGTGCATGGTTAGGGACTGAAACCCTCTCCCTGGCACCAGGGCTGATCCTATGGGGGGCACGGGGCAAATCAGTGTGTGGGGCCCCCTGTAACATTTTTAGACAAGTTTCCTCCGACGGCTAAACCCCTGAGTGTGCGTGTGAAAAGGAGCCCAGCAGCGTCCCAGCCACTGAGCACTCACTGGGTTACAAGCACGTCCTGCTCCTGACTGTGAAAATGGAATCGATGTAAAACTACACCTTGCTTCCGAGGCTGAACATATTCCGGGAAAGAATTACATCTGACGCCGTCATGCGGGGCCCGGGGCTGTCACCCCGACTCGCGTAGCCCAGGGACGGCTCAGCCCAGCACCCACCCCCACACTTGAGGGCCACGGAACACCGCCCCCCCCCCCAACCCCCACCCCCCCACCCCCACTGTCTGAGGGCCGGGTGAGACACACCCACTCCCCTGTCTGTGGGCCGGGGGAGACTCACCTCACCTACCTTCCCCCCCACCCCCTCACCTGTCTGAAGGCCGGGGGAGACTCACCCCCTCCCCTGTCTGTGAGCCGGGGGAGACTCACCTCACCCACCCCCTCACCTGTCTGAAGGCCGGGGGAGACTCCCCCCCTTCCCCTGTCCGTGGGCCGGGGGAGACTCACCTCACCCACCACCTCACCTGTCTGTGGGCCGGGGGAGACTCACCTCACCCACCTCCCCCCACCACCTCACCTGTCTGTGGGCCGAGGGAGACTCACCTCACCCACCTACTCCCCCCCCCCCCCTCTCCCTCTCCCTCCCTTCACCTGTCGGAGGGCTGGGGGAGACTAACCCCCCCCCCCTCCCCTCCCTCCCCCTATCTGAGGACCGGGGAAGACTCGCCCCCCACCCCCTCCCCTATCTGAGGGCCGGGGGAAACTCACCCCCCACCCGTGTCTGAGGGCCGGGAGAGACTCCCTTTCAGGATACTGTTTATGTTAACATCACTAACAGAGCAGCTCCTCTGGCCATGAAGTCAAGATTTTTATGTCTATTTTATATGGGTGTGGATCGGATCCTGTTGAAAACATACATAAGGGCACAAGAAAGGCCTTGTTTAAAGCGGAAGAGCTGGAAGTCACAGCCTTTACCCCTTCGGGCCCGGCTTCTTGAAGCCAATTCTCCAAGTGATTCAGTTTAAACAAAGCGCAAATCCTCCTGGGACGGAGTTAAAGAGCAGCGCGACCGCCTGGCAGACGCTATTTCCATTCTCCCCGGTACTTCCCAAATTATTGGCAGGCAAATGCTATTTTTTGGGCTCTTACTATGATCATTTCAAACTAAATCCGGACTTACATCTATTCCCGGTTGTCCCACCAATCCGGACGAGCCTCTGCGACCGGCGTCACCTTTCGGACCCTGAGTAAATTCAGAGAGATTCATCTCATTGAATCAATTCTTGTCGCTACATCAGGAGGATGAACATAGAAAGAGAGAGAGAAAGAGAGAACTTACCGGTGGACCCGGGGAACCATCAGGACCGCGATCTCCCTAAAAATAATCACAAAGTTAACAAATGTCAATAAATTATTTCAATTATATGGTTTAAAGGAACAGTCTTTCAACAGAGAGCTAGACAGGATGCAGAAATATAGAGTGAGGGGAAAAGAGGTTGCTGGGGAGAGGAAGGGAAGGAGGATGAAGGGGAGAGGAATGGGGAGAGAGGGGCTAAGGGTGAGAGTGAGGGGGACTGAGGGTGATAGGGAGGGAAAGGGAGAGGGAGGGAAAGGGGCAGGAAGGGGAACGGGGGAAGGGGAGCGGGGGGTGATGGGGAGGGGGAGCTGGGGGTGATGGGGAGGGGGAGCGGGGGGGTGATGGGGGAGATGGGGGAGGGGGAGCAGGGGGGTGATAGGGGAGAGGGGGCGGGGGTGATGGGGGGCGGGGGGGTGATGGGGGAGGGGGGGTGATGGGGGAGGGGGGCGGGGGGGTGATAGGGGAGGGGGGCGGGGGGGGTGATAGGGGAGGGGGGCGGGGGGTAATAGAGGAGGGGGGTGATGGGGAAGGGGAGCTGGGGGGTGATGGGGGAGGGGGAGCTGGGCGGGTGATGGGGGTGGGGGAGCTGGGGGGTGATGGAGGGGGGGTGATGGGGAGGGGGAGTGGGAGGGTGATGAGGAGGGGGAGCGGGGGGGTGATAGGGGAGGGGGGCGGGGGGTGATAGGGGAGGGGGGCGGGGGGTAATAGAGGAGGGGGGTGATGGGGAAGGGGAGCTGGGGGGTGATGGGGGAGGGGGAGCTGGGCGGGTGATGGGGGTGGGGGAGCTGGGGGGTGATGGAGCGGGGGTGATGAGGAGGGGGAGCGGGGGGTGATGGGGGAGGGGGAGCGGGAGGGAGATGGGGGAGGGGGAGCGGGAGGGAGATGGGGGAGGGGAGCGGGGGGGGGTGATGGGGAGGGGGAGCAGGGGGGTGATGATGATGGGGAGCGGGGGGGGTGATGGGGAGGGGGAGCGGTGGGTGATGGGGAGGGGGAGCGCGGTGTGATGGGGTGGGGGAGCGGGGACATGATGGGGGAGTGGAGGGCGGATGGGGGAAAAGGAGAGCGGGGGTAGGGGAGAGTGGTGGAATGGGGAGAGAATGGGGGGATGGTGGTGAGTGGGGGAATGGGGGAAGGGAAGCAGGGGTAAGGGAGCAGGGGAGAAGGAGAAGGGGACCAGGGGTCGGGAAAGGAGAGTGGAGGTCGGGGGGGAAGGGGAGCGGTGGGGGGGGAAGGGGAGCAGTGGTGGGTGGGGGAAGAGGTGCGGTGGGGTGGGAAGTGGACCGGGGGGAGGGAGGAGGGGGTGGGGAGAGGAGGAGGGGGTGGGGAGAGGTGGAGGGAGGAGGGGCTGGGGAGAGGTGGAGGGAGGAGGGGTGGGGAGAGGAGGAGGGGTGTGGGGAGGGGAGGAGGGATGTGGAGAGAGGTGGAGGGGGAGGGGTGTGGGGAGGGGAGGAGGGAGGAGGGATGTGGGGAGAGGAGGAGGGAGGAATGGGGTGGGGAGAGGAGGAGGGAGGTGGGGTGGGGAGAGGAGGGATTGGGGTGGAGAGGGTGAGGAGGTGGGGAGAGGAGGGGGGAGGGAGGGGAGGAGGGGGGAGTTTGGGGGAAGGGGAGAGGAGGGGGAGGGAAGGGGAGAGGAGAGAGAATTGGGAGAGGGATGGAGGGGGGAGAGGGATGGAGGGGGTGAGGAGGGAGTGGGGGAGAGGAGTGTAAGGGAGGGAGGGAGAAGGAAGGGGAGGGAGAAGGAAGGGGAGGGAGAGGGGGTGGAGAGGGGCAACTGGAGGGAGAGGGTGGGAGGGAGGGAGAGGGAGGGATTAGAAGGAGTGTGAGGGTGATAGTGAGGGAGGAGGGTGAGGGGGAGATTGAAGTAACAGGAGATGGCATGAGGTGGAGAAGGAAGGTGAAGTAGGTTGAGGGGGAGAGGGAAGGTGAGGGAGGGTGAAGGGGAGGGGGAAGGTGAGGGAGGATGAGGGACCGAGGGAGAGAGACGAGAGGAATGGTGAGAGAGAAGGAGGGAGGCTGAGAGTGATAGTGAGGGAGGGTGGGTGAGGAACCAAGGGTGAGTGGGAGAAGGAGGGTGAGGGATAGATGGAGGGAAGGGAGGGGGAGTGAGGGGTGGAGGGTGTGGTGGAGAGTGAGAGAGGGATGGAGGGTGAGGGGAGCGGGAGTGAGGGTGAAGGGGTGAGGCAATGTGACAGAGGGGGAGAGGGAGGGTGAGGGGGAGATGGAAAGTGAGGGAGCGTGAGGGGAGAGGGAGGGTGAGGGGAGAGGGAGGGTGAGGGGAAGGGGGAAGGTGAGGGGGTGAGGGATGGTGAGGGAGGGTGAGGGAGAGGGGGCGAGGCAAGATGAGGGAGGGTGAGGCAGGATGAGGGGGAGAGGGGTGGGTGGTCGGGGGAAAGGGAGGATGAGGGAGAGGGACCAAGAGGGAGAGGGTGGAGGGTGAGGGGGAGCAGGAGGAGGAGGGCGGGGAGAGTGAGGGAGAGGGAGGGAAGTGGGTGTCGGAGCAAGTGGGCGGGGGTACAAGGATGAGAGGAGAGGGAAGGTGAGGGGGTGAGGGAGGGTGAGGGAGAGGGGTGCGAGGCAAGCTGAGGGAGGGTGAGGGGGTGAGGCAAGATGAGGGGGGGTCAGGGGGAAAGGGAGGGTGAGGGAGAGGGACTGAGAGGGAGGGGGTGGAGGGTGAGGGGGAGCAGGAGGAGGAGGGAGGGGAGAGTGAGGGGGAGGGAGCAAATGGGTGAGGGAGCAAGTGGGAGGGGGTACGAGATGAGAGGAGAGGGAAGGTGAGGGACAGGGAGAGGGAGGGAGAGGAGGAGAGGGAGGAAGGGTGTTGGGTAGAGGAAGGGATGGAGGTTGTTGGGTAGAGGGAGGGTTGGAGGGTGTGTGGGAGCGATGATGAGGGGAAGGGGCTGCGAGAGTGAGGGAAGAGGGAAGGTGATGGATGGTGAGAGGGAGAGGGAGGGAGGGTGTTGGGTAGAGGGAGGGATGGAGTGGTGGGGGAGGGGAGAGGGTGAGTGACGGGGAGGGGGAGAGGGTAAGTGGCAGGGAGGGGGAGAGGGTGACTCGGTGGGGAGGGCAGCGGGTGAGTGGGGGAAGGAAGGGAGAGAGAGGGAGGGGGAGTGTGAGGTGAGAGGGAATGAGGGTGTGAGGGGCAGAGGGAGGGAGTGTGGGGAAGGAGTGAGGGGGAGAGAGAGCAAGGGTGAGAGAGAGGGAGGTTGAGTGGGAGAGAGAAGTTGGGGGAGCATGGGGGGGAGGGGTTGAGGGTAGGTGAGAGAGGGTGAGGGGGTGAGGGAGGGAAGGTGAGGGGAGGGGGAGAGAGGGAGGGAGAGAGGAAGTGGGAGAGGGACGGTGATTGGGGGTTCAGGTGAGTGGGAGAGGGGCGAGAGGGAGAGGGGAGAGGGAGGGGTAGGGTGAGGGGGAGAGGGAGCGTGGGTTGGGAAGGTAGGGTGGGTGATGGGGAGAGGGAGGGAGTGGGAGAGGTAGGGTGAGTGAGAGGGGTTATGAGGGAGACATTGATGAGGGAGAGAGTAAGTGGGGTAAGGAAGAGTCGGTGAGTGGGGGGAGGATGAGTGGGGGAGGGGGAGGGTGAGTGGGGCGGAGTGTGAGTGGGGGGAGGGGGAGGGTGAGTAGGTGGGAGGGGGAGAGAGTGAGTGGGGGAGGGGAAGAGGCTGAGTGAGGGGGAGAGGTTGAGTGGCAGAGGGTGGGAGAGGGGTGGAGGGTGAGGGGCAGAGGGAGGGGAGAGGGAGGAAGGATGGGGGAGAGGGAATGGGGGTGAGGGGGAGAGGGAGTAAGGGTGAAGGGATGAGGAGGAGAGGGAAGGTGAGGGAGGTTGAGGGGAGAGGAAAGGTGAGGGAAGTTGAGGGGGTGAGGGGGAGAGGGGGAGAGGGAGGCAGGGTGAGGGGGAGGGGGAGAGGGAGGCAGGGTGAGGGGGAGGGGGAGAGGGAGGCAGGGTGAGGGGGAGGGAGGGGGAGGTGTGGAGGATGAGGGGAGAAAGATGGAGGGGAAGGGTGAGGGCGAAGGAGAGGGATGGAGGTGTAGAGTGAGGGGGAGAGGGAGGGTGAGGGAGAGAGTGAGAGAGGGTGAGAGTGGGGGGAGACGGAGGGGGAGGGAGAGAGTTGGAGGGGTAGAGTGAGGGGCAGAGTGAGGGAGAGGGGTGGTGAGGGTGGGAGGGAGATGTTGATGGGGCAAGAGTGAGTTGGGAGGAGGTGAGCGTGAGTGGAGGAGGGGAGAGGGAGTAGAGGAGAGGGGGTGAGGGAAGAGGGAGCGCAGATGAGAGGGAGAGGGAAGGTAAGGGAGGGTGAAGGGGAGAGGGATGGTGAGGGAGCTTGAGGGGGAGAGGGAAAGTGAGGGAGGTTGAGGAGGAAAGAGAAGATGAGGGACGCTGAGGGGGAGGGAGGGAAGGTGAGGGGGTGTGGGAGTGTGGGAGAGGGAGAGAGGGAGGGAGGAAGAGTGACGGGGAGATGGTGGGAGGGAGATAGGGTGAAGGGGAGTGGGAGGAAGGGAATGTAAGGAGAAGAGGCAGACGGGGAGTGGGAGGAGGGAGGGAAGCAGGGAGAGGGAGCGTGGGGGGGAAGAGAGAGATGTTGAGGGAGAGAGGCGGAGGGGAGGGGAGGAAGGTGGAGGGTAGGGGGAGGGTGAGGAGGAGGAGGGGAGAAGGAGGGGGTGAGGTAGAGATTCAGGGAGGGGTAGAGGGAGGCAGGATGAGGGAGAGATGGAGGGAAGGAGGGTGAATGGGTCAGGGAGAGGGGAGGGGCAAGGAAGGGAGGGTGAGAGGGAGGGAGGTAGGGTGAAGGGGAGTGGGAGGGTGAGGAGAAGAGGGAGTTGGGGAGTGTGAGGTGGGAGGAAGCCAGGTAGAGGGAGTGTGAGGGGCAGGGGGAGGGTAATGGCGGAGGGTGAGATGTTGAAAGGGAGAGGGGGAGAGGGAGGGTGAAGGGGAGAGGAGAGGGGAAGGGTAAGGGTAGGGCTGAGCGGGGGGAAGGGGGAAAGAGGATGGGGAGGGGGAAAGAGGCATGGGGAGGGCAGAGAGGCATGGGGAGGGGCAGAGAGGGGTGGGGAGGGGGGAGAAAGGCATGGGGAGGGGCAGATAGGGATGGGGAGGGGGACAGGGAATGGGGAGGGGAGAGAGACGGAGGGGTGAGTGGGATGGAGAAGGGGAGAGAGGGATGTGGAGGGGGAGAGGCAGGGTGGCGGTGAGGGGCAGAGAGGGATGGTGAAGGGGTGGGGTGGAGAGAGGCCAAGGAGAGGGCAAGGGAGGGCTAGGGGGTGTTGGGGCGACAAGGGGGAGGGGGGGCCGGGGGGGAAGACAGAGGACGAGGAGGGTGAGGGTGGAGATGGAGGGTGAGGGGGAAAGGGTGGAGATGGAGGGTGAGGGGAAAGGGTGGGCAAGGGGGAGGTGGGAGAGGGTGAGGTAGAGCGAGGGACAGTGATGGGAGGGTGATGTGATGGAAGGAATCATGTGGGTATGAGTAGAAGGGGAGGGGTAGAGCAGGACAGAGAGGGGAGGGTGATGTCTTGTGTTAAAAGAAAATCAATCAAAAATCTTGATGTTTAAGTGGATTATTCTGGTCCAATTGGATCCATAGCCCCCAATATGGGGAGCTTTATTGAATTGCTCATCCCTCTGCACAAATTCGGTTTCCCATTTGTTATTTAGAAAACTGCTGGTGGTCAGTGGCCTTCAGCGGAGGGGGGCAAAAGGTGGGAGGGGAGTAAGGGAGGTCATGGGGAGGGGAGAGCAGGTAAGGGGCATTGGGGGAGGCGAGAGGCAGTGGGGGTGGATAGGGCTTAAGGGGCATTGGGGGAGTGAGGAGTGGGGAAGGGGAAGGGGAGGGCAGAAGTGGAGTTGGAGAGGGGGAGGAGGAGTGGGTGGAAGGGGAGGGGAAATGGAGAGGTGGAGTTGGAGAGGTGAAAGAGGAGAGGAGAGGGTGGAGGGTAGGGGGAGAGGAGGAAGGGAGGGGGAGAGGGTAGATAGGGGAGGATGGAGGGTGGTGGGAAGGGGAGGAAGAGGCTAGAAGAGTGGACAATGGAGAGAAATGGGAGAGGATGAAGAGGAGAGAAGGGGTAGGGGGTTGGGGGAGTGGTGTGGGGGAGATGTGAGGGGAGGGGAGAGGCGTGTGGGGAGCGGGGAGGCGAGAGGGGGCAGGGGAGAGGACAGGGGGTAGGGATGGGTGTCAAAGAGTGGGGGCAGAGGGAAGGGGAGAGGAGGATTGAAGAGTGAGGGTGGAGGGGTAAGCAGGATGAGAGGGGGAGAGTGGGGAATGGAAATGAGAGAAATCGGAATCTGGGGAATGGGGAGGGGGAGTGGGGATCGGGGAGTGTGTGAGAATGGGGATGGGGAATGGGAATGGGGAGCAGAGGAGAACGGGGAGGAGAGGTAAATGGGGAAGGAAGAAGGGGGACGGGGAATAGAAATGGGGAGAAGGAGGGGGGAATGGGGAGGAGGGAAAGGGGAGTATGAGAGGGGAGGGGAATGGGAAATGGGGAGAGGGGGGTCTGGATGGGGAGAGGGGAGTGGGGAAGAGGGGAATGGGGAGAAGGAGGGCAATTGGCGAATGGGGAGATGGGAGAGGGAAAGGGAAAGGGGCGAGGAAGGGGATGGGGCAAGAGGAGAGGGAGGGAATGGGGTGAGGGGAGAATGAGGGAATAGGGCGAGGGTAGAGGGATGAATTGGGGAGAGAGGCAAGGGAGGGAATGGGGAGAAGGAATGGTGAAGGTGGTGATGGGGAGGCAGCAGGGGAATGGGGAAGAGGCAATGAGGAGCAGGGAATGGGAATGGGAAGTGGGAGTGGGGGAGGGAATAAGAAGGGGTCTAGAGGGGAATGGGGAGAGGGATGGGAACGGGGGAGGGATAGAGAGAAAGGGGGACGGGTAGAGGGAATGGGAAGGCGGATGGAAGGGGGAGGGAGAATGGGGAACGGCAGTGGGGGTGGGAATGGGAAGGGGGCTGGAGGGAATGGGGAGAGGGATGGGAAGGGGTAGGGGGAATGGGGAGGCGGATGGAAGGGGTGGGGGATGGGAATAGGAATAGGGAGAGGGGAATGCGGAATGCGAGTGGGGGAGGGAACTCGAGAGCGGGTTAAAGCTTTTCCCAATGACTTACATCAATGCCATCCACTCCCGGGACTCCGGCCGGACCTGGCAGAGTTGAGTCACCTAGTGAAACCTACAGTTCAAAACCATTAGAAAAAAGACAAGTTTGAATTATTTGTTAAATAACCACTATATGCACAGCGCCGTTTACGAACAGCGGGTATTGAATGAAAACAACGTATGCCACTGTTCTATAAATACTTCAATTGGAACATGTTCATTGGCATTTCTACTGGAGGATATGCAATAGGGAACAATGTCCATTCCAGTTTTTAAATAATTCTTAATTTTGAGGATATTCCTACACACCCAAAAAGCAAAACTGTTTCAATAATTTTATACTCTTTACTACTCCCATTCCAGCTCTTAACATCTCCAAACCCTGTGTTAGTGGAGATTAACTCCCTGTGTTAGTGGAGATTAACCCCCTGTGTTAGTGGAGATTAAACCCCTGTGTTAGTGGGAATTGACCCCCTATGTTAGTGGAGATTGATCCCCTGTATTAGTGGAGATTGACCCCTTGTGTTAGTGGGAATTGACCATCTATGTTAGTGGAGATTTACCCCCTATGTTAGTGGAGATTGACCCTCTGTATTAGTGGAGATTGACCCCCTGTGCTAGTGGAGATTAATATTCTATTTAGTAAAAGCGATTTTCCACTGCCTAAAATAACATTCAATATTTGCACAATTCATGTGCTGAAAATGATGCACCAATTCAGAGTGTGACAAAGATCAAAGGGTCTACACAGAGCAGAATGCAGTTTAAACCATCAGCATCTTTCAAAGAGTGTCCTCGTCGCTGATTCTTTCTACCCCATCCGCCAACCTTAACATTTCTAAACTCCAGTTCCGTTCCCCTCGAACAGGCAGCTGACTGGAAAACCATCACCAACAGGGAAATGGTCAACCCATTGAAATCATTGTGTCCTCTAAGCCATCCAGGAAACGAGCTGGCACTGTCTCAGGCTTCATTCCCCCCCCACCCCCCACAAAAAAAAGTTTCTTTTAATCGATGCAAGTTCACAGGTAGAATCATCTTACTACCAGACGACCTCCAGGGTGATTTCCCTGTGTGCCACACTTTGTACTTCATGATAATGGCCCAATATTGCTGTTGGGGTTTGTGAATCTCCAGGTAGAGGTAGAGAGGGTGCAGGGGCTTGTCACCTACTTCTAATCATATGGCATAATGCTTACACTGGGTTAGAAAAGTGGCGGTGTATCAAACGCTTCCATGTAAATGCTTTTTGTTTTTAACAATTTTAGTTAGAATATTTTGATACAAAAGTAATCCTTTCATAAAATATGGGCTCGGTAGCTGCAATCAGGATCCGCCAATCTTTAAATAATTAGATAGCAAGGTTAAAATTAATATCCACTTACTTGAGTTAAACTGAGACGCACTATCTGTAGAAAAACCACTAGATACAAGAGTCCACATTGCCCGTTACAGCTCGCCATGGTTACTCAATGTCCAGATTATTTGTCTCTTGTCCTTTCTCTCCTCTTAGCTAACTGTTCGGTCCCCCAAGAAAATCCCCCCTCGCTGTCTCCGACTAAGGCACTTGCATAGCAATTAGATCTCATGTTTATTAATATTCCGCTGTCCGGCTGTGTGATTGGAGGTTTTCGCAGACACTGGGCGGAGCCTCCGGGTTAATATCCACAAACTACCTTCCTATAATCCCCAAAAACTTCACCCATCCGTCTCTAATCATGCTGTTTATAAAGTTAGATTTATTAGACTATTCCTGAGCAGCACATTGAGTTGGAGAGATTAAGGAGTTTGTAATCCTGTAAAATAACATCCAAATTTTAAAAGTAAATTTTGAGAATAACAGATCCAACTTTCTTACCAAGTCTCGGACAGGAAGTTCAGAGCAAGTTTCGCGGCGTGCCCGCTGAGGGTCGCAATGAATGATCATCCACTGGAGATCAAACTGGATCAGACGAAAGGGAATTGCAATGATGATCAGATACAGTCACATCCAGCTCATTAACTATGGAAAGCAACTGATTCCTGAACTATACCTCAAGGTCTCATTTTGAACTCGAATTTCTGCCAGCCACTTGTCGAATGCGTACGTTTGTTTCCACTTCCAAGATAAAGATTTTACTTTTTTAAAATATAAAATAAGATGGGGAATGGGAGATGCTTAGTGATGAAGATTCTTAAAGGACATTTCATTAAGCAATGCAATTAGCTTTTCCATATATAATTGCTTGGTAACTTTGGCATTCTAATTCACCATATATTCTGACACAATGGTCCAGAATTTTATATTAGGGTCTGTACGATTAAAATGCTTCTGTAAAATAACTGAAAAACAGTTGAATCAACCCATCATGCTTGTGCTGGCTCTTTGAAAGAACCATCCAATTAGTCCCATTCCCCAGCTTTCCCCATAGCCATGTAAAATTTCTCCCCTTCAAGCATTTGTCCCATCTGTTTGTTTGTTTATCAAAACAACATAGAATTTGAATGAACTTAATGACAGAATAATTTCAGCACCCATTTTATGCTATTAATGATCCGTATTGCTCTTTGACTCTTTGAAGCAATTGGAATCTCAGTGCTCTGGGCCACGCAGACACTAGATGCCTCTGTAATTGCCTCTTGTGTACATGTGACATTTCACACCATCCTGAAGAAAAAGGATTTTAAGCACTGTCAATCTCTAACATAGACATTTGTGACCACATTCACAAGAATCTTTACATCCATCAAGTGTAATCTGATAAATGAGCATAGTGAAGTGAATAAGCCTGGAAGAGAAAATTAACCATGTCCTTTTAGATAGAGAAGCTGCTGGAGAAAAACTCCCCATACCTCTTGATGCACAATATTAAATGGGAAACCATTTCCAGGGTGACCCAGTGTTTCACATGCACCATATGTTAGTGGTGGAAAAACATTTAGAGACAATAATCAAGGCCAAAATGAATTGTCACTTGGGAAAAGTATGGGCTAACAAATAAAAGTGAGCATGGACTTGTTAAAGGCAAATCGTTCTTGACTAACTTGATTGAGTTCTTTGGTGAGGTAATGGAGAGAGCTGGTGCAGTTGATGTATTTATGGACTTTTAAAGAGCATTTGATAAAGTAGCACATAATAGATTTGTTAGCTAAGTTAAACCCCATGGGATTAAAGGGACAGTGGCAGCATGGATACAAAATTAACTGAGGGCTGAAAACCAGACAGTAGCAGTGAATTATTATTTTTCATGCTAGAGTAAGATATGCACAATGTATCCCAGGGTCAGTATTAAGACTAGTGCTCTTTTTGATACCTATCATGGCCTGGATATGGTATACAGGATACAATTTCAAAGCTGTCGATGATACAGAACTCAGAATTGTACTAAGTAATGAGGAAGATAGTAACAGACTTCAGGAGGGCAAAACCAGACTGGCGAAATGGACCAACACATGGCAATGAAATTTAACACAGAGAAGTGTGAAAAGATATATATTTTGGTAGGAAGAATGAGGAAAGACAATATAAACTAAATGGTCCTGACTAAAGATCGTTGACATGAAAGTTTAACTCTGTTTCTCTCTCCACCTGACCTGCTAAATGTCTCCAGCATTTTCTGTGTTTTTTATTATAAATTAAATAGAAACATAGAAAATAGGAATAAGTCATTCCACACTTCGAGCCTGCTTTGCCATTCAGTGATGGCTGATCGTCCATCTCAATGCCATATTCCCATGCTCTCCCCATACCTCTTGACGCACAATATTAAATGGGGTGCAGAAACAAAAAGCCCTGGGGGTGTATGTATATAAATCATTGAAGGTGGCAGGACAGGGTTGAGAAGTGTATTAAAACAATAACATACAGGATTCTTGGCTTTATTGTAGAGGCAGAATACAAAAGCAAGGAAATGATGCTAATCCATTATAAATCACTGGTCAGGCCTCAGCTGGAGTACAGTGTTCAATTCTGGGCACCACACTTTCAGAAGGATGTCAACAACTTAGGGGATGTGCAGAGGAGGTTTACTAGGACAGTACCAGGGATGCAAGATGTTGGTTATGTCTCCACAGAAAAAGTTGGGGTTGTTCTCCTTAGAGCAGAGAGGTCTCAGAGGAGATTTGATAGAGGTGTTCAAAATCATGAAGGGTTTTTTCAGAGTAAATAGGAAGAAACTGTGGTCAAAGGATTGCTAACCAAAGGATATGGGTCTAAGTTGTGACATAACAGAACCAGAAGTGAGATGTGGGTTGTTTTATATATATATATATATATATATATATATAAACATAAGAAAGATAAGCAGGATTAGGCCATTCAGCTCCACAAACCTGCTCCACCATTCATTAAGATCATGGCTGATCCCATCTGCTTCCCATAATCTTTGACTCCATGTAGTTCAAGAATCCAAGTAACTCAGCCTTGAATATACTCATTGACCCAGCCTCCACTGCTCTCTGAGGTAGAGAATTCCAAAGGTTAAGAACCCTCTGAGAGAAGAAATCCCTCCTCATCATTTTAAATGGGAGAATCTTATTTTGAAACTATGCCCCTAGTCCTAGAACCCCTACCAATAGGAAACATCCTGTCAGCATCTATCCTGTCAAGCTCCCTCAGAGTTTTATGTTTCAATAAGATCACCTCTCATTCTTATAAACTCCAATTAGTATGGGTCCAACCTGCTCAATCTTTCCTCATAAGACAACCCTCCATCCAAGCAATCAACCTAATGAACCTTCTCTGAACAGCCTCCAAAGCAAGTATGTCCCTCCTTAAATAAGGAGACCAAAACTGTACACAGTCACGCATAGATGTGGTCTCACCAAAGCCCTGGTACAGTTGTAACAAGACTTCCCTGCTTGTATACTCCAAACCCCTTGCAATAAAGCCCAACATTCCATTTGCCTTCCAAATTAATTGCTGTACCTGCATATTAACCCTTTGAGATTCATATACAAGGACACCCATATGCCTCTGTAATCTCTCTCCTTGAATAATATGTTGCTTGCAATAAAGTCCAACATTCCATTTGCCTTTCAAATTAATTGCTGTACCTGCATATTAACCCTTTGAGATTCATACACAAGGACACCCAGATGCCTCTGTAATCTCTTTCCATTGAATAATATTTTGCTTTTTTATTCTTCCTGCTAAAGTGGACAATCTAAGCGTTTTCCCACTTTATATTCAATCTGCCAATTTTTTGCCCATTCACTTAACCTATCAATATCCCTTTACAGACTCTTTCTACCTTCATCACAACTTGCTCTCTCACCTAATTATGTATCATCAGCAAGATTGGCTACAATACAGTCAGTCCCTTCATCCAAGTCATTAATACAGATTATCAATAGTTCAGGCCTCAACACTGATCCCTGCGGCCCTCCACTGTTTACAGTCTGCCAACCCGAAAATGACCCATTCATCACAACTCTCTGTTTTCTGTTAGTTAACCTCCATCCATGCAAATATGTCACCCCCAACAGCAAAAGCTTATATCTTGTGCAGTAATCTTTTACGTTGCACCTTATCAAATGCCTTTTGGAAATACAAATACACTACATCTACTGGTTCCCCTTTATCCACCCTGCTCATTAAATCCTCAAAGAACTTTTACTTCATAAAACCATGTTGACCCCGCTTGATTGTATTTTGATTTTCCAAATGTCTTGCTACTAATTCCTTAATAATGGATTTCAGCATTTTCCCAATGACAGATGTTGGGCTAACTGGCCTATGGTTTCCTGCTTCCTGTATCTGTTTCTTGAATACTTGTGTCACATTTGTGGTTTTCCGATCCATTGGGATCTTTCCAGAATCTAGAGAAATTTTTGCAAGATTTCAACCAATGCATCTCAATCTCTGCAGCCACTTCTTTTTAAGACCACAGAATGCAGTCTATCAGGTCCCGGAGACTCGTCAGCCTTTCGTCCTATTTGTTTACTTAGTGCTTTTCCTCTAGTGGCAATGGTTGTTTTAAGTTCCTCCCTCCCTATTACCCACTGATTCTCTCCTATTATTGGGATGCTGTTAATACCTTCAATTGTGAAGACAGATACAAAATACTTGTTCAAAGTCTCTGCCAGTTACTTGTTTCCCATTATAAATTTTCCAGTCTCATCCTCTGAGGAACCACTTTAGCTATTCTCTTCCTCTTTAAGCACTTGTGGAAGCTCTTACTGTCTGTTTTATAATACTTGCTGGTTAACTTGCAGAATCTATTTTCTCCATCCTTCTTTTAGTCATCCTTTGCTGGTTTCTATCATTTTCCCAATCTTCTGCCCTATCTTCACCACTAATCTTTGTAGTATTGTATGCCTTTTACTTTCAAATTGATACCAACCTTAACTTCTTTAGTTAGCCATGGATGGCTCATCCTTCTCATGGAGAGTTTTTTTCTCAATGGAATATATCTTTGTTGAGAAATATAAAATACCTTCTTAAATGTCTGTCGCTGCTTGTCCTTTTAATCTATTTTCCTGGGAAACTTCAGCCAAGTCTGTCTTTGTACCTTTGTAACTGTCTTTAACTTTAAGACACTGGTTTCAGACTCAAGTTTCTCACCCTCAAACTGAATGTGAAATTTCATAATGCTATGGTCGCTCTTCCCAAGAGGTCCTTTACTATGAGGTCATTAATTAATTCCATCTCATTACATAATTACCAGATTTAAAATAGTCTGTTCTCTGGTTGGTTCCACAAACTATCTAAGAAAGAGTCATGAATACACTCTGTGAACTCATCCTCAATGTTACATTTGTAAATTTTATTTTTCCAACCTATATGAAAATTAAAGCCACCCATGATTATTGCAGTACTTTCTTACAAAGCCCCATTATTTCCCTGCCCTACAGAGTAGTTACTATTAGGGGAGCTAGGGACTACTCCCCCTGAGCCAAGATCATTTCTCACTCCTGTACTGAGCTCATCATTTACTAACAGAGCCACCCCACCTCCTTTTCCTTTCTTCCTGTGCTTCTGAAATGTCCAATGCCCTTCAGTCCCCAGCCTTGGTCACCTTGCAACCATATCTCTATAATAGCTGTCATAACATATTCATTTACTTCTATTTGTACCATTAATTCATCCATCTTATTAGAAATGTTGTCTGCGTTCAGATAAAGAACCTTTAGTTTTGCCTTTTTATCATATTTCCCTACGTTGATCCTATTTACACAGCAAGTTGTTATGATTTGGAATTCTCTGCCAGAAAGAGTGATGGAAATAGATTCAATAATAACTTTCAAAAGAGAAATTAGATAAATATTTGAAGGAAAAAATGTACAATGTTATTGTGAAAGAGCAGGGAAGTTGGATAACTTGACCAAAGAATCACCACAAACACAATGGGAAAAATGGCCTCCTTCTGTGCTGTATCATTGCATAAACCCTGCACTATTTGCTGGAGGATTATTAAATTGTCCAGATGCCATCCAGATCCCATCCTCACTTTCCAGCAGGATAATGATCAAGAGTCATGATATACTTGCCATAGAGGGAGTGCAACAACGGTTCAGCAAACTAATTCCTGGGATGGCAGGATTGTCGCATAAGGAGTGATTGGGCCAACTAGGTCCATATTCACTGAAGTTTAGAAGAATGAGAGGGGATCTCACTGAAACATATAAAATTTTGTCAGGGATGGACAGACTGGATGCAGTGATGACGTTTCCTCTGGCTGGGGGCTCTAGAACAAGGGGTCACAGTCTCAGGGTACAAGTAGGCCAGTTAGGACTGAGATGAGGAGAAGCTTCTTCACTCAGAGGGTGATGAACCTGTGGAATTCTCTCCCACAGAAGCCTGTAGAGGCCAAGTCACTGAATATATTTAAGAAGGAAATAGATAGATTTCTGGACTCTAAAGGCATCATGGGGTACGGGGAGAGAGCGGGAGTATGGTGTTGTGATAGAGGATCAGCCATGATCATATTGAATGGTGGAGCAGGCTCGAAGGACCGGATGACCTATTCCTGCTCCTATTTTTCTATGTTTTTAAGTGACTGATTATTAATTTTTCCCATTGAGCACAGATGTACCTTCAAAATCCTGGGTGTTATCATTGATCAGAAACTTAATTGGACCAGCCATATAAATACTGTGGCTACATGAGCAGGTGAGAAGCTGGGAATTCTGTGTGGGCTAACTTTTCTGATTAGGCAGACTCTTGGGATTGAGGATAACTTGCTTCCACTCTGGTTCAATGGGTTCTGGGATGGCTGATAAGTCCAATGTGTGATCTGCAGACTCTGCCACAGGTGCGGCAGGTGGTGTTTGGAGGGCCAAGCAGATAAGTTGTTTGGAGGTTCGTGCACTCCCTTCAATGGCTCGATTTCACCTCTGCATGTTTCCAAGAAGTCTCTTGATGTGTCTTCCCGAATGAGCCTTCTGCATTTTGGTTGGTCACAAGCCAGGGTCTCCCATGAGTTGATGGGCTTATTTGACCTCTTCAAGGGTACTTTGAGGACATCCCTAAAGCGTTTCCCTTTTCTCCTGGGAATCTCCCGTCATGACTGAGTTCCGAATTGAGCAATTGCTTCAGGAGTCTGGTGTCAGACATATGATCGACATGTCCTACCCAGCGAGCTGGTTTTGAGTGATTAGATGGTTTTGCATGATGCTGGGCATGTTGGCTTGGGAGAGGATGTTGCTATTGGAACATCTTTCTTACCACCAGATTTGTAGAATCTTGTGAAGGCAATGCTGACATTACAGTGCTTTGAGATGTCTCCTGTGAATTCTCCAAGTCTCTGAAGCATCTGGAGTGTGGAAATCACTGCTGCCTGGTAAACCATGACCTTAGTCTCAGGTTTCAGATCCTGGTCCTCAAATACTCTTTTCCTTAGTCGGTTGAAGGCTGAACAGGCACATTGGAGGTGATGACAAATTTCATCATCTTTGTCTGCTTTGTCGAGTGCAGGCTCCCAAGATATGGAAATTGATCCACATTTTCCAGGATCTCGCTGTTGATCTCAGCAATCAACAGGAGGCGCTTTGCTGTGGGTGCTGGTTGCAAGAGGACCTTACTTTTCCAGGTATTTAGTAAAAGATTCATTTTCTCATGTGCTTCAGAGAGAGAGCCGACAAAGACCTGGAACTCAGTTTCTGAGTGAGTGGACAGGCACAATTCTGACTCTGGTGAGTAACTACTCACCACCTGTCCACCATCTAAAATGCACAAGTCATGAGTGTGATGGAACACTCCCCACTTGCCTGGATGAGTGCAGCTCCCACAACACTCAAGAAGCCCGACACCATCCACGACAAAGCTTGATCGGCACTCCACTCTACATTCCTGTCTACCTACAATGACCTTTCATCCCATTGTTTATCAAGAATCTATCTGGCTCTGCCTTAAAAATATTTAAAAACTCATGATGGTACGTGATTTGGAGGGGAACTTGCAGGTGGTGGTGTTCCCATGCATCTACTGCCCTTGTTCTTCTAAGTGGTAGAAGTCAAGGGTTTGGAAGGTGCTGTTAAAGGAGCCTTGGTGAGTTGCTGCAGTGCACCTTGTAAATGGTACACACTGCTGCTACTGTATGTCGGTGGTAGAGGGCGTGAATGTTGAAGGTGTTGGACAGAGTTCCAGTCAAGCAGGCTTAGTCTGGATGATGTCGAGCTTCTCGAGTGCTGTTGGAGCTGCACTCATCCAGGCAAATTGAAATTATTCCATCACAGTCCTGACTTGTGCCATGTAGATGGTGGACAGGCTTTGAGGAATCAGGAAGTGAGTTACTTGCTGCAGGATTCCTAGCCTCTGACCTGCTCTTGTAGCCACAGTATTGATTTTCCTAGTCCAGTTCAGTTTCTAATCAATGGTAACCTCCCAGGAGGTTGATAGTGGAAGATTCAGCGATGGTAATACCACTGAATGTCAAAGGGAAATAGTTAAATTCTGCTTTGTTGGAGAAGGTCATTGTCTGGCACTTGTGTGACGCGCATCTTACTTGCCACTTACCAGCCCAAGCCTGGATATTGTCCAGATCTTGCTGCATTTGGACATGGACAGCTTCAGTATCTGAAGAGTCATGAATGATGCTGAACATAGTGCAATCATCTGCGAACATCCTCACTTCTGACCTTATGATGGAAGGAAGGTCATTGATGAAGCAATGAAGATGGTTAGACCAAGGATACTACCCTGAGGAACTCATTCAGTGATGTCCTGGGATTGAGATGATTGACCTCCAACAACCACAACCATCTTTCTTTATGCTAGGTATGACTCTAACCAGCGGAGAGCTTTCCCCCGGATTCCCACTGACTCCAGTTTTGCTAGGCCTCCTTGATGCCACACTTGGTCAAATGCTGCCTTGGTGTCAATGGCAGTCACTCTCACCTCACCTCGGGAGTTCAGTTCTTTTGTCCATGTTTGAACCAAGGCAGTAATAAGCTCAGGAGCTGAGTGGCCCTGGCGAAACCCAAACTGGGCCTCAGTGAGCAGGTTTTTTAAAATTCATACATGGGATATGGGCTTTGTTGGCTACACCTGCATTTATTGCCCATCCTGAGTTGCTCTTGAGAGGTTGGTGGTGAGCTACTTTCTTAAACTGCTGCAGTCCATGTGGTGTAGGTACACCCACAGTGCTGTTAGGCAGAGAGTTCCAGGATTTTGACCCAGCAACAGTGAAGGAATGGCGATATATTTCCAAGTCAGGATGGTGAGTGACTTGGAGGGGATCCTCCAGGTGGTGGTGTTCCCATCTATCTGCTGTCCTTGTTTGGAAGGTGCTGTCTAAGGAGCCTTGGTGAATTCCTGCAGTGCATCTTATAGATGGTACACACTGCTGCTACTGTGCGTTGGTGGTGGAGGGACTGAATGTTTGTGGATGGGTGCCAATCAAGCGGGCTGCTTTGTCCTGAATGGTATTAAGCTTCGTGTGTGTTGTGAGAGCTGCACTTATTCAGGCAAGTGGAGAGTATTCCATCACACTTGTGCCTTGTAGATGGTGGACAGGTTTTGTGGAGGCAGGGGGTGAGTTTCTCATCATAGGATTCCTAGCCTCTGACCTGCTATTGTAGCCACAGTATTTATATAGCAAGTATTTATATTATTGATAGCTTTGTTGATGACCCCTTCCATCACTTTGTTGACGATCAAGAGTAGACTGATGGGGCAGTAATTGGCCAGGTTAGATTTGTCCTGCTTGTGGTGGAAGTGACATAACTGGGCAATTTTATACATCGCCGGGTAGATGCCAGTGTTGTAGCTGTACTGGAACAGTTTGGCTAGGGGCCTGGCAGGGTCTGGTGCACAAGTCTTCAGTACTATTGCTGGAATATTGTCAGGGCCCATAGCCTTTGCAGTATCCATTGTCTTCAGCTGTTTCTTGATATCACGTGGAGTGATTTGAATTGTCTGAAGACTGGCATCTCCTCAGGAGGATGCCAAGATGGATCATCCACTCGGCACTTCTGGCTGAAGATTGTTGCAAATGCGTCAGCCTTTTGCACTGATGTGCTGGGCTCCCCCATCGTTGAGGATGGTGATACTTGTGGAGCCTCCTCCTCCAGTGAGTTGTTTAATTGTCCACCACCATTCACAACTGGATGTGGCAGGACTGCAGAGATTAGACCTGATCCATCGGTTGTGGGATCACTTAGCTCTGTATATCACTTGCTGCTTTCATGCAAGTAGTCCTGTGTTGTAGCTTTACCAGGTTGACACCTCATTTTTAGGTATGTCTGGTGCTGCTCCTGTCATGGCCCGCCTGCAATCTTTATTGAACCAGGGTTGATCCCCTGCCTTCAAGGTTATGGTGGAGTAAGGGATATGCCAGGCCATGAGGTTACAAAGTGTTCGAGTACAATTCTGCCGCTGCTGATGGCCCACAGTGCCTCATGGATGCCCAGTTTTGATTTGCTAGCTCAACTCAAAATCTATCCCATTTAACAGAGTGGTAGTGCCACACAACACAATGGAGGGTATCCTCAGGACGGTACTTCATCTCCACAATGACTGTGTGGTGGTCACTCCTACCAATACAGTCATGGACAGATGTATCTACGGCAGGCAGGTTGGTGAGAATGAGATCAAGTTGTTTTTCCCTCTTGTTGGTTCCCTCACCACCTGCCGCAGACCCAGTCTAGCAGCTATGTCTTTTAGGACTCGGCCAGCATAGTCAGTAGTGGTGCTACTGACCCACTCTTGGTGATGGACGTTGAAGTCCCCCACACAGAGTACATTCTGCGCCCTTGCCACCCACAGTGCTTTCTCCAAGTGATGTTCAACATGGAGGAACACTGATTCATCAGCTGAGGGAGAGTGGTACGTGGTAATCATCAGGAGATTTCCTTGCCCATGTTTGACCTGATGCCATGAGACCTCATGGAGCCCAGAATCATTGTCAAGGACTCCCAGGGCAACTCCCTCCCGACTATATATTTGCAGCCACATCTGCTGGATCTGTCCTGGTGGTGGGACAGGACAGGATGGTGAGGGTGATGTCTGGGACATTATCTGTAAGATATGATTCCATGAGGATGACTATGTCAGGCTGTTGCTTGACTAGTCTGTGAGACAGCTCTCCCAATTTTGGCACTAGCCCTGAGATGTTAGTAAGGAGGACTTTGCGGGGTCGACAGAGCTGGGTTTGCCGTTGTCATTTCTGGTGCCAAGGTCGATGCCAGGTGGACCGTCTGGTTTCATTGCTTCTTGTAGCAGTTTGATGCAACTGAGTTGCTTGCTAGGCCATTTCAGAGGGCATTTAAGAGTCAACCACATTACTGCAGATCTGGAGTCACATGTAGGCCAGACCTGACCTAAAGGACAATAGTCAACCAGATGGATTTTTACAACAATGGTTTCATGGTCATTATTAACTGAATTTAAATTGCACCAGCTGCCTTGGTGGGATTTGAACCCATGTCCCCAGAGCTTTAGCCTGGGCCTCCGGATTACTATTCCACTGATATGACCGTTACTCCACCGTCGCCCACTGAAATGGAGGAGTCCATTCCCAGATGAGATCAACCCTGTCTTGGGGATTCCAACAAATGAATTCCACCCATGAAAGAGTGGGCAAACTCATGGAGAGTCACATGTGGCAGCATCTGACGTCCATGCAGGAGCAGTGTCACAACATGCACAGGGTGCATGGCTATCTCCATAGCCTGAATCAATCAGTTCAGAGTCTAAGCACTGATGGCTGCAGAGTACGTGAGAAGCTACAAAGCATGAACTAGACACTCTGCAGGTGGTTGCTGGAGGGAGGCCAGCTGCGTGCCAGCAGCAGACCTTTTCAAACCAGTGGGAGAGCACACCAAGGGCTGAGGAATTTCCAGAGGAAGATGAGGGTTCTGTGCAGATTGAGGGACCCTCACTGTCCTCGATTTCCCCGGCACGTCTGATAGAGGAAACATCTGTGGTACAGCTTCCAATGATGGCTGAACCTGCAGAGATACAGGCAGCGCTATTGCAGGTGAGGTCCCAATGGGTCCCTGTGCAATGAGGCTGACTGCCACGTCCTCACAGCTACATGGCTAGAAATAGGAGCTGCCTCCACTTCCTCTGAGGTAACAAGGGGATCACTGCGTAAGCATGTGTGTGTTCACAGGACACCATGTCACATTGATCACTGAGTGGGTCACTGTGCTGTATTATATATGTGTTTGGTGATTGAAGTATCTCACTCACTATTACATTAAACTAACTGGTTTATGTAATGGTTTGCATGCTATTTACAATTCTACATCAAACGGTATTTACAATGTAGACAGAATTCATCAGATTCTCACTAACGGAGACTGTAGCCAATAGTTCAACAGCTACTTTGTGAAGGATGTTGGATTGGTCAAACCCCACATGAAGGCTCAGACCTCTTCCAGCACCAGGCAATTACCCAGGGTTCTTAGCTGAACTGTTGCTGAATCACTAAGTCCCCCACAACAATCTTTCCCAACGTCCTGGGCCCTTCCACCACATTGTCTCTAATGTCCACCCTCCTGACTCCTCTTCTTCTCAGTCCCCTGGCCCTTCTTCTCCTTCATCCTGCTCCTCTCCCTCCTCCAGTGACATGGGGTGTTCCTCAGGCTCTGCCTCTTCAAGTGTCACTCCCCTTTGATGTGCCATGGCAAACGGAGTGCAGCTGACGAACTGAGTGAAGAACTGGAGTTTGGTGATGGGGGTGGGGAGGAAGGAATTGTTTGTTTCCTCTTTCTACCTTTCTCACCCCATAGAGATTTGATCTTGCTCTACGACAGGGAAAGGAGCTAGCTGTTTGTTGAGTATCTTATAAGTGGGTAAGTTCTATTCTAACCTTATGGTTTAAAATAGTACACAATTTGATGGTAAAGTTTATAAAATATATAGGAAAGCAAGTTAAATAAGTGATTAATTAAGTAATTATTTAAAACCCATTAAGGAGGGCAGGACAGGTGATGTATCAAGGCTGCAGCATGTGGGAGCTCCTGGATAACATTGTAATCCAGGGCAAACACATCTGCAGTAAGTGTTCGTGGCTTGAGGAACTTCGGCTCAGAGTCATTGAGCTGGAGGCTGAGCTGCAGACTCTGCGACACATCAGGGAGGGGGAAAGTTACCTGGATGCTTTGTACCAGGAGGCTGTCACACCACTTAGGACAGGGTCTTCTGATTTGGTCAGTGGCCAGGGACAGGAGGATGTGACTGCAATTGAGGCAGGTAAGGGGACCCAGGAGTATCAGCCTCTGCAATTGTCCAACAGGTTTGAGGTTCTCTCAGCTTGTTTGGATGAGAGTGGTGTCTGCAGGGTGGATGAGCAAATTGACCATGACGCCGTGGTACAGGAAACCATCCAAGTGGGGAGAACAAAAAGGAATACAGTGGTAGTAGGGGACGGTATAATGAGGGGGATTGACACTGTTCTCTGTTGCAAAGAACGAGAGTCCAGATGGCTTTGTTGCCTGCCCAATGCCAGGGTTTTGGACATCTTCTCAGGGCTAGAGAGTAACTTGCAATGGGAGAAGGAGGATACAGTGTCATGGTTCATGTAGGATGAGGAAGGAGGTTCTGCATAGTCAGTATGATGAGCTAGGCACCAAATTAAGAAGCAGAACCCCAAAGGTAATAATTTCTGGATTATTACCTGAGCCACGTGCAAATTGGCATAGGACAAATGAGATTAGAGAAATGAATGTATGGCTTAAAAATTGGTGTGGGAGAAGTGGGTTCTGGTTTGTGGGCACTGGCACCAGTACTGGGGAAAGTGGGGGCTGTACCGTTGGGATGGTCTACACCTGAGCCATGCTGGGCTGATGTCCTTGTGAGCCGCCTAACTAGGGAAGGAGAGAGGGTTTTAAACTGAATAGTAGGGACAAGGGATCAAATTTGGGAAGATGTGGTAAACCAAAGAATAGAAACAAAGCAAGAGAAACCAGCATTAATATGGGAAATGATAAACAGACTGTGACAGGAAGGGAAAGAGAGTACAATTCTAAGAATAAATCAGCAGATAAGGCTAGACACTACGAAAATAATAAAAGGACAAAACTAAAGGCTCTGCATCTAAACATATGTTCCATTCAAAACAAAATAAATGAACTAATAGCACAAATAGAAATAAATAAGTATGATCTGATAGCCATTAGAGAAACATGGCTACAAGATGATATAGATTGGGACCTGGAAAAATCAGATGGGCAAAGGTAGCATAGATGAAGAGTTCATAGAATGTTTTCAGGATAGTTTCTTAGAACAGCACATTCTGTAGCCAACCAGAGAGCAGGTAATACTAGACCTGGTATTGAACAACAAGATTGATAACCTACCAGTGAAGGCAACCTGAGGTAGCAGCGATCATAACATGATTGAATTTTACATTCGCCTTGAGGAGGAAACGAGTGCGTCCAAGACTAGTATTTTAAACTTAAATAAGAGCAATTATGAGGGCATGAAAGCAGAATGAACTGGCAAATGGGGTTAAGGGATATGTCAATAAAAGTTCAGTGGCAGACATTTAAAGGGATATTTCAGATTACACAGAATATATGCATTCCAATGAGAAAGAAAAATTCCAAGGGAAGGGGCCCCCCCACCCGTGGTTAACTAAAAAAGTTAAAGACAGTATCAAACTTAAAGAAAAAGGATATAATTACGCAAAGACGGGTGGCAGGTCAGAAGATTGGGAAGAATATAGAGAACAGCAAAGAAAGACAAAAAAGTGATTAAGGAGGGAAAAATTAGAGCATCAGAGAAAGCTAGCTAGTAATATAAAGATAGATAGTAAGAGTTTCTTTTGATATTTAAATAAGAAAAGAATTAACAAAGTGAGCATTGGTCCTATAGAGTGCATCAGGGGAATTGATAATGGAGAGTGGGGAGATGGCGGATGAATTAAACAGGTATTTTGCTTCGGTCTTCACTATAGAGGACACAAGTAACATCTTGGAAATAGCTGCAAATCAGGAAATGGAAGGGACGGAGGAACTCAGGATCATTACAATTACCAGGGAAGTGGTATTGAGCAAATCGTTGGGACTGCAGGTTGACAAATCCCCATGTCCAGATGGACTTCACCCTAAGATCTTGAAAGAAGTGGCTAGTAAGATAGTTGATGCACTGGTTTTAAATTTCCAAAATTCCCTAGATTCAGGAAGTTTCCATTAGATTGGAAAATAGCAAATATAACTCCTTTATTCAAAAAGGGTGGGAGATAGAAAGTAGGAAACTATAGGCCAGTTAGCCTAACATCTGTCATAGGGAAAATGTTAGAAGCTATAGCATATGTTATAGCAGGGCACTTAGGAAAATTCAAGGCAGAGTCAACATGGTTTTGTAAAAGGGAAGTCATGTTTGACCAATTTATTGGAGTGACAAGTAAAAACCCTCACAGCTGAGCACACTGTACATTCCTGTTGCAGCTTTCTTTACAATACACAATATTAGTGTGACTCCAATCCTCAAGCAACCAGCTTCTTTCTGAAGCCAACCAGCCTTTACAAGTTAACACAAACTGGTACTTCGTCATACATGTTACAGGACATCCACTGACCCAGCCATTACCAGCATTGCTGCTGGAACATTGGCTTAACTATGGCAGCATTCTACACCACATACCAGGAAGTGTTCATTCTGAATGAATAAGCTGTTGTACCCAGTTTAAGGATAAAATGTGAAAAGCCAAGCATTTAAAACACTCATAGTAGCTCTGCCTGGTTGACTTTGTAAAGAAATGGGCTTCCAGGTGTGACAATGAGTCATATTGACAAAGAAGGCCCTGGATTTGATTAGTGGTCTTTGGTGTGTTAATTCAGTTCAGCTGGAGCAGCAGCAATGGGCATCAGAATTGGTCATGGCGTTGGGAATGGGATAACATTCAGGACCACTGATTGCTATCCATTGACCTCTGCTATAAATTGTGGGCATTTGGATATCAGGTGAGGATAGAATCATACTCAACCTTGAATTAGAAACAGAATATGCAGTTCTGGCAGCATCTGTGGACAGAGAAACCGAGTTAACATTTTGAATCCAATATGGCTCTCCGTCGGAACCTTATAATAGCCAGTTAACCCCCTATCATGTTCCAGCATACTATGAACATAAGACAATACTTTAAAAATTTTGATCACAAACAGATGATTAAAATAGCTGCTGCAAACCATGGGACTTTAGCATTTTGAGCTCCAGGGAGTCCTGAGTCTCAAACAAATACTGAAAAAGGAACACATAAATTTTGCCCGTGACACCACACTGCCCCCTTCATGCATTCAGCTATTTATCACCTGAATGATGACCAAAGGGGCAAGTTACCAGAGAGTTTCCAGCACTTGGGGAATTGTGTCCAACATAAGGCAGTCCTTTCAGGGCAGGAGAATAGAGAAGGACAGAACTCCCTTTCTTAAGGGCAATTCTTTCACTTTACCTCTGCACGTTAGCTTATACTGGCAGAATCCCCATTTATTCGTTTCATGATAGACTGGATATTTACTGTCTATTAATAAGTGGGCAGCCATTTCATAAAAATAAACTATTGGTCAAATTGGATGAGTGGTAATTTTATGTGAAAGCAGTTAGTGCAACTGATCTCTGGACCGCTTATTCCCCTTCAAACTTTGTTTTAATCAAATCTCACACCAAATTGCACCAATCTTGATATCTGCATGATGTCTGACATGTCTGTGAAACTGCCAATATAATTCAGATATATCGCAGCCTGTGATATAACAACCCATTTTCATAAATGCTTCATTGGAAGAAAGTGGCTCCCTAAAACACTTTCTTCACAATGTAGTGCATTTTCTATCTCTGAGCAGACAGTCTACCTTGGGTTCACATGTTTGTTTTTTAATGCAGTAAAGTCTTTTCCTTAAGCTTTAAGTCAAGGAAAAGTTCATTAGTCAATACTGTGTTGCTTTATAAAGAAACCAATGACAGAGAACAAGTAGCAATCAGAGTGCTTACCGGCACTGGCATCCTAGAAACATCATTAGATTTCCCTATAAATGTACCTCCTCTGGTATTGATAATCCCTTTGGCCTTGACTGGTTGTATTTGCATCCTCTTGCAGTCAATAAAAAGAATGATGGTGTCCGTTTCCACACTGATTAAAATCTTATGCCATTCAGAGTCAAACAGGTTGGCTATTGGTGAAAAAGTAATGGTTTGAAGTCTACCTTCCAGCCCAAGCACATAAAACTCCACCGACTTGGTTTCACCATTTATTCGCACACCAACTTGCTCATTGCCAAGAGGATCCTTTATTTGCCAGATGTTCCAGTTTTTATCAATAATACTGCCAGCCATTCGAAATGTGGTGACAAAAGAATATTCAAGCGGAAATCCATTTGGAAATGCAGTGCTGTTGGGAAAAAGAACAATATCGAATTTACCTCAAACAATTTATTATATTCTAGCAAATATTCAGAATACAAGAGGATGGGAGATCCTTCCCTCATCTCTTAGCTCTCTCACAATCACAACCTTTCTTGATTTTCAATGAAATTATTATACCTCCTGCTCCTTTAACTATAATTCTATTGTGTATGCTATCCCATTTGTTTTTCCTCCTCTCTCCAACTCCCACTGTTGGAATCAAAAACATTGTACTTCCTCCAAGTCTAGGGTATGCTTTCCTAGAAATACAAAAACTGTAGATCTCTTCATGTCTCTTATTCCACCTGTCTTCGACTATCTCCAGATTTTGGAAGTCTGAGTTCACTGACAGTGAAACAATGCTTTCTGTCCTTTCTTACACTGTGATGGTGTCTTGTACCATGGGCTTAGGTTTCTCACTTAAGCTTGTCAATACTAGTGATTTATTTTTATTATTAAGCCTCAGTAGTCATAGGGTCATAGAGTTTTACAGCACAGAAAGAGGCTCCTTGGCCCATCATGTCCGCAAGGGTCATCTATTCTAATCCTATTTTCCAGCACTTGGCCCATAGCCTTGTATGCTATGGTGTTTCAAGTGTTCATCTAAATACTTAAATGTTGTGAGGGTTCCCGCCTCTACCACCCTTTCAGGCATTGAGTTCCAGATCCCCCCCACCCTCTGGGTGAAAAATGTTCCTCAAAGCCCCTCTAAACCTCCCAACCCTTACCTTAAATTTATGCCCCCTAGTTATTGACCCCTCCACTAAAGGGAAACATTTCTTCCTATCTACCTTATCTATGCCCCTCATAATTTTGTACACATCAATCAAATCCCCCCTCAGATTTCTCTGTTCTAAGGAAAATAAACCCAGCCTATCTAGTCCCTCTTTGTAGCTGAAATGCTTCAGTCCAGGCAACATCCTGGTGAATCTCCTCTGCATTTTCTCCAGTACAAACACATCCTTCCTATAGTGTGGCAGCCAGAACTGCACACAGTACTCCAGATGTCGAGATACGTTGAGAGCTCCTTTGCGAATATTCTCCTGACTGCTACCACAACCAGTGTGTAAACTACAAACATTTGCATACACTGGGTTTCTGTTCAACTTATTCAACAAAAAAGCAGACATTCCCAGTGACACACTCTAACAAAAACCTACCCAGACATTCCCAGTGACGCAAAAACCTACCCGGAAATTTCCAGTGACACATTTTAACAAAAACCTACCCGGCCATTCCCAGTGACACAAAAACCTACCCGGACATTCCCAGTGACGCATTTTAACAAAAATCTACCAGGATATTCCCAGGGGTGCACTTTAACAAAAACCTACCTGGACATTCACAGTGACACAAAAACCTACCCGGCCATTCCCAGTGACGCACTTTAACAAAACCTACCCGGACATTCCCAGTGACACAAAAACTTACCCGAACATTCCCAGTGACACACTTTAACAAAAACCTACCTGGACATTCGCAGTGACACACAAACCTACCCAGACATTCCCAGTGACACATTTTAACAAAAACCTACCCGGATATTCCGAGTGACACAAAATGTTACCTGGACATTCCCAGTGACACACTTTAACAAGAACCTACCCGGACATTCCCAGTGACACAAAAACCTACCCGGACATTCCCAGTGACACAAAAAGTTACCCGGACATTCCCTGTGACACACTTTAACAAAATCCTACCCAGACATTCGCAGTGACACAAAAACCTACCCGGACATTCCCAGTGACACAAAAAGTTACCCGGACATTCCCTGTGACACACTTTAACAAAAACCTACCCAGACATTCGCAGTGACACAAAAACCTACCCGGACATTCCCAGTGATGCACTTTAACAAAAACCTACCCGGACATTCCCAGTGACACCAAAAGTAACCCGGACATTCCCAGTGACACACTTTAACAAAAACCTACCCGGACATTCCCAGTGACACAAAAACTACCCCGACATTCCCAGTGACACACTTTATCAAAAATCTACCCGGACATTCCCAGTGATTCACTTTAACAAAAACAAACTGGACATTCCCAGTGACACAAAAACCTACCCGGACAATCCCAGTGACACACTTTAACAAAAACCTACCAGGACATTTCCAGTGACACAAAAACCTATCCGGACAATCCCAGTGACACACTTTAACAAAAACCTACCAGGACATTCCCAGTGACACAAAAACCTATCCGGACAATCCCAGTGACACACTTTAACAAAAACCTACCCGGACATTCCCAGTGACACAAAAACTACCCCGACATTCCCAGTGACACACTTTATCAAAAATCTACCCGGACATCCCCAGTGATTCACTTTAACAAAAACAAACTGGACATTCCCAGTGACACAAAAACCTACCTGGACAATCCCAGTGACACACTTTAACAAAAACCTACCAGGACATTTCCAGTGACACAAAAACCTATCCAGACAATCCCAGTGACACACTTTAACAAAAACCTACCAGGACATTCCCAGTGACACAAAAACCTATCCGGACAATCCCAGTGACACACTTTAACAAAAACCTACCAGGACATTCCCAGTGACAGATTTTAACAAAAACCTACCCGGACATTCATAGTGATGCACTTTAATTAAAACCTACCTGGACATTCGCAGTGATGCACTTTAACAAAACCCTACCCGGACATTCGCAGTGACACAAAAACCTACCCAGACATTCCCAGTAACATGTTTTAACAAAAACCTACCCTGACATTCCTAGTGACGCACTTTAACAAAAACCTACCAGGTCATTCCCAGTGACACAAAAACCTACCCAGACATTCCCAATGATGCACTTTTACAAAAACCTACCACGATATTCCCAGTGATGCACTTTAACTTCATGATGCAGATTAAAGCTATCTTATTCACTAATACTGATGCAACAATAAGCATTCACCCCATAAGGTAAATTTTCAGTGCACTCCCAGTGGCAGAAGCACCATGACAGATCTGCACAAACAGATAATTCACCTGCATAAGTATGTCATTGAACAATTTCCCAAATTAGTTTTGAAGTGATTTATTGATTGGTTACAGGTTTTTACAAAATTGACCTATCCAGAAGCACTGTCGCTCCATTGGAAACAGACTGTATATAAGGGATATAAGTTTTCTCTGAATATTTATGACACAAGTTTAAACCAAATGTATTGAGTTAAGATTTGACAGAGCAATAATCCGGCAGTCCTGCTGCTCTCTTTCAGGTACCATCTTACCTGAAACATGTTTTGCAGTGATTGAGTGTTTGTAGTGGGTTGGCATGCTGCCCTTTCACTCCCAGAATAATGCCTTGCATTTATTTAGTGCCTTTAACACAGTACAATGTCCCAAGGCACTTCACAGAAGTGATTCTCAAACAAAATTTGACACCGAGCCACGTAAGGAGATATTAAGGCGGGTGACCAAAAAGTTAATCAAAGGACAAGGTCTTAAGGTGCATCTTATAACAGGGGCAGATGATGGTATAGTGGACCAGTAATCCCGAGGCCCAAGGTAATGCATTGTGGACTTGAGTTCAAATCCCACAACGGCAGCTGATAGAACTTAAATTCAATTAATAACTCTATAATATAAAGCTAGTCTCAGTAATGGTGACCATGACAATTATCGCTGATTGTTGCAAAAGCCCATCTGGTTCACTAATGTACTTTCAGGACTTGCCATCCGTCTCCTGTCTGACCTACATGTGACTCCAGACCACAGCAAAGTGGTTGACTCTAAACCGATCAGATGGGCAACAAATGCTGGGCTTGCCAGTGATACCCAGATCACGAGAGAGAGCGAGAGAGAGAGAGAAGGAGAGAGGTTTAGCAAGGGAATTGTTAGCGATTAAACGGCTGAAGGCTTGGCCACCAGTGGTGGAGCAATTAAAATTGGGGATTTCTAATGCCTTCTGGTCAACAGTTTATTGCCCTGTAGTCTTTAACAGGACTAAAATTAGTCCGAAATTTGCTGGAAACTCACTCTATTTGAATGAAGCTTTGGTGGCTTAGGGTTTGTAAAGTCCCTGGAAATTATGGCATTAGTGAGTTCCGCCATTACTCACAGGGAACAGCAATTTCCTGAAACTTTAGCCTGATGTCAAGAAGCTATTAATGAATATATTTTGGAAAATATTTTTCTTTAAAAATAGAGGTTTAATCTGCAGGTAAATCTTAATTGGATTAAAACCAGCTAGTCTGGGTGTTTTGATATGTACTAATTTTGATATGTGAGAGAAATAGTGTGCAAATGCATTTTTTGAACAGAGTATTCAAGAAGTGGGGTGAAAATTGATGCCTTTCTAGCAGCTACCAAGCAATATGTTTATATTACTAATAATATTGGTATAGTGAAAGGGGTTTCATTGTTAAAAGGTGAAGTTCAAAGAGGTTGTTGATACAATGAGAATTAACATTCAATGGGACTGGTAGGTATAACTTCAGTAGTTTTCAGGTGTGCAGGCTGAAGCAATGTAAGATCAAAAGGCAGCAGCAAGCCTCCAACTGGCTCCACAGTGAAAAGAACCTCATTTTGAATTTGTAAGGTGAAAATCATTTGCCTGGTGTTTGGTTAAGACTATGGGTTGCTGTTGCCTTAATGGAGATTAGTTTGGAAAATTATTAAAAGATATGATAGCAGTAATTTGTAGCCATGTGTAAATATATTTTAACCTGTGTAAATTAATAAAATGTTTCATTTAGTTTAATGTAAAACCTTGAGAACTGGTGGTCTGATTCCTGAGTTTTGAGTCGCATCTCAAACATAACACTTAATATTATAGGTTATGACAGTTGTTTAAAGTTTCCCTCTAGGACTTTTAAAATAACTCCGCTTTACCAACTGTTTCGGTCATAACACCTGACCTCTCCAAACCCTCCCCAAAACTCTGTAAAATTGATCATCATCCACCCCACCCATCTCTATTAAATCAACGGTGATTGTGAATTTTCTGGCGTTACATCAGTTTTATCACTACATCAACTTAAGACCAAAGAATAACCAGCCATTAACTTCTGAATGTCCACAAGTGCAGGGTTGATGAATGCCATGAGGCTGTGATAGTGATGTCTCACAGCCCCAGCAACTATCATCAACAGGAAGTGGTTTCACTGCCTGAATGTTCAGATAGTACCTAATGCCAAACACTTTGTTCTGTATGTCAATTTGGCCTTCAAGTAGCCATGATGTGTTTATTCTCAGGCAATCTAGGATAGCTACACTGCTCAGGGTGTACCACAGACTGTACTGTAGCCTGGCCTGAAGGCTTCTTCCCATCACTCAAGGACAGAGGCTGACAATTAGCTTAACGAGTTCCTGGGCTCATAGTGAAACAGAACATTGGAAATCTCAAGTCCTGTTTCCATTTCTTGGACAGCTCAAGGGAAATCCTACAATATTGCCCAGCTGAGGATTTTTGGAATGATAATACCCATTTGCTCAACATTAATAATTTGGCTATTACAAAAAGGATGAGGATTTCCAAGCACTAAAGTAGAAGAGTAAGATCCTAACGTGATACTACTACATGGTGCCACCTCAGTTCTGGAAGATTATAGAGATTGTGGTTAGGGCAGTGCTGATGGAGTCTTTAAGGACTGAGGTGGCACTCCTCTCAATGTGGCTGATGTCCTTCTCAGACGTGCTTACACAGTTACTTTTTATTCATTCATGGGATGTGGGTGTCGCTGGCTGGGCCAGCATTTACTGCCCATCCCTAATTGCCCTTAAGAAGGTGGTGGTGAGCTGCCTTCTTGAACCACTGCAGTCCATGTGGTGTAAGTACAACCACAGTGCTGTTAGGGAGGGAGTTCCAGGATTTGACCCAGCAGCAGTGAAGGAACTGCAAGATATTTCCAAGTCAGGATGGTGAGTGACTTGGAAGGGAACTTCCAGGTGGAAATGTTCCCATGTGTCTGCTTCCCTTGTTCTTCTAGGTGGTGGCGGCCATGGGTTTGGAAGGTGCTACCTAAGGAGCCTTGGTGAATTCCTGCAGTGCATCTTGTGGATGGTACACACTGCTGCCACTGTGCGTCGGTGGTGGAGGGAGTGTATGTTTGTGGATGTGGTGCCAATCAAGCAGGCTGCTTTGTTCTGAATGTTGTCAGGCGAATGTTGTCAGGCTTCTTGAGTGTTGCAGGAGCCTCACACATCCAGGCAAGTGGGAAGTATTGCATCACACTCCTGACTTGTGCCTTGTAGATGGTGGACAGGCTTTGGGGAGTCAGGAGGTGAGTTACTCACCACCTGCCACAGACATAGTCTAGCAGCTATGTCCTTTAGGGCTCGGCCAGCTCGGTCAGTAGTGGTGCTATCAAGCAACTCTTGGTGATGGACACTGAAGTCCCCCACCCAGAGTAAATTCCACTTGGGTGGTCCTTGCCACCTTCAGTACTTCCCCAAGTGGTGTTCAACATGGAGGAGCACGGATTCATCAGTGGGAGGGTAAAACAGAGTCCTAACTGTTGACGAAAATGGCAGGTTTTCACGCTGTATCATCCTGAGCCTGCAAAACCTGCCATTTCCATGGCGAGCGGGCTCTCATTTGCCCACCCGCCATCGCCCACTATTGCATCACTCCGGCTACCATCTTTAAAAGGCAGCCCCCAGCAAAGTGCTCATCGCCACCAGCTCATCACCACTGCCTGGGAGACATGGCTGCAAAGGAAAAAAGACTGCAGCCCCCCCCACTTCAACAATGGATGCTATGGAGGCCGGTCGGGATGTGCTCTACCCCCACTCTGGACGCAGGATGGGCAACAAAGCCACCAACCTAGCTTGGGAGGTGTTGGCAGCCCTGGTCAGTGCAAATGCCCTGAAGAGGAGGACAGCTACCAAGTGCCACAAGAGGATAAATGATCTCCTGCCTTCCACCAGGATAAGTTACTCCTTTCATCATTCCCAACTCACACACTCACAAACCCATCACACATCCACAAGGCCCTCACTCAAGGGACATCACCATTCATTCTTTCACACACATCATCATTGTCCTCATTCCATCCATGGGACCACTCACCACCCACACTTATCATCTGGCTCAGCAGGTGTCCTGATAAACTCTCCCCATCTCTATCCATGCAGGACAAACTGGCTCACAACAGGAGGGAAAGGTCACAGACAGGTGGAGGGATGCTGGAGATCAAAGTTCTGACAGAATTCGAAAACAGAGCCATCAGACTGGCCGGCGATGACCAGGATCGGCCCTGTGCTGACGGTGAGGTCGGTGCTGATCTACCAAATGAGGATCCAGCAATGCAACATCCATCAGATAACCATGCTGCGAGTAATGTGTCCTGTTTCACAGGCCATTGCAATGCACTGATTATCTCCCCTTGCTTTTGCAGGCACATCTGCCAAACAGCCGACAGAGTACATGTCCCAGGACCTCCAATCAAGCTCGGAAGAAACCTCTGAAGAGGAAACTGAAGGCACGCTCCCTGAAGTCCCATCACAGCGCTCACCCACACCCTCCACCAGTGCAGAGACGCACACCTCGCTTTAGAGTAACCTCAAGATCACAATCTGGTGAGCACATCGCACTTTCTGATCCACAGCAGGTGGCGGCAGGGACTTTCCAGCACTTGGAGAATTGCGGGAGGCCAGAATGTTGCTGAGTCTGAGTCAGGTGATGAGCCTCTGGACCCGGTTATGTCATAGTTGCTGGGGCTGCAAAGGCAAACTCAGGACCATCAGGAAGGGATGTCCACTGCACTCCTCAGATTGCAAGGCATGATGGAGGATTCTGTCCACCTTCAGGCTGAGGTGATAGTGCCGACATTGCAATGCACTGAGGTCAACACTGGCAAGATGGCAGCAACCATGGAGACCTTGGTCCAGGATGTCACTCCTGCACTGCTGCGCATGCTTAACTCCATCACTGATGCCATAGGTGGTCTCCAGCAGTGTATACGTGGGAGGGGTGCAGGGCAATTTGATCTCACTCCAGCTACCTTTTCACTCACGGAGTCAGCCAGGGGCCCTCAGGCACCCATAGGGGGGATCAGTAGGTGCACACATTGGAGCCATCCACCCAGGTGACTATGGGAGTGACCAACCTATCTGAATCCCATCTTCCGCAGCTCCAGCTTCACAGGCCAAGGAAGGTGCCACTGCCATACAGCAGGACCCCAAAAGCAGGGTTAGGAAAGTTGGGTAAAAGTAGCTCTTTTGAGTCAAAGCAATTAAACTAAATTAACAAAATCAGGGACAAAAAAGCAGCCCCTTAAAGGGAAACTGCAAAAACAAAAGACAAAATTTAAAGGAAACTTACAAATATTAAATCAAAATGTGGTTAAGGGGATCAATAAAACACCCCAGTCCCTGCGGTGCCCACCAAGCACAAAAAGTCTCAATGGTGCTGGCAGACACTGCCTGCTCCCTCTCCAGGGACACCCAGCCATGAACGCAACCACGGAAGAGGGGCAGACAGTCGGGTCGGACAACCCCCTCGGTTGCCTGTTGCCTGTACCTGTTAATGGCCAACTTGGCCAAGCCCAGGAGCAGATTCACAAGGAGGTCCTCCTCCCTCCCGGCCCCACCTCCACACCGGGTGCCCATAGATCAGGAGCATGGGGCTGAAGTGCAAACTAAACAACAGTAAAATGTTTTTCAAGAAACTAAAGAGGGAGTGCAGCCTACAACAATTAACACAAACATGGTCCACGGACTCCACAAGGCCGCAAAAGATGCAGGTATCTTGGGAGTCCGTGAACCGACACATCCTACGGTCTGCCATACAGCTGCATGCAACACCCTCCACTCCAGGTCCCCGATGGAAAGTGGGAGGACACCCCCGTGGAGGGCCCCCCAATGGGGATCTCCGCCACTGGACGGCAACAAGGCACATCAGGGCTTGTCCGGGTGGCGAGTTAGGGCAATGAAGTGAAGGGGGTGCAGCAGCCCATACAGAAAACCCCTCCGTGCCGAGGGCATTTCAACGAGGTGACTCAGGTTGAGGGGCACTGGCTCCCAAGGGGCCAGTGTGGAGTTCCATCCGAACTGGGACTCAGACGGAAGACCACCGCGCACCTGCACCATATCAAGACCCAGTATGACAATGAGACTGAGAACTACCGTCCAAAGGTCCTGAATGACATTGGCCACATGCTGGACATCCAAGAACCCGTGATGCACCAACCCCTGTGGTAGCATCCAGCCCACTCCTCCGCCACCCAGCACATCCGCAATCCTGGTCACCCTGGCAGCCACAGCTCTCCTCTCCGCCAGCCACTGAAAAGGGCAGAGGGGCAGATTCCTGTGCGGCGGTTCTCTAACGATAATCACTACTCCTGATGGGGGAGGGCTGCATCGTGAGGTGATCATGTTCCAGACTTTAATCAGGTCCTGACAAAAGTTGGGCAATGCCTGCAAGGAGTCACAAAGCCAATTCAGGCCGTGCACCTGGCAGAAGAAATACGTCACCAGGGCACACCATCACGGAAGGGGCTCGTCGTAAAGGTATCGCTGCAGGGCCCGAAGGCGGTAAGTTGCCACCTGACACACCTTTGCCTGACCACACTCCCTAAGCGGGAGACTCAGATCCTCAGCAGCGACCCAGTGCAGCCTTTTGTCCCAGAAGAAATCGACAAGCATTCTCTGGATTTTTGTGACAAATTCCGGGGGAGGCAGTCAAAGTGACCAGCTGGCACCACAACATGGCGGCAATCAGCTGGTTTATGACCAGCTCTCGACCCCGGTAAGACAGCACTTGGAGCAGTTCTGTCCAACGCCGCAGGCGAGTGGTGACTTTGGTCTCCAGCTCCTGCCGGTTCACCGGCCAGGATTCCTTAGCAGGGCAGAGATGGACCCCCAGGTAGAGGAGGCTGGTCCTGCTCCAGGTGAAAGGCCTGAGCTCCTCGGTTAGGGGATCCATCTGCCACTGACCGACCAGTTGCCCCAGTTGATCCTGGCAGAAGACGCGGCAGATTAGACCTCCTGGACTTGCACGTCCTCCGCAGGTCAGCCGGGTTGGTGAACATGAGAAGCACGTCAGCGGCGTAAGCCGAAAGGACCACCCCGATGCCTGACCTGCGCAGAACCAATCCTGACAACCTCCTCCACAAGAGGCACAGGAAAGGCTCCGCTCAGATAGAATACAATTGGCCAGACAGGGGGCAGCCCTGACGCACACCTCTCCCAAAGCAAAGGGGCGCCATCAGGGACCCGTTAACCTTAAATAGGCTCTCTGCGGCAGTGTACAGAAGTCGGATCCGAGCGACAAAATGCATCCTGAACCTGAATGCACGCAGATTCCCAAATAAATATTTGTGATCCACCCTGTCGAATGCCTTCTCCTGGTCAAGAGACAGGAAGGCGCTCGACAGGCCAGTCCTCTGGGAAAAGTAGATGACATCTTGGACCAGATGAATGTTTTCAAAGATAGTGCGGCCCAGGATGGTATAGGACTAGTCAGGGCTAGTCAGGGTGGATCATGTGGTCCAGCGCTGTGCCAAGGCAAGAAGACATGGCCCTGGCAAAGATCTTGTAATCCATGCTGAGGAGGGAGACCGGGCACCAGTTTTTAACAGGGCGGAGATCCCCCTTCTTAGGCAGCAGGGTAATGACCGCCCTGCGCCACAAGAGGAGCATCTCCCCAGTTGTGATACTCTCCCCCAGGACCCCCCCGTGTAGTGGTTCCCCAGGAGGTCCCAGAAGGCCCTTAAGAACTCCATGGCCAGCCCGTCCAGCCCCGGGGATTTGCCCTGGAGAAGCTGTCGAGGGGACCGGTCAGCTCCCCCAGACTTATAGGGGCGTCAAGCTTTCCGGCGCCCTCCGGGCCGATCTGCAGCAGGTCCTCCCACAAAACCCAGCAAGCATCCTCGCTGGACGGATCTGGAGAGAACAGGGCAGTGTAATAGTCTCAGGCAATGGCCCTGATGCCCTCCGGATCCAAGACAAGGGATCCGTCGTCGGCCAGCAGCGTAAGGAGCTGCTGACGGACCCTGTGCTTTTTTTCCAGTGAGTAAAAGAAGGGGGAGCCACGGTCCAGGTCCTTGAGGAACCGGATCCACAACCTCACGAACGTGCCCCAGGACCCCACGAGTTGCAGGTCCTGCAGCGCACCCTTCTTCTCATTGTACACTGACCGCAGGGCCGGGTCTGTGTCAGGCTGACGGAGACGTGCCTCCAGGTCGAGCACCTCCTTCTCCAACTCCTTGACCCTGGATTTCCGCCTCTTTGTCAACCTCTTCGCGTACTCCTGATGGAAGATGCGGACGTGAGCCTTGCCTGCGTCCCACCATAGCTTCAAGGAGGGGAAGCTTCCCCGCTTCCTTCTCCTGCCAGCCCAGAAACGACGAAACGAGTCCAGGAACTGCTCATCCTCCAGCAGCAGCTTGTTAAAATGCCAGTACACAGACCCCGTCCTAGCACAGAACGAGTTCCAGCCACACCAGATAGTGGACTGTGCACAGCACCCACCGCACAGAAGCAGACGGAATGCAGGACACTTGCGCCTTAGAAGCGTAAAGGCGGTCAAGTCTGGACGCTCTTACTCCAGGTGACACGAAAAAGTGAAAACGCTGGAGTCAGGATGGAAATGTTGCCAGACGTCCACCAAGTTGAAGGACCCAACCAGGTCCCGCAACTTACTCACACCTAGCATGCGGTGCTGGATATTGTGACGGTCCCTGGTCTCGAGGGTACAGTTGAAATCCCCCCCAAGGATGATATACCCTCCCGCGTCAATGGAGCCCAGCTGCGTGGACACTTCTTCAAAGAAGCTCGTTTGCCGCTGCGCGCCCAGGGGAGCGTACAGATTCACAAAGTGAAGCGCCGCATCCTCTAAGCGCACAGTAACGTGCAGCAACCAGCCTGGCACAGGCCCCTTGACCCCCCAGGATCTCTGGCTGAAAATGTGGGACCAACAAGACAGCCACCCCACCAGAATTGGAGGCTGGGTGACACATGTAGATGTCCCCTCGCCACTCCAGGAGCCACGTAGCTTCGTTTCCCGGAATGGTATGGATTTCCTGCAGGAAGCACACCGCATACTTCCCGTCCCTGAGGACCGAAAAGTTCTGGAATCTGCGCTGTGTGTCCCTGCTGCCGTGGATGTTGAGGCTGGCTATGGTAGTCTTCATTGTCAGGAGCATGTGCGACCATCATCATGCCTAGTGTAAGGAGAGGACTATTTTAATCCTTCCTCTCCTTCAGGAGCCCAGCAAGAAACATGTGGACCCTTCTCTTAGCGTTCTGGTCCAGTCCTGGGGTGTTTAGGGCCTCGCGGACAGACCAGAACACAAGAGGAAATGAATGCACCTGGTCCAGGGCTGACTGGACCCTGTCTCGGCAACTGCGGTTACTCGCTAAAAAATCCTGGAGTTCCGGTAAAGGGATAGGGGAGAATTGGTGGGGGGCACCAGGGGATCCAACGCCTCACTTGACAACAACTCTAAGTCCCAGTGAGTCTGGAAAAAGTTCCAGATCTAGCACAGAGGCACCCGGCACTGAAGGAGCCAGGAGGCCTTCCTCATCAGCACTGCCCGATGACCCAGCGATCGTGGCCATGAATGGACTGCTGCGGTCCCCTGGTGGGCCAGATGGCACTTCAGGGGTGCAAGGTGGGGCACCATCGCAAGGGTGATACCCTCACCAACCCCAGAGGGACCCTGCTCAGGACTGCAGCAAGGGAATCGGGGTTTGGGCCCTCCCAAGAGAGCAGAGCGAGGACTTATGGGGCAGAGATGCCACCACCCCTTCACCAGGGGAGGGGATACATCCAACCTTATGAGTCGCAATGTCCTCCCCCTCTGAGGGCTGGCGTCTCTTCTGGGGTAGGCTGGCGGCTAGGGAGACCTTCATCTCCAAGGCCCCCGCCACCTCGTCCAGCCCTCCCGGACACTCCACCGTCTGGGGCTTTGGCAGGTCCACCCTCTTTAATAGGACCACCGGCTCAGGGTCGCGCGCCTCACCCCCACCGGACCCGGGAACCAGCACGGACACATCGCCGGGGCCGGATGTTTTTGTTTCCCTCGAGCCAGTATCTTCAGGGGGAATTGTTTGGTGGTCTTGGGGGGTCTGGGGAGTCTCAGGGGGCCGCCCCCAGGTGACGGGTCTTCCTCCGCACCTTCTTATGGTGCAGGGGCTCCCCCCCACACCGCCTCACCGGCAGCCGAGGTGACAGTGGTTGCCAGTGGCACCACCCCTTGCAGGGGAGGGAGATGGACTGGTGGCGGGGGGAGGAATGGCAGTGCCAGTCGCGGCCACCTGGATGGTGCTGGTGGCCTTGGAGTCAGGGTAGTTGTTCCTCACATGCCCCCCCTCCTTGCAGGCATGGCACTGCGCACTATATACAGTCCAGAAGGCCCTGTAGGGCAGACCCCTCGTGTTCTACATTAAAGCCCCCTCCACGCACTGCTCCCAGGCCAGGTGGATGAAAACCTGGTGCCAGGAGGTGTCCACGTGGCGGAGGGCCGCGTCCTTGAAGCCGAGTAGGATCAGTGCAACCCCTGACCCAACCTCCCCCAGTTGATGGAGGTGGGGGAGGAGGAGCTCACTGGGGACAAAGGGCGGGACATTGGAAATGATGATCCTCTGGGGTGGCCTCTAAAGGTCCAGAAAGGTCCCGCCCACAGCGAGCCCCTTTTCTAGGGCCCAGTGCACCGCCCGCTCAGACCTTGAGAAAATGACGGCTTTGCCGTACATTTTTGAGGTGGCAACTACAGCTGAGGGACCGACGACCCCAGCCATAGCCCTGACACACGCCTTGATGGTCATTTTGGGGTGGATGTAGCTCTTCAACCCAGGGCCTTTGTGAGGAGGTTGAAGGGTGACGGGGCCGCAGGAGCAGCTGCTCCCGCATAAGTTTTCTAAGGGGCCCTGCCCCCGGCGACAGGCCCGCCCCCAGATACAGCCCCGCCCCCAGCTACAGCCCCGCCCCCAATGACAGCACCGCCCCCGGCCACAGCACCGCCCCCAATGACAGCACCGCCCCCAATGACAGCACCGCCCCCGGCAACAGCACCGCCCCCGGCGACAGCCCCGCTTCCACATTCGCATGGGAAGGCCCTGCTCCAGGCAACCCTGTCACAGCCATAGGGGCTGAGCCACTCCCACCCCGAGCTCTATATGCAACACCCAGGGAGAGGGGGAGAAAGAGATCGCACAACCTCCCCCTCAGGGATGACATAAAAACAGAGAGGAGAGGAGAGGAGGGAGTAAAGGACAGGGAGACACAGGAGGTAGAGGGTAAGGTGTAGCTGGGTGTCGCTCGGTGGACTGGAGTGTGGGTGGAGGCCTCGCTGTTCTTCCTGTAGGGGGAGGGGGTGTCTTCACCAGGTAACCGGTACTGGCTGGCACACAGGAGTCAGCCTGGTCCCTCTTCACCAGGCAGCACCAGCTACCAGGACTCAGACACTGTCAGAGTGAGGAGGGGTGGTGGGGGGAGTTGGGGTGGAAAGATGTTAACCAACACATACACACACCCCTTCTCCCCCAAGTCGCTGCAGTGGTCTTCTCTCCTCCCCCTACAAAACACATGGCTGTCTTCAAACCCCACCAAACAAAAGTCCAGATACCCATCTCAGATGTTAAACCAAACAGTCCTTGCCTCCTGGCCTCCCTGTTCGGCAGCAGCAGCACCTCCTCTCTCTCTCTCCCTCCCTCTCCTCCAGGCCTCAGGCCTCAAGCCCTGCAGGGTCTAGGTCCCCAGCAACACAGAGGATGGAAGAAGGCTTGAGGGAAGGCAGCAACACAATAATAGGAACAGCCAAGGAAAACAGCAGCAGGAACAACCACTGGAAATCCCACAGCAGCAGGAAAAGCCACAGCCAGCACCAAGCACAACCACAGCAACAGCTCACAGCTCAGCAGTAATGAGCTGCAACTGAGATCAAGTAGGAAGCACAGCCTGGGCATGGGTGTAACTCACTTGTACATACTGTTCACTGTTGTCAATAAACTCTCAAAAATGTCTCCCTGCCTATGACTCCTTGTTCTGATGAGCTTTGTTCTTGTCACTCAGATGTGAAACCTTTCTGCACAAGATAAAGGCAGGTGTCTCAGTCCAGGGCCTCTTCCCTGTGCTCTGTGCAGTCTTCAGACCAAAGTGACGGTCCAGCCTCACACTCCCTGGAAACATTACTTTGGCCTGCACCTCTGTGGTGCTAGTCATTGCTACCAGAATGTAGTGGGCAGGCACCACAGAGTTCTTTCATTCTCTCTGTGTGCTCTTAGCACATTTAAGGTGGGGCTGGGCTCCATCACACCAGCATCTGTGACCAGTGATGCTGTGCACCAGCACCTGAAGGGCTGAAGTGCTGAAGGCGGCACAGCATCAGATGCATCTAAAGATTCATGGCTGTGTCTTTATGAGATGGATCTGTTCATGGAGCGCAAGCAAGCTGCCGTCGGCCAGAAAGGAGTCAGACATTCTCAGAGGCTTTGTGAAGATTTATGGAGTGTCCTCACTGCACGTTGTCATCATCCTCTTGTGATTGAGCTACTATTAGGGCCTGCACTGCGTCTCATGACAGGAGCATTCTCACAGGTATTGATGCTGCCATAAGCCGGACTGGAATCCAACATTCTCAACTGCAATATGAAGATCTATGGGGACACCATAGATGTCGTCATCATCTTCCACAAATCTGGCAGCTATGAGGGCCTCCCGGGCGCGCCTGCCTCATCTAGACTCATCCCTGTCACTGACACCACCAAGGACCCCCTCACCCTCATCCCCATTGGCGTCTTCCTCATCGGAGGAGACATGCGGCTCCTCCATCTCCTCCTCAGCCAGCTCCTCTCCCTGAAGGCATCCATGACCTCATGGATGCAGTTGTGGTGGCCGATTGTGAGATCCCACGGAGGTCACCTGTGGAGCCTGAAAGGAGCCACTGACATAGAAATTGAGGCCATGGTCACTTTCACAGCCACTGGCAGTGGATGCCCTCCATGTCCCCTTGGCGCCAAGTCCTGCAGTAAGTGGCAGATGTGAGCGACCAGGTCCCTAGACATGTGCAGTTGTCGGTGACACTGGTTCTCGGTCATCTACAGGAATAGCTGGCAGCGTCTGTAGACCCTGGGTGTTGCTAGGCACCTACCAGCCATGGCAGCTTGTGTGGGAGCCTCTGCTGCCCCTTCTTCCTGAGGTTGCTACTCTTGCCTTTGCACAGCCAGGAGCCTCAGTCGCTCTCTCCTCTGTCTTCTTCACTCTCTGTAGGCCTTCAGGCATACAGCTAGTTCACCAGGCTCCATGATCCTGGTGTGGTCTTCCTGCAACATGAAAGAGAGAGAGCTGTACGTAGCACCTTTCCTGGCCATGTTTGTCTGTCCCTTAATGCTTCCCGGAGAGTGCTGGTTACCCCTCGGATGGCCAGAGAAGACTGCGCTGCATGGCTACCCTGTCAACCTGTGACATGGGGGACACTGGTCCAAACCAGGACATCAGCTGAGATTGCAAGAAGCTGTGAACACGTCCAGCAGTGGCTGCTACATGGCCAGAATTGGCGAGGAGATTGTACTACATGTGCAGTCCGACTGCTCCGCAGTCCAGTAAAGTGGTTTCGGACTGTCAACCGATGGCGGGAAACATAGCCCACCGTTGGCAGGCTGGGCCGACACTTGCGACCTGCCTTCACGCCTTCATGAAGCAGATCACGCCATATTTTCCGCGCACACCACCCATGATTCCATGAGGATGGCTATGTCAGGCTGTTGCTTCACTAGTCTGAGAGACAGCTCTCCCAATTTTGACACAGGCCCCTAGATGTTAGTAAGGAGGACTTTGCTGGGTTGGCAGGGCTAGGTTTGCCACTGTCATTTCTGGTGCCTAGGTTGATGCCGGGTGGTCTGTCCGGCTTCATTCATTACAGAATTCATAGCGGTTTGACACAATGGAGAGACTTGCTAGGCCATTTCAGAAGGGATTTAAGAGTCAACAACATTTCTGTTAATCTGGTGTCACATGTAGGCCAGACCAGGTAAGGATTGCAGGTTTCCTTCCCTAAAGAGCACTAATTAACCAGATAGGTTTTTACAACAATCGACAATGGTTTCATCGTCATTATTAGACTTTTAATTCCAGGTTTTTATTGAATTCAAATTCCACCATCTGCTGTGGTGGGATTTTAACCCAGGTCCCCAGAGCATTATCCTGGGTCTCTGGAATGCTAGTCCAGTGACAATACCACTACACCACTGCCTCTCCAATGTCATGTCATTTACATATCTGATGTCTACTGGTCCAAAACAGAAGTTCCTTCCTGCTCTGATTTCAATGCACACATATTGTCACTGCTGCAGGAAGCAACAGCATCCCTGATTACTTGTTGCAGTCCAGAAATACCAAGCACAGGATCAGTCAAGTTAATACTCTGTGCTACAGCAGTCTAGATCCTCCCAATTATATATCCAAAGCTTTGAGGAGAGTACTTTTTTGTGCATCTATTGAAGGAGTCATCATTGCCTCTCCAAAGTTCCTTTCTGATGCCTTCCGGGAGGCTTCATTGATCTCCTCGACTGCAATAATCATCAGGAAAGTTTTATCAATCTTGTTATATCTCCTGCACAATATCACCTAGATGACATTTGGACTTCTCTAAATTATTTACTACCTGCACCATTTGCATTTATATAGCACCTCTCACAATCATGAATTACTTTTAAAGTGTAGTCACTGTTGTAATGTAGGAAATGTGGCAGCCTATTTGCGCATAACAAGCACAAACAGCAATGTGATAATGGTCAGATAACCCATTTTTGCGATACTGGCTGGCCAGGACACCAGAAAAATCTCCCCTGCTCTTCTTTAAAATAGTGTCATGGGATCTTTTACATCCACCTGACTCAACAAACAAGGCCTCAATTTAATGTCTCATCCAAAAGAGAGCATACCTCAGAAGTGCACGGGAGTGTCAGCTTAGACATTGCTGTGCCCAAATCACAGAAGTGGGTCCTGAATCCACAATCTTCAGCCTCGAAGGTAAGAGTGCAACCCACTGAGTCACAGCTGATACAGCAGACTATCTCCACTGCCTCCTCCAAAATTGTGGACCTTTTAAAAACTGGGCCCAAAGTTCTTGATCCTAAGGCTTCCTCAGCCACGGTCAGCCATGTCTGTCTCCTCCAGGGAGAGGTAGCACCTGTTTACTCCGTGACTCACCTGCTGATATATTCTCTCTCTCTCAGAAGGCATCCACAATAACTTCACATGTTTTTGAAGGGTTGTGTGAATAGATTCAGCAGCACAGCTACAGTCAGATGTAATGCACCAAATTTGTGGACGACTTTAGTGTTTGTTTTACAAGTATGTTAGTTTTATGTCTTCTTCTTATAAATAGAATTTTTCATTGTATTTGTTGACCTGATTGAAGAATGAACATGGCAATGGCAAGGAATTTATTTGAATATCTTGTGGCATTTGGCTGGTGTATGAATGGTTTTGAATAGTCATTGAGGGATCTGATTTCTTCTGCTTTTTCCTCAAGACTATTTTTTGGTATTTTTCAATTATTCACATTTAGTTAATTGGATATTTGATCAGTAACTGTGAACATGTCATAATTTTCTTGCTGGAGGGATATGTGAGGCTTGGACATGTGACACTGTTGAACAGCGTAAAGTTACAGAGATGTGCTAGGTGCACAACTTCTAATTATAAAGATATTGAAGAATATTCTATTAAAAGTATTCTTCCAAAGCATTGCATCCTTATCCAGAAGGCAAGTCAATAAAGTTCTCAAATTCCAAGTAAAATGTTGCCAGTTTACCTGTCAATGCAACTTGAGAAGGGAGGGGGAGAGGTACAAAGGAAAATTTAGTTATATGATAATAAACAAGACTATAACAACTAGAAGAGATCACAAGTGAGAGCATTCTAATATTTACATAAATATCTTTACTGTGACACAACATTTAATTAAGCAGCACAGTATTAAACTTCTTTACTTTGAAACTGAATCATTGAATGGTGAGAATTGGATCTACTGACTTTAACATTCACCTGCATCAATCAATGAGAAATTATGGCTCAGGTCCCACCAGTCAATAGTGAGGCCATGGCACTCACTGCTGAGCACCATTAAAACTGCAGCCTTTTTACACTGGAACTTTAGGGGCTTCAGCCCATAACTTCCGACTTCTAGATAATCGTACTCCAGAGATACCCCCACAAGATGTGCTAGTGGACCTCTCGGAAGTCCCAATGTACTGACTACGAGGGAATTGTCTGGGAAGTTTGGACTCCAGAACCCTCTGAAAAAATCTCCAACTCAGAGTCAGAGACTTCAGATGGTTCTGACTCAGTTACCTGAATAGTTAGCCAAGCAAAGTTAGAAGGATTAAAACCAGTTCCAGCTCCTGGTAACTATACTACTGACACGCCCTCCCAACTAATACCCCCCAACCCAACAGCCCCCCAACCCCCAGAAAATCTCTCTGACACATTAACCCCCTGACACCCCGACTACCCCACAGCTACCACCCCAATCCGACTATCCCCCAACCTGACTGTCCCAATCTCCCCAACTACTTGACCCCCACCTCCCAACTACCCCTGACCCAACCACCCCACCTGATCTCTTTGACTGCCCTAACCCCCTGACCCACCCTATCCCCTGACCCACCCAATCACCTTACCCCCTCATTCATCCACCAGCCACCCCAACCCCTCAGCCACCCACCTGCTCCCCACCAACCTACCTGTCACTGCACTCCATCCCCCACCTACCATCCCATCCCCTCACCCACCCACCTATCATCCTACCCACTCACCCACTTACCTCATACACTTACCTGCTCCCCGTAGCTTCTCAAAGTGGCTTTGGGATGTTTAAATTCTCTACTTACCAGAATACAGCAGCTAGTGCCATAGAAAGGGGGAATGGCTTCCAAAGCAATTCTCTCCACTGCTCCCTGTGAGGATAGCTGCAATGCCTGAGTTTGGAAGGATCCCCCATTGGAAGATGGGGCCCAAAAATTGTAGAAAGATAAGTAGGTAACACTTTAGTCGATCAGAAGTTCTGGGCCCAATTGAAGGGCATAGGCATTCACAAAGGGAATCATGCGGGCTAGTGGTGAGGCGCAGAAATGCCGAGGCCACACCCATAGGTGCTGAGAATAGCAGTTCTGAGGTCATGTTGTTTATTTGGGGGACTTATAAATTCTTGAATGTGTTGCAGCTTTTATAATAGGACTTGTGAATTATGCTTTTAAAATGGATAATGGGAGGAGTGGATGGGCAGGTACAGAGGAGTTGGGGAATGGGGTGGGTGTTAATTGTTTACTAAGTTTACTTTTGAATACATCTTGAGGCTTTGCCAATTCAGCTTCTGTTGCTAATCTCTTTCATCCCAGCTCCTACACCTGTGATTAAAAAGTATGAGTATCATGGAGTAAATTTCTATGTAAGTTCGGGGTATCTAAACCAAGTCTCCAACAGTGGGCTCAGTGTCGGAGGAATCTATGGAAGTGTCCGGGCAATATATACCTGTCCTCAGAAATTTCCAGGTGAGTGCCACTCATGTACGCGCATCAGGCCTTCCTCTGGATCCGGAGATGCAACAGCAGCCAAGGTCTGAAGGTTTGCTGAAAGTTCCATCAGAGATACCAGCTCTACATTTTATCTCTCCCAGAACTTCAAAAGCACTCTGTAATTTTGATGCAGCCACTAGTCAATTATCATAGACAATTGGCAGGATTTATAAAACCAGGGCTAGAATTTTATAGGCCACCGCCAATGAGTTTGCAAGTGGAGGGACCTGCAATATTCTCCGCTGGCCTTCCTGCCACCTATCCACCCAAATCCGATCTGTCTGAAATTTTACAGGGGTTGAGCGAGGCCTAGAGGAACCCACTTGCCTTTGCCCCAGTTAAGGCCCTTAAGTGGCCAATTAATGGCTGTTACCTGCCCAGCTGCAATTTTAAGGTCGGTGGGAGGAGGTCAAGGACTGGTAGGAAGCCCAGCAAGTTATCCTGCTTGGGACTTGGGCAGAAAAGGTTTGGGGGGGTTGGCAGTGTGGCATTTCTGGGTGTCCCCTACCTCCTCTGGTCTTTCAGGCTCTTCCAGACAGCAACGCCCAAGACCAGAGTCTCTGCACTCACAGCGTAAGGGGAAAGAGATCAGAGGAATGCTGACTAGTTTGAGGCTTATTGAACTGAAATGGAGCTAGTTACTGCAACCAAGAGGAGAATCCTCTTGAACTACAAGCACCCAGCAAACACAATCTCTTTGCTCTCATAGCTGCCAAAATCAAGTCTCAGCAGAGAGCTTGGCACTGGGCCAGCCAATACTGGTTGAAACTCTGAAACAGTATACAATCTGGGGATGCAGAGGTATGTATGAAAGAATCAAGAAAGCAACAGGCCCAGCAGCAACCAAATCAGCTCCCTTGAAAACAAAGACGGGGATGATTATCACTGAACCTAGCAAGCAGGTGGGAAGGTGGGTAAAGCACTATCTCAAATTCTGCGCAATGGAGAATGTTGTCACTGAAGAGGCTCTTGGAACCATTCCAGCCTTTCCTGTCATGGAGGAGCTGGACAGCAAGCCCACCACAGTAGAGCTCAGCAAGGCTGTCCAGTATTGACCAACCAGTATTGACTGTCTTGCCAGTAGTAAAACCCCAGGAAATGATGGCATTCCACCTGAAATCCTCAGAAGTGGAAAACCAGCATTGCTGCAGCATCTCCGTGAACTATTGTGTCTCTGATGGAAGGAATGATTTGTGCCTCAAGATGTGTGTAATGCAAATATAGTGACCTTGTACAAAAACAGAGGGGATCGCAGTAACTGCAACTATGACTGAGGAATCTCCTTGTTAAGTATTGTGGGGAAGGTCTTTACTCGCATTGCTCTGTTCAGATTGCAGACCCTGGCATCTTGTTATCTACCCTGATCTCAGTGTAGCTTTAGAATCGACAGATCGACAGTTAACATAAGAAAATAAGAAATAGGAGTAGGCCATTCGGCCCCTCAAGCCTGCTCCGCCAATCAATAAGATCATGGCTGATCAGATGCGGCCTTAACTCCACTTTCCTATCTGCCCCCTTAACTCTTGACTCCCTTGTCAATCAAAAACCTGTCGAACCCATCCTTGAATATCTTCAATGGTACACCCTCCACTGCGCACCGGTTGGGGGGGTGGAATTCCAAAGATTAATGACCCTCAGAGAAGATATTTCTCCTCATCTCCATCTTAAATGGAAAACCCCTAATTTTTAAAATTTGTCCCCTAGTTCTAGATTCCCCCACCAGTAGGAAACATCCTCTCAGCATTTACCCTGTGAAGGCTTCTCAGAATCTTATGTTTCAATAAGATCACCTGTCATTCTTCTAAACAGCAATGAGTATAGGCCCAACCTGTTCAACTTTCCTAAGACACTCCCTTCATCCCAGCCTAATGAGCCTAATGAATCTTCTCTGAACTGCCTCTTTCTTGTTGTATCTGCATGTTGACTTTTTGTGGTTCATGTACAAGGACACCCAGATCCCTCGGTACTGCAGCATTCTGCAATCTCTCTCCATTTAAATATTCAACATTTCTATTCCTCCTGCCAAAACGCACAACCTCACATTTTCCTACATTATACTCCATCTGCAATTTTTTTGCCCACTCACCTCACCCATCTATATCCTTTTGCAGACACTTTGTATCTGCCTCACATCTTGTTTTCCTACCTATCTTCATATTGTCAGTAAATTTGGCTACAATACAGTCAGTCCCTTCATTCAAGTCATCAATGTGGATCAGTTAAGGCCCCAGCACTGATCCCTGTGGCACTGCACTAGTTACAGTTGGCCAACCTGAAAATGACCCAATTATCCTGGCTCTGTTTCCTGTTAGCTAGCCAATCCTCTATCCATGCTAATATATCATCCCCAACACCATATGCTTTTATCTTGTGCAGTAACCTTCCAAGTATCACCTTACGAAATGCCTTTTGGAAATCCAAATACGTTACATCTACTGGTTCCCCTTTATCCACCCTGCTTCTTACCTCCTCAAAGAGCCCAAATAAGTTTGTCAATCATGATTTCCCTTTCACAAAATCATGTTGACTGCCTGATTGTAATATGATTTTCTAAATGTCCTGCTACTACCTATTTAATAATAGATACTAGCATTTTCTCAGTGGCAAATAACTGGCCTATAGTTTCCTGCTCTCTGTCTCTTTCCTTGAATGGTAGTGTTACATTTGCAGTTTTCTAATCTGCTGAGATCTTTCTGGAATCTAGGGAATTTTGGAAGATTACAACAAATGCATCCACTATCTCTGCCGCCACTTCTTTTAAGGCCCTAGGATTCAGGCCATCAGGTCCAGGGGACCTGTCAGCCTTTAGTCCCATTAGTTTTCCCAATATTTTTTCAATATTGATTGTAATTGTTCTAAGCTCCACCTTCCCTTTTGCCTCTTGATTTTCAACTATTTTTTGGATACTTTTTGTGCTTTCTCTAATAAAGATAGATACAAAATACTTGTTCAAAGTCTCTGCCATTTTCTTGTTTCCCATTATTAATTCCCCAGTCTCACATTTTAAGGGACCAACGATCACTTTAGCTACTCTTTTCCTTTTTATATACTTGTACAAGGATTCATTGTCTGTTTTTATATTTCTTGCCAGTTTTCTCTCATATATCCCTCTTTTTCTTTAGTCATCCTTTGCTGGTTTCCAAAACTTTCTTATTCTTCTAGGCTACCACTAATCTTTGCAGCATTGCACAGTGTTTCTTTCAATTTGATACCATCCTTAACTTCCTTAGTTAGCCATAGATGATGCATCCTTCTGGTACTGTCTTTCTTCCTCAATGGAATATATCTCTATTGAGAAATATCTTTGTTGAGAAGATATGAAATATCTTCATAAATGTCTGCCATTGCTTCTCTACAATCTCACCTTTTAGCCCATTTTCTCATTCCATTTTAGCCAACTCTGTCTTCATACCCCTGTATTGCCTTTATTTAAGTTTAAGACATGAGTTAAGGAATCTTTTCTCATTCTCAAGCTGAATGTGAAATTCTATCATGCCATGATCACTCTTGCTTTACTATGAGGTTTTTAATCAATCCTGTCTCATTACACATTATTGGGTACAAAATAGCCTAGTTCCTTATAGGCTCCAGATTATATTGTTCTAAGAAACTGTCCCAAATACACTCTATGAGCTCATTTTCCAGGCTACCATTGCCAATTTGATTTGTCCAGTAGATATGAAGATTAAAATCACCCATGATTATTGCAGTTGCTTTCTTGCAAGCCCTGATTATTTATTGTTGTATACTCTGTCCTACTGTATACCTACCATTAGGGGGCCTATAAACTACTCCAAGTAATGACTTCTTTCCTTTGCTTTTTTTTTATCTCCATCCAAACTGATTCTACATTTTGACCTTTTGAACCATGATCATTTCTCATAACTATACTGATCTTATCCATTATTAACAGAGCTACCCCACCTCCTTTTCCTTCCCTCCTGTCCTTCCAAAATGTCAAATATCCTTGAATATTCAGGTCTCAGCCTTGGCCACCTTGCAACCTTGTCGCTGTTATAGCGATCATACTGTACTCATTTATTTCTATTTGTGCTATCAATTAATCATATGATTTTCTCGCCTCAGCCGTTATAGGTTAAGTGCTGAGAACAGCACAGACCATTCTACCTTGCCTTCACAGGCCACACCATGGCTTTCAACTTTGTGAGCAGAGACAGATTCTTTAAACTTCTGTGGAAAACAGGCTGCCTGCCTGGACTCCTGAGCATCATTTCTTCATCAGTTACAATGGAGCATCATTGGAGGCTTTCAAGATCAGCAGTGGGGTAAAGCAGGGCTGTGTCCTGGCACCAACTCTCTAGCAAATTTTATTCATGCTGCTATTGTACACTTTCAGTGACTCAAATGAGGATATCTACCTGCATGCCAGAGCTGATGGCAAGACTGGACACCAAGACCAAAGTGCATAATGCCTTAGTTTATGAGTTGCTATTTATTGATGACACCGCGCTGGTGTCATACAGAATTTCCCATACAGAATTTCACTTGCGACAGCTTGTAAATCAGTTCTCCTGGACACGCAAGGACTTTGGGCTGATAATCAATGTTAGGAAAACCAAAGTTATGGGCCAGGATGTAGAGACCCCACCTTCCATCAACATCAATAGCCTCACTCTAGAGGATGTCAACAGCTTCACATACCTTGGATCAACAATTACCAGCCCTTGATGCCGAAATCAGCACCAGGATTGCCAAGGCTGCAGCTGTCATGTCAAAGTTGAGAAGTTGAGTGTGGATCAACAACAAACTAACCAAAATTACAAAGCTCCGCATATGCCAGGCTTATATTCTCAGCATCCTCCTTTACAGTAACAAGGCATGGACAACTTACGCAAGCTGAACAGTTTCCACCTCCGCTGCCTCAGACAATTACTGGGCAGCTCCTGCCAAGACAGAGTGCCAAACGTGGACTTTAGCAAGACTTTTGATAAGGTCCCTCATGGCAGCCTGGTCAAGAAAGTAAGAGCCCATGGGATCCAAGGCAAAGTGGCACGTTGGATCCAAAATTGGCTGAGAAGCAGGAAGCAGAGGGTGATGGCGGAGGGATGTTTCTGTGACTGGAAGTTTGTTTCCAATGGGGTTCCACAGGGCTCAGTGCTGGGGTCTTTGCTGTTTGTGGTGTACATAAATGATTTGGACTTAAATGTAGGAGGTATGATCAAGACGTTTGCAGATGATACGAAAATTGGTAAGGTGGTAAATAGTGAGGAGGATAGCTGTAAACCGCAGGAGGATATCAATGGACTGGTCAGGTTGACAGGGCAGCGGCAAATGGAATTCAACCTGGAAAAGTGTGAGAAAATGCACTTGGAGACGGCTGACAAGGCAAGGGATTATCCTATGAATGGTAGGACCCTGGAAAGTACAGATGATCAGGGAGACCTTGGTGTGCATATCCCTGAAGGTAGCAGGGTAGGTAGATATGGTGGTTAAGAAGACATATGGGATACTTGCCTTTATTAGCCGAGGCATAGAATACAAGAGCAGGGAGGTTATGCTGGAACTGTATAAAACACCGGTTAGGCCACAACTGGAGTAGTGCGTGCAGTTCTGGTCACCACATTATAGGAAGGGTGTGATTGCACTGGAGAGGGTGCAGAGGAGATTCACCAGGATGCTGCCTGGGGTGGAGGGTCTGAACTATGAGGAAAGATTGGAAAGGCTGGGGTTGTTTTCTTTGGTGCAGCAAAGGTTGAGAGGGGACCTGATAGAGGTGTATAAGATAACGAGGGACATAGATAGGGTGGATAGGAAGGCACTTTTTCCATTAGAAGAGGAGTCAATATCCAGGGGGCATAGATTGAAGGTAAGAGGTAGAAGGCTAAGAGGGGAGTTGAGAAGACAATTTTTCACCTGGGATGAGAAGGGGTGGAAGGGGATTGGTGAAGAGGACTGAAAGGTGCTGCTGAGAAGGACTAAAGGGTATTGGTGAGAGGACTGAGGGTATTGGTGAGAAGGACTGAAGGGTATTGGTGAGAAGGACTAAAGGGTATTGGTGAGAAGGACTAAAGGGTATTGGTGAGAAGGACTAAAGGGTATTGGTGAGAGGACTGAAGGGTATTGGTGAGAGGACTGAAGGGTATTGTTGAGAAGGACTGAGGGTATTGGTGAGAAGGACTGAAGGGTATCGCTGAGAGGACTGAAGGGTATTGGTGAGAAGGACTGAGGGTATTGGTGCGTAGGACTGAGGGTATTGGTGAGAAGGACTGAAGGGTTTTGGTGAGTAGGACTGAGGGTATTGGTGAGAAGGACTGAGGGTATTGGTGATAAGGACTGAAGGGTATTGGTGAAAAGGACTGAAGGGTATTGGTGAGAAGGACTGAAGGGTATTGGTGAGAAGGACTGAGGTTATGGGTGAAGAGGACTGAAGGGTATTGGTGGGAGACACTGAAGGGTATTGGTGAGAGGACTGAAGGGTATTGGTGAGAAGGACTGAAAGGTATTGGTGAAAAGGACTGAAGGATATTGGTGAAAAGGACTGAAGGATATTGGTGAAAAGGACTGAAGGATATTGGTGAGAGGTCTGAAGGGTATTGGTGAAATGTCAGGAAAGTGGATGCCCAGTTTAATCAAAGGACAAGTTTTCCTGTGCACAAGAGTTTTTTATGGTTTTAAATTACTGCACTTCTTTGCAGTTAATTTGCAGGACGATCTCAAAATATAACTAAGAATAGAGTTACTTTTCAAATATTACTTCTTACTTTTAAAATCAAAATCTTAAAAAGCAAATTATCTGATCCTTATCACATTGTTGATTATGGGAGCTTGCTGTGTGCTACTGGCTGCCATGTTTTCTACAATACAACAGTGATTACACCCCAAAAGCCCTTCATTTGGCACATCCTGAGTTTGTGAATGAATCTATATTAGTTCAACTTTTTCTTATTTTTTTTAAAAAGGTTTTTGTTATCATTTCATCCTGTTTTTCTTCTGGGCTGGCCAACATTTATCCCTCAGCTAACTTCAAAAAGCAGATGACCTCGTATTTTATTTAATTGCCGATTGTGGGAGCTTGCTGTGCACAAATTGGCTCAGGAGTTTTCTGCATTCCATCAGTGTTTACACTCCAAAAGTACTTCATGGCTGTGGAACGCTTTCAAATGTCCTAAGATTATGAAAGGTACTGTAGAAATGCAATTCTTTCTTTTCCATTTATAAATCACTTAACCATTTGTTTTATTGACTGCTCCTTGTTAAACCTAATGATTTTTCATTGGTTAATTGTGAAAGAAAAGCTTCCCTGTAACCTTTGCCAGTTACGATTTTACCTTAGATAAAAACAAAAAAACTGCGGATGCTGGAAATCCAAAACAAAAACAGAATTACCTGGAAAAACTCAGCAGGTCTTGTTGTGCAACTATCTCACAAACACAAGGTGGCGATGTTTAGCTAAATATTTAATGCAGTGGCTGTCTCCAAATTTACATTTTCCAACCAGTTCAGATGTCATTTCATCGATCAGGCTTTTTCTTAGCCTGGCCATTCACTGCACCACTCCTCCACCCTTCCATCTTCTCATCATCCTTCCTTTCCCAAGTATATTATCTGTATTCACTCATCATAAGAAAAAAATTGCAAATATCAGAAATCTAAATTATGAAGAGAAAGTGCTGGAAATACATTCCAACTCCGCATTCAAAGGATCAACCTCCGCCATTTCCGCCAACTCCAGCATGATGCCACCACCAAACACATCTTCCCTTCACCACTCTCGCCCCCCCCCCCTCCCCACCCTCCGTCTGCATTCCGTAGGAATCGTTCCCTCCGGGACACCCTGGTCCACTCCCCCATCACCCCCTACACCTCAACCCCCTCCCATGGCACCTTTCCGTGCAATCACAGAAGGTGTAATACCTGCCCCTTTACTTCCCCCCTCCTAACTATCCATGGCCCCAAACATTCCTTTCAGGTGAAGCAGCGCTTTACTTTCACTTCCCTCAATTTTGTCTACTGCATTCGCTGCTCCCAATGCGGTCTCCTCTCCTTTGGAGAGACCAAACGCCTTCGGTCCGTCTGCAAGCTTGACCCAGACCTTCCTGTCGCTTGTCATTTCAACACTCCACCATCCTCTCACGCCCACATGTCTGTCCTTGGCCTGCTGCAATGTTCCATTGAAGCTCAACGCAAACTGGAGGAACAGCATCTCATTTTCCGATTAAGCACTTCACAGCCTTCCAGACTTAACATTGAGTTCAACAACTTCAGATCATGAACTCTCTCCTCCATCCTCAACCCTTTTTTGATCCCCCTTTTTTCAAATATTCATTTATTTTTTATATATATATTTTTTCCCACTAATTTCTATTATTATTTTTAAAATGTATTTCCATTCATTGTTTTATCCCCACCTTTTAGCCTATTTTGATCCTTGCTCCCACACCATCCCCTCCCCCCACCCCACCCCCACAAGTGCCATCTGTCACTTGCTCACCATGCTTTCTACTCTTAATGTCACCATTAGCACCTCCTTTAGCCTATATCACCACCATCAACACCCCTTTGACTTTTTGTTTATGACATCTTTTGCAATCTCTCCTTTGCCTCCACCTATCACTGGCCTTCTATCCAGCTTCACCTGTCCCAGCCCCCTTATACAGTATATATTTCACCACATTTTTACTTCTCTTTAGTTCTGAAGAAGCGTCATATGGACTCGAAACGTTAACTCTGTCTTTCTCTCCACAGATTCTGTCAGACCTGCTGAGTTTTTCCAGCAATTTTTGTTTTTGTTAGAAATACATTAACCTCTTTAAGGAGAACAAATAGGCTAACATACAAACAGGAGGAGGCCATTCATCCTCTCGAGTCTGTTCCACCATTCAGTTAGATTCAGTTTGATCTGTACCTCACCTCCATTTACCTGAGTCCCTTGATGCCCTCCTTTACCCCTCAGGTGTGAACTCTAATTCAGAGCAATTCCAGTTCTGACATTAAGCTGACCTTTCATGTGCACTTGTGATAGCATGTGTAAATCAGCATCTATAAAAGGGTAAATGTTACAAGTACACATGGCAGCAGAAAGCTTTGTACGCAAGGAGTGCATAGTGGGGCTTTGTTAATCAGGAGCATGAATTCATTAATCCTGCTAGAACAGTGATAACAAAAGAGAGAATAAATTCCACTCTTGATGTGAAATTCTAAAAAATTGACTGATTTGCAAAAATTGTATTACTTTATTTATTAAATGTTATTTTATTTTGATGTACCTGGTTGGAACTGTGAAATTTACTTCTTAGTTGAGTTTGTAAGCCACTTGTAAAGGAGTGGATCCCACCACCTTGTAAATGCCACTCTCAGGGGGTGCCATGTCTAACCGAAACTGTGAAATTATATCAAACACTGCAACAAACAAATGTTTTCAAACTTACTAGAAAATAGCGTGAGCTTACAAATAATGGGGGGTCATTTTCAACTTGGCAGCCTGGACAATCACACAGTGGGGCAGACCCCAGGACCCTGCCTTACTTTCCACTGAAATCAATGGGATGAAAATGAAGCAGTTATAGAACCTGCCTCTAAAGCAGTTCCGAAGAAGAGGCACATTTGACTTGAAACATTAACTCTGGTTCTCTGTCCACAGATGCTGCCAGACCTGCTGAGTTTTTCCAGCATTTTCTGTTTTTATTACAGGCAACCTCCTCCAGCAGGTAGCCACCCAGGCAGTGAAGCTGAAAATTGCCCCCAAAATCTTCACATCAGTGATCACATTTTCATTCGCCAGTTCTCTAACTACTTCCAGTATTTTGAATTATTAACCTTGCTGTGGGAAGCAATTAATAGATAGAAACAAAAAAAGCAGTTTTAATAATGGGAAATGAAAGAAAGAAAAAACTTGCATTTATATAGCACCTTTCACAACCACAGGATATCCCAAAGGATATTATAACCAAGAAAGCACTTTTTGAAGTGTAGTCACTGTTATAATGTAGGAAACAGCAAGTTCCCACATAAAAAGCAATGTGATAAAGAGCAGCTAATCTGTGCTTGAGTAAAGCTGGTTGAGGATAACACTGGCCAGCACACCAGGGAGAATTCCTGTGCTCTTCTTCAAATATTGCTATGGAATCTTTTGCGTCCACCTGAGAGGAGAGTTGAGGCCTCAGGTTTAATGTCTCATCTGAAAAATGTCACCTCCAATGTTGAGAATGCTCCTGTGAAGCTCCTCTCTCAGTATTGCACTGGATCATGTGCTCAAGCTAAGTTGTGTTTGAACCTACAGCCTTCTGACTCAAGAAGCAAGACTGAGATGGCTGACACATGGGACAAGCCCATGACCACACTATTTAAATTAGAGGAAAATCACCTGGACAGATACTTTGAATAAAGAGTACTTGTGCTAGTATGTTTTTTGTCATTAAATCTGTTCTGACTGTTTGGACTAGGAAGTGCACTTTGAACAAGTGGAGATTACCTTTACTTCAAAATGCCTCAATTTCAAAATACTCCTTATTTTCAAATTTCTTCATGGCCTCACCCCTCCCTATCTCTGTAATCTCCTCCAGCTTCACACCCCTCCAAGACATCTGAGTTCCTCTAATTCTGGCCTCTTCTACATCCCCAATGTTAATCACTCCATCATCAGTGGTCATCCATCTTTAATTAGACATAGATCACGAGGGGCTGTAGGCATCTCTCTTTGTTCACTGCAGTTCTGTGCACTGCTCCCATTCCTCCCTCTGTCCAGGTTCTGATGTTGTCCATCCTTATAGGTCCTTCTCCAACCCAGTGTGTTGTTTCCTGATGTTTCACCTTCTATTGTCTCCAACACCAGGCTGTCACCCCACCTCTTTGGTGGTCATACTGTCTCAACTTCCACTGGGCCCTCTTTGACCAAGCTTTTGGTCATCTGTCCTAATAGCTCCTTATGTAACTCAGTGTGATATTTTGTTTGATATTCACTCTTATGAAGTACCTTGAGACATTTCACTGGAGTAAAAGGTGCTATATAAATGCAAGTTATTGTTGTTTATTATAAGTGAGACCTGTTTCCATAGCAGTAAGGGGTTTTGCCTTTTACCTATTTACACAAACAGGCTACAGACATGTTCTTTCAAACAGTAAAACATACAGTGACACAGCAGGTGGGGGCGGAAAATCCCGTCCACAGTATGCACTGACCTGGTAAATCATCTTGCTCAAAGTCAATCTGAGGACATGAACTGCCTTCATCAATCTCAGAGGCAGAATCCACGTTACCTTCTAGAAAAACATAAGTCAGTTAATGTCCAGTTCTTTTCATTCCCCATTTCAGACAAACTAAACAAGCTAACAGGAAAGTGAGAAGCCATGAGTTAAGTTCCTCATATTTTCCGTAGTGATTCATTTTTATAAAATTTAGGAACGGTCTGGCAGAAGTCAGAAACATTCTTTATGTAAGTGTACTCATAGGAAGGATAAAGATCTTTCAGATTACCTCAAAATGTCCAAAAGCCAAAATGACATCAGTTACTAACGAGGACGACAGAGTAATTGTAAAGCTGTGTTGGTGGGCCAGGTCACACGAACCCTGGGTAAGTGAGCACACAAGGTGAACATCATTAGGCTGAATTTTCATTTCAAGGTCAGGACCCCAGGTTCATTTCAGGGTCATGACCCTGCTCCACATCAGCACTTGATGATCGACGCAATTTTCAAAAACATGGCAAGTTAATGGCCTGATGGCATGTTCAATGCCCAATTGGAGCAGCAGACAAGGTGAGGAGGTAGGAGTTGGGTTCGGTGGGCTCATGTTAAAGGGCAAACAGCAATCATTATTGTAGTCACCAGTTTATCTCAGAATGGAAGTGTGAGGAGAGCAACGGGCCAGCAGCAGTCAGGCGAGGTGAGAGTGACTGCCCTTGATATCAAGACCGCATTTGACTGAGTGTGGCATCAAGGAGCCCTAGTAACACTGGAGTCAATGGGAATCAGGGGGAAAACTCTCCATACTTCACACAAAGAAAGATGGTTGCGGTTGTTGGAGGTCAGTCATTTCAGCTCCAGGACATCACCGCAGGAGTTCCTCAGGGTAGTGTCCGAGGCCTAACTATTTTCAGCTGCTTCATCGATGACCTTCCTTCCATCATAAGGTCAGAAGTGGGGATGTTTGCTGATGATTGCACAATGTTCAGCACCATTAGCAACTCCTCAGATACTGAAGCAGTCCATGTCCAAATGCAATAAGACATGGGCAAAATCCAAATAAATATACAAGTGGCATGAAAATTTTGCGCCACACAAGTGCCAGGCAACGACCACCTCCAACAAGAGAGAATCTAACCATCGTCCCTTGATGTTCAATGGCATTACCATCACTGAATCCCCCACTATCAACATCCTGGGGGGTTACCATTGACCAGAAACTGAACTAGACTAGTCATATAAATCCTGTGCCTACAAGAGCAGATCAGAGATTGGGAATCTTGAGACATGTAACTCACCTCCTGACTTCCCAAAGCCAGTCCACCATCTACAAGGCAAAGTCAGGAGTGTGATGGAATACTCCTCACTTGCCTTGGTGAGTGCAGCTCCCAGAACACTCAAGAAGCTTGACACCACCCAGGACAAAGCAGCCCACTTGATTGGCAACCCATCCACAAACATTCGCTCCCTCCACCACCAATGCACAGTGGCAGCAGTATGCACCATCTACAAGGTCCACTGCAGGTATTCACCAAGGTTCCTTAGACAGCACCTTTCAAATCCATGACCGCTGCCATCTAGAAGGACAAGGGCAACCGATACATGGGAACATCACCACCTGGAAGTTCCCCTCCAAGTCACACACCATCCTGACTTGGAAGTATATCACCGTTCCTTCACTGTTACTGGGTCAAAATCCTGGAACTTCCTTCCTAACAGCACTGTGGATATACCTACACCACATGGACTACAGCAATTCAAGAAAGCAGCTCACCATCACCTTCTCAAGGGCAATTATGGATGGGCAATAAATGCTGGCCTAGCCAGCGATGTCCACATCCCATGAATGAATAAAAAAAAGGTTCTTATGGATCATATTTTCCAGACACCTCCCTTGAGATGCTTTCAGAGATGTTGGCTGCCGGGCGCAGCTTTCCATTTCTGGAACGCAGCAGGAGAAGGCCAACCAGCCTGAAGAAGCAGGCATGGCTGGAGATGCTTCATGAAGTGAGCAGCTGCAGCTTTGGCAGCAGGGCATGGGTACAATGACAGAAGCAATTTGATGACCTTCTGAGATCTGGAAATGCAACAATGCAAGATCCCTAGTTCTGTAGTCAGTAGTACATCTGAGAGCTGAGCAAACTGATTGCGTGTAGTGCTGAGGAACATTGGAAATCTGTCTGCCAGGAATACTAATGAGTCATTGGGAAAGCTCACAACACAAGTTCTGGTGGAGGACGTGGTGCTGAAGGCAGTGAAATCACATGTATTTGACCCACTGGGGGTGGCTGAGGAGGGAACCAAGGTCTTAAATCTCTCACTCTATTTTTCAGGAGAAAAGAGCCCACAACTCCAAGGAAAGGGCCCATTCAGGCGATGGAGTGCACCATCCAGCTGTGTCAGTGTCCATGGAGGAGGAGGAGGAGGCCTTTCACATTACCAGGGTGGCAGCGCATCAGGAACTTGGTGATGACAAGATGGGATTTCATCAAAGACAAGGTGAAAGGATCTTCCCATCTCCAGGGGACAGAGATGGAATCCCTTCTCCTCAGTTTGTTCCTATACGTCGAATGGGCAGCAGCAGCTCTGTAGATTCAGCTGCTGACAGAGATGAGCTTTACTAACCAAAAGTTTATGTCTTCCAAAGAATGAGTTGTGGAGGGGGAGCTAACACGTGACAGAATGACATCATCAACTTCTCCAATGCAGGAAGATGCATCCGAGCCAGCAACATTCCATCAGTCAAGTATACCCTCCGCCGATACAGATACACTCACCTCTGTGAGGCCTCGCGAGAGTTTACAACAAGTGGCAGGGTCACCAACAATCCATGGAGGAGGTGAGAGAGGCAGAGACAGCTGTGGGCAACTCCCCTCAGTGGGTGGAGGACAGACATACCGTGCTTTGTTGGGTGGAGGTGCAGTTCCTCGGGTAAGCAAGCAAGATGGATATCTCTGAAGCAACAGTGAGAGATATGTGCCTAAATATCAGAGTCCCCTGAGGCAGTGTAGAGTCATGGGAGGGGTCCATCTGTGACACGTGTCCCCACATATCTTAGGCATATGAGCACCTGAGCTCCTCTATGGCTAACCTCAAAGAGAGTTAAAAGCAGCATCACTCTGAGCAGATGCAATGACAGTGCACTGACATGTACAGAATGTATAATGGACAGTTTGGGATGTAAGAGTGGAGAATAGGAAAGGACAGTGCAAGTCACTCATAGTGAGTTCAGAAGTAATTCTTGTGTCAGATTAGAGTAAGAGCATCTGATAGTGCAAGATGGAGATCTCACAGTAGTAATTCCAAAAGATAAGTTGGAGCTGTAGTTGAATAGATTAGCCAATGAAATGAGGGCTACAGAACAGCCTTGGAATAGAACTAGAAGCAAAAGTCCTCAGGATTGTGAAGTTTGGTAGCTGCCAATAAACCTGAGGATAATCTAATAAGAGAGACAAAACAAAGGAATTAGATGGTTGGGGAGAGTTTGGGCTTTATTCTGTGATACCGCATGGTGGTTAACCTGCTTTGTCACATTGGCAGGTTTGTAGTGAACAAGTCCTCGGAGATGGGACATATTAGGCTAAAGTGAGGCTAGTTACTAGGGCTTTTGAAGAGTGGTACAGACGTTAGAGTGGATTCTCTCACAGCTGGAAAAATAATCTTGAAAATCTTTTTGGCTCTTTCAGCCAAATATTCTTGAGAATGTAGATCAATCACTATAAAAGCCATATTTTTTCAGATTGATACTTTTCAGAGTGAACTGTTTCTGAAACCTCCTCTCAGAAGGAAAACCATGGAAATAAAAAATAAATAAAATGGGTCCATTGCCTGAATGATGCTTCCAGGGTGTGATATTTTTTGGTGATGCTTCCTGACAGGTATTCTAGTGTAGCTGAATTCATATTATTTCTGATGGACAAGAATGGGAACTGTTGTCCTTTAGCTTGGGAAGCTAAGAAAATAAAAAAGGGTTGTTAAAAGTACTTAGGCTGCTGAAACACTTGGTCTTGTGAAGAGAGTGAATGAGGGATTTTATTTGTCAAGTATTTTAAGTAAGATTCTGTACAATGGGTATACCAAAGACTGTATATCCATTGAATGTTTTGTAGATAATTATCCACTGTGGGATAATATGCTGTCTATAAAAAGTGTGAGTGCTGAAAAGGTTACAGATCGACCTTGCTGGCTTGTAAAATTAAAAGGGTGGATGCAAATCATCCACCGTCTGTTTCACGAAGAAAATGTGTGGATGAAGACAGGGGTGCTGGGGTGGGGGCAGCTCACAGTCTAATTATTTGAACATATTATGGAAGTCTTTCAATTTAATTTGTCCTTAGTGTTCATACTAAGTCTACTTTCTATTTAAAGGGAGGGAAAGGAATCTGTTAGTTGTATATTAAGTGTGTTTAATTGTATGCAGGTGGTGGGCATGAACAAGGGATTCACTAGTGCCCCTATAAACAGGAACAGAGCTTGGCCTAAATAGCCAAGTGGTTATGGTACTGGGCTTGTAACCCCAAGATCAAGAGTTCAAATCTCACAATGGGAAACAATGTAACTTCATCTGAAACAGATGGAAATTGCAGGGTCACTGGCCATAATTTAGCTTGGCCTAAATAGCCAAGTGGTTATGGTACTGGGGTTTGTAACCCCAAGATCAAGAGTTCAAATCTCACAATGGCAAACTATGAAACAATGTAACTTCATCTGAAACAGATGGAAACAGGTTTACTCAAAAGAGTATCAAGTGTTCAAATCTCATAATGGCAAACTATGAAACAATGTAACTTCATCTGAAACAGATGGAAACGTGTTTGTAAAAAACTTATAAACAGGAACAGGATGATACTGTGGCTGAGGTTTAGGAGGTGCTTGCTTGTAATGTATATCTCTGTGAATAAATGGTTATATAAGTGTGTAAAGATTGGCTTCTGTTTTATTCTTCATCAACTAACTTTCTGGACAGTAGCATTCCACACTATTCTTACATTTCACATTAAAATTGAGTGTATGTGTACCATCCCAATGCTATACTTGACCAATAAAAATGCCTAGTGTGTTTGTTATTGCAAAATAAGTAATCCTAATAGAAGAATTGAGAAATCTATGGTAAAAGCAAAAAACTGCAGATGCTGGAAATCCAAAACAAAAACAAAGATACCTGGAAAAACTCAAAAGCAAATCTGGCAAAATTCCCTCAATTTAGTCTACTGCATTCGTTGCTCCCAATGTGGTTTCCACTACATTGGACAGACCAAAAGCAGACTGGGTGACCGCTTTGTAGAACACCTTCGGTCTGTCCGCAAGCATTACCCAGACCCGCCTTTCGCTTGCCATTTCAACACTCCACGCTGCTCTCATGCCCACATGTCCGTCCTTGGCCTGCTGCATTGTTCCAGTGAAGCTCAACACAAACTGGAGGAACAGCACCTCATCTTCCGACTAGGCACTTTATAGCCTTCCGGACTGAATATTGAGTTCAACAATTTTAGATCATGAACTCTCTCCTCCATCCCCACCCCCTTTCCAATCCTCCCTTTTTTTTCCCAATAATTTATATAGATTTTTCTTTTCCCACCTATTTCCATTATTTTTAAATGTATTTCCATCCATTGTTTCATCTCTACCCTTTATCCTTTTTCGATTCCTTCACCCCACTCCACTAAGGCTATCTGTACCTTGCTTGTCCTTAATTAGCACATTCCTTAGACAATATCACCACCTTCGATACCTCTTTGTCCTTTTGTCTGTGACATATTTTGGTTATCTCCACCTATCACTGGCTCTATTGTCCCCCCCCCCCCCCCCCCCCCCCCCCCCCAAACCAGCTTATATTTCACTTCTCTTCTATTTCTATTTAGTTCTGCTGAAGGGTCATTCGGACTCAACACGTTAACTGTGTTCCTCTCCGCAGATGCTGCCAGACTTGCTGAGTTTTTCCAGGTATTTTTGTTTTTGTTTGAGAAATCTATGGGTATGGTAGTCTAGTGGTAACGGTACTAGACTAGAAACCCAAGATCTTGAGTTCTTGCCATGTCAGATTGTGAAATTAATTTAATACATCTGTTAATTAGTAGGTTGGCACCATAAAATGTCACCAGATTATAAAAACTCATCTGGTTCACAAATGATCTTTAGGGTTATTTCCCATCAGGTCTCCATTGCCTGCTTGGACCTAGGTCTGACTTCAATACCACACTGTATAGATAATTCTTAATGACGACAGGGGTGCTGGGGTGGGGGCAGCTCGCATCTTCGGTCTGTCCGCAAGCTTGACCCAGATCTTCCTACCGCTTGCCATTTCAACACACCACCCTGCTCTCATGCCCACATATCCGTCCTTGGCCTGCTGAAATGTTCCAGTGAAGCTCAATGCAAACTGGAGGAACAGCACCTCATCTTCTGATTAGGCACTTTACAGCCTTCCAGACTTAACATTGAGTTCAACAGCTTCAGATCATCCTCACCCCTTTTTGATCCCCCATTTTTCCAATCTTTATTTTTTTAATTTTTCTATATATATTTTTCCCACCTATTTCTATTATTATTTTTTAATTTTATTTCCATTCATTGCTTTATCCCCACCTTTTAGCCTATTTTGATTTTTTTCCCATACCATCCCCTCCCCCCACCCCACCCCCACTAGAGCCATCTGTCACTTGCTCATTCTGTTTTCTATTCTTAATGTCACCGTTAGCACCTCCTTTAGCCAGTATCACCACCATCAACACCCCTTTGATCTTTTGTTTATGACATCTTTTGTAATCTTTGCCTCCATTTATCATTGGCCTTCTATCCAGTTTCACCTGGCCCATCCCCTTTAACAGTATATATTTCACCACATTTCTACTTCTCTTTAGTTCTGAAGAAGTCATACGGACTTGAAACATTAACTCTGTCTTTCTCTCCACAGATCCTGTTAGACCTGCTGAGTTTTTACAGCAATTTTTGTTTTTGTTTCAGATTTCCAGCATCCACAGTATTTTGCTTTTAATTCATTAATGTACCCTGAGTAAGCAGAGATGGGCAATAAATACTGCCTAGCTTGTCAATACCACTAACACCCAAAAAATAAATTATACAAAGGATGAAGTGGTGAGGCTTATAATGCAGGGCATGGACAAGACTGAAAAACAGGAAGAAGAGCCAAGGTCAACCTGAAAGTAGAGATGGCACTGGAGCATGTTAGGTTTGCCTAGGAACTAAGAAGGAAAAAGCAAACATGATAAAGAGATCCCATTTCTGAGACCCAAGGCAAGTATGAAGTTGCATGATGTACCTTGATTTCAAAACAGTAATGACATAGGGAATAGAAGTATCTTTGATGGCATTTTTTAGAGCTTTGAAAGAATGACAGGTAAGCTTAAAGAACTCTAAGCATACTAGTACTGGTAAAAGGAGAAAGAAACAAGTTATGATGCACAAGTGAAGGGAAAAATGAGACGGAGATTGGAGGCCAGACATGAGACAGCAACAACAACAACTTGTATTTATATAGCATCTTCAACACATTAAAGTGTCCCAAGGTGTTTCACAGGAGCAATTATCAAACAAATATGAAACTGAGCCACAAAAGGTGATATTAGGCTAAAAGTTTGGTCAAAGAGGTAGGTTTTAGGAGTGTCTTAAAGTAGGAGAGAGACGTAGAGAAACTGAGAGTTTAGGGAGTGAATTCCAGTGATTAAGGCCGAGGCAACGGAAGGCACGATGACCAATGGTGGAGCAATTAAAATACTGGATATTCAAGGTCTAGAACTAGAGGAGCATAGCTATCTCAGAGAATTGTGGGGCTGGAAGAGATTACAGAGATAGGGAGGAGTGAAGCCATGGAGGGATTTAAAAACTGGGATGAGAATTTTAAAACCAAGATGCTGCTTAACTGGGAATGAACATAGGTCAGCAAGAAAAAGGGTGATGGAAAAATATTGTGAATGCTGGAGATCTGAATTATCAACAGAAAATGCTGGAAATACTCAGCAAATATCTATTAGATGACAAGCTTTATCTAGTATCCGAGCCAAGAGTTCTGGAGAGCTGTTGGACAATGCGGAACAGAATTCAGACCTTGGACAGACTTGAACATTACAAGAAGGGGAGCAAAAAAAAACGTATTTGTCATGAAAGAATTTGTTGGAGGCAGTTTTGGCAATTGACATTTGCGATCAGAGGAGACAGTGAGACCAAAGGGAGAATTTTCTCCCCGTCGTGCAGGCTTGGTGGGAACAGGCGGGGGCGGGTGTGCATCTGATCGCCACTGGCGATCAGCTGTGCGCCATCATTTTATGGCCCAATTAAGGCCCACCCAGTGCGATGCACACCTGGAAGCGCTTAGCGCTATCTGTGCAGACTGGGGGGAGAAGGGGAAGCTGTGGCCTGCACTCTTTCGCGCATGCGTGCAAAAGAGTGTGGAAATCTCCCTGAGTCACATGAGCTGGGATATGTTTATGTGTTTCAATAAAAATTTTTATTTAATTTATAAACCTTCATGAAACCTCATCCCGCCCGTGGATAAGATTTCATGATAAATGTAAAGGCCACCGGGGCTCTTCGCCTGTTCACCAACCTTAAGGTTGGACGGGCAGCCCTGTTAATTGTTTCAATTGGTTGTTAAATGGCCTTAATAGGCCTTTGACAGTTCGACAGGCGCACAGCTGACTCCGGTGGACGCCTGCCAAACTGAAGATCGGAATGACACATGGTGACGTTGGGCGGGTCAGCGAGCGCGGCCCATCCCCGCACGCCGACCAGAAGATTTAGGCCCAAGCGCTAGGTGGAAATGGACTTAGATTGAAGCAATCCTGAATAAGAGTTTCCACAAAAGAGCACTGATCTGAAACATTAGGGCAATTTTTCAAGCACTTTGTGAGTGAGCACAGGTGGGGGCACAAATTGAAGAGGATGTTCCTGGAGGGCATCCCTGGATCACAACGCCTTTTCAAAGTGAGGGCAGGTGTCGGGAACCTACTCACATCCAATTATCAACCAGTTAAGCTCCTTGATGAGTTTGTTAACGGGAGGGCGAGAATGGAATTTTCAATAGGTTCAGAATGGTAAGAAGTGAAAGTTTATTTTCATGTAGTGAAAATCGCGGGACCTGGGGGAAATTGTGCCAGACCTTGCGCGTCACCTCTCATTTGGCCATTTTTGTGAGCATTCAGGGTGCTGGTCCTCCAATGTGCTGCTTCCTCTCTTCAGCAAGGCATCAGCAGGGCCCATCATGGCTGCCATCTACCTTTGTCGCTCATGCTCTATAGGCAGCTCCTGCCTCTTGGAGATGTTCAGAAATACTGATTGGGCACCGAGTTAGGGTATTTACATTTAAAAATAGCATCATGTGAACGGCACAGGGTCAGGTCCCAGAGATTATCCGGGCTTCCAGTGCCCAGCCCTGAATTGAAAATCAGGCCTGTTAATTCTGTTTCTTTCTCCACAGATGCTGCCTGAGCTGCTGAGTATTTCCAGCATTTTATGTTTATATTTCAAATTTCCAGCAACTGCAGTATTTTGCAATATTTGCAGCACCAATAAGGGGTGGGAGTTGTGGATTGGACTTGTGATAGCTTGAAGTGATGTTTTTTGAAGAACTAACAGAAACAAGACTTTCACTGCCACATCAAAGGGCATGGGGAGGTCACCATGTAGTGATTCAGTCAGTCAGTCAAGAAGCTGTGATGACAATGAACATGCAATCTTAAGGAAACTGATGAATGGAGAGTGGAATCACCAGCAAAATAATAAGGTTAAATGAAGACTGCAGGTGATCATTGAGATGAAGGAGGAATACAGTGACAGAGTGGACAGGTCCTAGAAACTCTGAAATTAGTAGATAAAGAGTCAAGGATGAGCCATCAACTGCATTGCAGATAGAGTAAATTGAGAGGAAATTAGGCAACCATGGGCGACATCGGTGAGATGCCATATAATGATAACTTAAACAAATGGATAACGTTAAAGGCTATTAACAGGTCCAAAGTTCCAGAGAATAGACAACATGAATAGACAACACAATATCTTAAGAAACATTATGTGCATCTGTTGATAGCACTCTCCCCTCTGTATAACAAGGTTCCAGGTGCAAGTCCCGCTCCAGGACCTAAGCAGAAAAATCCAGGCTGACACTCTAATATAGTACTAAAGGAATGCTGCACTGTCTTCTGGATGAGATGTGAAACCGAGGTCCTGTCTGCCCTCTCAGATGGATGTAAAAGATCCCATGACACTATTTCAAAGAAGAGCAGGGTAGTTACTCCCAGTGTCCTAGACAATGTTATCCTTCAATCAACATCACAAAAACAGATTATCTGGTATTTATTACATTGCTATTTGTGGGATCTTGCTGTGCACAAATTGGCTGCTGTGTTTCCTACATTACTTCAAAAGTACTTCACTGGCTGTAAAACACTTTGAGATATCCAGTGGTCATGCAAGGTGCATATAAATGCAAGGCATGCTTTCTTTTTGATTGCTGATTAAGTCAGGATTTTGAAGGGAATGGATAATTTGAGAATTAATAGCAATTTTCATACATTTTCAAAATATGAGTAAGACTTGACCAGGTCAAAGAACAAGATTTATCATTAAGATTGGAAAACTGTTAACAAATTTTACCTGCCTAGGCAGCAAAAGTATATGCCTTGTAATTTGTTTCGTTGCTGTAGATTGTACTGTAACCACCTGTCAGCTTAAGTCCATCAAACTCCTCCTAACTAGCAGCCATCTCCAGCCAAGAGCTTCCAGATCATCCTCTCATCACAGAAACAGCACGACTGGCAGATCACAGGCACCCAAACTTGTGAGAAGAAACATGTCAAGAGATTAAAATGTGGTGAGAATTACCGTTAACTCAGAAATCTAAGAGAACCTTTCTAAAGACCAGGTCAATGGAAAGATTTCACTGGAGGTTGAAGTGGGAAGGGGTTTCCTCACACACTATCAATGTACTTTAGTCAACAGTGTGGGGGGGGGGGGGGTCATGCCCTCATCATGTTGCACATTGAAGCTTTTGTTGTTGAGTACTGAGGATGTCTAAGAGAGGTCTGAGGATGTTATGTCACCCATTGTACTTACGCATAAAGAGCTGGTGAGTTGCGGCCGGTCGTGAAGTTACCATGATGCTGAGACAGCAGCAATAGACAGGGACTGCCCTGGAACCCAAAATACAATCCTAAATCCAAGTGTGCAATCAGCTTTGTAAATGATACAATAACACTAATACTTTAACTCCAAACTTTACTACAACCCTAAAATCCCAAATTAAGTACGTTTTTTTCAAAGTTAATGTCTCCTGGAACAGTGACTTTCCTCCAGCCCCCAACCTTCCCAGATGCCCACACATTTAATCCAGCCTTTTGAGCATCTCTGATTTTTACAACTCTGGAATTCCCTCCCTAAACTCTTGGCCTCAGTCTCCTCCTTTTAACCTGCCTCTTTGACCAAGCTTTTGATCACCTGGATAAAAACAAAAAAACTGCGGATGCTGGAAATCCAAAACAAAAATAGAATTACCTGGAAAAACTCAGCAGGTCTGGCAGCATCGGCGGAGAAGAAAAGAGTTGACGTTTCGAGTCCTCATGACCCTTCAACGTCAACTCTTTTCTTCTCCGCCGATGCTGCCAGACCTGCTGAGTTTTTCCAGGTAATTCTGTTTCTGTTTTGATCACCTGTCTCCTTTTGTGGAGGGGTGTTAAATTTTATTGCAAATTGCCTCTGAAGCGTCTTGGGATCTCTCATTACACTGAAGGTATTGCAGAGTTTTTTTTTTCCAGATCCTTATTCTTAATGTATTTCCAGCTTTCAAACCTGTCCTTCACGTTTCTCTTCCTGCTACTTCACTGAGCGTAAATAAGGGATGGTCCCAAATTATTCTACAGCTGTAAAAATGTCAGCATTAAGTTTGTCTGACAGTAGTTTTCCTACCAGCCGAATGACCATCTGATTCTCCTCATCTTCTCTAACAGGCTTGTTGAAATTTGGCCTTTGAAATAAATTCCAGGCAATTTCCTCCTGATGTCCAGCTCTGGAAGTCCTTGATCATTTCATGCAGAGTGCACGGGGGATAATCGATGGACAACTGTGATCCGCACCGGCACCGAGCCTAGTTCTTGTTGAGGCTGGCTGTCCTGACTGCCTTACATCTGCTGCATTTTCACTTGCTGAACTCGGCGCGCCTCAAGCTCGCTTCGGGAACCCTTAGTTTGTTCCCATTACAATTGGACCTCGTCAAATCGAGTGTGAGTGTGAACGGAGCTGAGAGAATGGGACCAATGAGGCTCTCTCTCGTTTGCAATTCTGCCCAACAAGTGCCGTGTCCAGACTTTGAGGAGGAAACTGTGAAATAATTCAGCCCGCGTCGCTGTAGCTCTTGACGAGATTTGTCCTGTTTAACTTTTTTATCGATCTAATACATGGGGCGGAATTTTATGGCCCCTCGCGGCGGGGGTGGGACCGTAAAATTCTGCTGGCATAAAATTCTCATCTCGGAGTTTGAGCCGATGGCAGATTCTTGGAACTTTCAAAAAATGATTGATTTTGATGAAAATAGAAGGAAAGACTTATGTTTATATAGCACCTTTCACAACTTCAGGATGTCTCGAAGCAATTTACAGCCAATGAAGTCATTTTGAAGTGTAATGGCTGTTGTAATGCATGAAGTCTGGGTGGTCACACCTCCAACATCTCCCAGTCCTCTGCTGGAGAGGAGGCTGTGTCCCACAGGATATGTGTGATGCAAACATTATCACGTTTTACAAGAGCTAAGGCGATCGCGGAGATCGCAACAAGTACCACTGTCAAAAAAACAAAAACAGAATTACCTGGAAAAACTCAGCAGGTCTGGCAGCATCGGCGGAGAAGAAAAGAGTTGACGTTTCGAGTCCTCATGACCCTTCGACAGAACTTGAGTTCGAGTCCAGGAAAGAGCTGAAATACCAGAATATTTCAGCTCTTTCCTGGACGCGAACTCAAGTTCTGTCGAAGGGTCATGAGGACTCGAAACGTCAACTCTTTTCTTCTCCGCCGATGCTGCCAGACCTGCTGAGTTTTTCCAGGTAATTCTGTTTTTGTTTTGGATTTCCAGCATCCGCAGTTTTTTTGTTTTTATATATGTAAGTACCACTGTCACTTTATCAGAGTCATTCTAAGGATGCTCCACTGACTAGCCAACAGAATATACCCAGAGGCACAATGTGGCTTCAGAGCAGGCGAATCCGAGGGAGGCATGATCCTTTCCCTAAGACAGCTTCAAGAGAAATGCAGAGAGCAGCAAACGCCACTCTACCTTGCTTGTGCGATCTCATAAAAGCGTTTGATACTGTCATGCCCAGTAAAGGCATGTCATATTCATAAATTTAAACATGGATAGAATTTTCTGGAATTGCTCTCTTTTTATAAAGAACATCAAAAAGTGGCTAAGATGGCTCCCCCTTGAATGGACATACCAAGATGAAACCTGTATGTGGAATTTACACCTGCTATTTTTTCTGGGCTTATCCAAAACTCAGAATCTATAGATTGAGACTTCCTGACTTCAAGCTTGATGCTTAACAAAAGAAGACTACAGAAGCCAGCTCATCATAAGTAGCTGTGAATAGACCATCCATTCATCCATCCAATTCCCACATCCATGCTCCATTGTATATCAATAGCTTCTAGCTTTAAATGATTCTGGGCGGACTAATCGAAGTATTTGATCAGGTGAGCGTCAGATAACAAATCCTTTACTCCAAGAGCCAGAGAGAAACCGGTTTAAATAGAACACTGATTGCAGGAACAGCAGCAGAAAATGGCAGTACATCTATGCCTTTTAAAAAGCCTGGAGACTACAATATTTTACAGTCTCCTAGCCTGTTCCCTTTTCAAGTCCACCAATGCAGACACATGACCTCCTGGTAAAAAAAAACCTACAAGTAACTACCTTCAAGATCTGCTGAACAATTAAGGAGCATATATATTATGAAGAAAAATCCCAAGAAAGTGGCTCATTTTAAATATTGGTACAAAGAACCACTATTAACATTCCCTTGGTCCATTCAATCTATGTCTCATTAAAGTGCAGATGGTCTTGTGAGGAGATGCATTAACTTGGCAAAATCATTGAAATGTGAAAGAAACTTGAAATTAGCAGTTCAAAACCAAAGAATGCTGGAGATTGCAAATTACTTGCAATTATTTTTTAAAGGGGCTGCAGATGTGAGACTCACTTCCAATAAGTTGCCTTGGGTGGACTTCTCCATACCTGCTAGCAGTGGGCATGATAGGAGGCAGATGGTTCACAATGGTCGCAATTATCTGCTCAGCCCGCCAACAGTGGGCCACATTTCCTGCCAATGGTCGTCGGGGAGCTCATTGTAATACATCAGCATCTCATTAAAAGGCCATCCCATCAGGCTCTGGACCCCTCGCCAGATCGCCCGTCCATGTCAGTGGGAAAGCACATCAACATGTTTCACAACAGCACATGGGCAACCAGCACTTGGCAGCCTTCATATTGGGGGAATTGGAGGTGAGTGAACAGCAATGTTCTGCAGAGCTCGGCAGGGTCACCTGCTGCTGTGCAAGCTTCATGGGTGCCAGGATGAAGTGTTGTCCAGGCCCGGAGGTGACTGTAGTCGTGGAGGGCAGTGTCCGGGGGGCAACTGCTGCTTGGCCCTGGAGGCAACTGTACTCTGGGTGGGAAGGGAGGGAACAGGCTGGTGTCCGGGGGCAACTGCTGCCCTGGTGTTGGATCCCACACCCAAGCAACCGAGGTGGGGGGCAGGATAGGTGAGGGAAGTAGTTACACATTAGGGACACCTGTACAAACTGACCATTCCTCTGCAACTGAGGCAGTTCAGGCACAGCCACAGTGATATGATTGGGGTTGGGCTCCTAGCCCTTCCACCTGAACAACCAATGCGGAGGCACCAATGTGCCACCAAGCCCTCCAGACCTTTCCCCCCACTACCTCAGCACAGACAGCAAGTCTACAACCACTTTACTGGACCACAGAGCAGTCGGACTGCACATATTGTACAATCTCCTCACCAATGCTGGCCATGTAGTAGTCACTGTTGGTGGTGCTCACAGCCCCCTGCAATCTCAGTATCCTGGTTAGGAGCTGTCTCCCCCATCTCACAGACTGACCAGTACAGCCATGCAGCACACTCATCTGTGGCAATCCGAGGGGTGACCAGCACTCTCAGGGAAGTGTTAAGGGGAGGTCACACAGGGCCAGGAAAGGTGCTAAGTACACCCATGCTAACCACATTTCTCTTTCATGCTGCAGGAGGACCACATCAGGATCATGGATCCTGGTGACCTAGCTGTATGTCTGAAGGCTCGAGTGAGATATCTGTTGGACATACTGTTGGAGGCCAAAAATGGCATCAGTGATGGAGTTAAACCCATGCAGCAGTGCAGGAGTGACATCCTGGACCAAAATCTCCATGGTGGCCTAGGCGTGTTGGCCGGTGCGATCACCTCAGCCTGAGGTAGATGGATTCCTCCATCGTACCTTGCAATCTGAGGAGTGCAGCGGACATCCCTTCCTGATGTTCCCGAGCTTGCCTTTGCAGCTCCAACAACTGTGATGTGACAGAGTCCAGAGGATTGTCATCTGACTCGGACTCAACAGGTTCCTGGCCTCCAGCAGCCCTACGAATGCCAGGGACCTGGGAAGTCCCTGCCACCGGCTGCTGTGGATCAGACTGTGCACTGTGCTCACCAGTATGTGTTCCCATGCCAACTCTAGAGCTAGGTCCCTCCGAGGTGTGTGTCTCTGCACTGGTGGAGGGTGTGGATAAGCGCTGTGACAGAGCTTGTAGGGAGATGCAGTCCAGTTCACCTTTGGATGTCCCTTCCAAACTGGCTTGGAGGCCCTGGGTCATGGACTCCATTGGTCTTGTAGTAACGTGCCTGCAGAAGCAAGGGGGGATAATTAGTGCATGGCAGTGGCCTGTGAAAGAGGTCACATCACTCACAGCATGATTAGCTAATGGATGTTGCACTACTGGATTCTCACTTGGTAGAGCAGCGCCGACCTCACCATCAGCACAGGACCAGTCCTGATCCTCGCCAGCCAGCTGGATGGCTCTGTTCTCAAATTTCGCAAGAACCTTGAACTCTGGCGTCCCTTAACCGGTCTGCGACCTTTCACTCCTGTTGTGAGCCAGTTTGTCCTGCATGGATAGAGATGGGGAGAGTGTATCAGGATGCCTGCCAGGCCAGATGATACATGTGCCTGACCTGTGCAAGTGGTGAGTGGTCCCATGGATGGGACGAGGACAACACAGGTGTGTGTGAGAGTGTGAATGGTGATGTCCCTTGAACCGGCAGTGAGCGAGGGCCCTGTGGATGTGTGATGGGTTTATGAGTGAGTTGAGAGTGATGAGAAGAGTGACTTCCAGGTGGAACGAAGGAGATCATTGGCTGTCCTCCACTGAAGGGCGATTGTGCTGACTACCGCTACCACCATCTCCCAAGCTGGGTTAGTGACATCATTGCCCATCCTGCAGCCAGAGTGGGGGTACAGGACATCCCAACGAGCTCCATGGCATCCAGCAGTCGCTCGAGGGACATTTTGTTGAAGCGGCGGGCTGCAATCTTTTTTTCCTTTGTTGGCCATGTCTCCCGGACAACGGTGGTGAGCTGGTGGTGATGAGCAGTGTGCTAGCAGCTGTCTTTTAAACATAGTGGCCAGCATGATGCAACAGCGGGGTGATGGCGGGTGGGCAAATGAGAGGCAGAATTTTCACAGATTTGCACTAAGTGTGGTAGCAGGCAGGCAAAATGGCATCCTACCCGCTGACGGAAACGGCCTGGGAATGCATAAATAATGTGGCAGGTTCAGGACAATACAGCGCAAAAACCCACCATTTCCGTCAGTGGGTAGGACGCCATTTTGCCCGCCTGCTACCGCACTCAGTACAAATCTGTGAAAATTCCGCCCCTTGTGCCAAGTAGTTAGAATTTTCATTTTGGAAACAGAGCATTAGAGAATTTTTTAAAAAATAAATTAACAAAAACATCTTATTTATTGATTCCAAGGCCAGAACTTTTACCTTGTCAGGCAGGCTTGGCAGGGGCGGGTGGGAGCGGTCGGGACCAGGCCATGATTCATGCTGGCGGGCCAATTAAAGCCCACCCAGCGTGAAACAAGCGCTGCAGTGCTGCCTGTATCAGGGGGTGGGGGGGGAGGTGGAGGACGGCGAACAAGCACAGAGCTGCCTCAGGGAAATGAAGATATAAAAAAATTAAAATAATTTAAGATGTTAAAAAATATGTCCCCTCAGCAGGGACATGTTAGAAATTAGTATGAAAATTTTTTGTTTTTTTTAAAAAAATGATGGATCAAAACCTCACCCGCCTGTGGATGAGATAGCGCAAAAAAATGCAAAAGCTGCTTGGCCTTTTCGCCTGCCTGACAACCGTAAGGTTGTCCGGGCAGTGAAAAATTTAATTCAATTAGGTTGTTAATGGCCTTAATAGGCCTTTTAATTATCAGCAGGCACACTGCTGACTCCCGCGTGCGCCAGCCAACCGAAATATTGTGCAATGACGTCGGGATGCTCGCACATCATTTTATGCTCGTTTGGATTGGGCGCACCCCTGCCCAACAAGGTAAAAATTCTGGTCCGAGTATGTGTTAGTGTGTGTGTGTGTGTGTTACCTTATCTACTTAAAGAAGAAATGCCTAAAAAAGTCAACACAAATACAGAAGATAATGTTACTACATGATTGCATCACCTAATAAAGAAGTTAGTAAGAATGGAAAAGGAGCCCCTGAGAATCAAAAAGTACCCCCCAAAAATTAAAGAGGAGCCTTCAAGAAAATCTCACAAAGGGCCCTCCATATGTTGAGACCTGGTTGTAAATTGGGCTTATGTTCCCTGGTGTTTAGAAGAATGAAAGGTGATCCCATTGAAACATTCAAGATTCGGAAGAGACTTGACAGGGTAGACACTGAGAGGTTGTTTCCTCTGGCTGAGCAATCTAGAACATGGGGCGTTGTGGGGGTGGCAGGGAGAAGAGAAAGGACACAGTTTCATGATAAAGGGCCAAGTAGGAATTTCTTCAGACAGTGGTGAAATTTTGAAATTGTCTATCCCAGACAGGTCCCTCAGGGAATTAGGGGATATGGAGAGCACGTGGAAAAGTGGGGTTGAAACCCAAGATTAGCCATAATCATAGTGAATGGTGGAGCAGACTCAGTGGGCCATATGGTCTACTCCTGCTCCTATTTATGTCTTTATGAGAAGTGGCCTTGAATTAATGTCTCATCCACAAGGTGACATGACAGGCATTGCAGTACTCCCTCATTACTACGCAGGATTCTCAGTACTCGCTCAGTACTACGCTAGATTCTCAGTACTCGCTCAGTTCTACGCTGGATTCTCAGTACTCGCTCGGTGCTATGTTGGATTCTCAGTACTCTCTTGGCACTACGCTGGATTCTCACTACCCCCTCAGTACTGCACTGGATTGTCAGCCTAGGTTCTGTGCCTGACTCAAGAAATAGATTTTTTATCAAAAGAAGAAAAGTCAAACCAGAGCAGGGTAGGTGATTCCTTAAAAAATTCTCTGTTAAGCACTCAATCTCGACTGATGGTCATTATAGACTGGCTCAATGTAATTAGGAACTCAAATACAAGACCACAATGTGGCATTTGCAAGGTTATTTTAAAAAAGGCAGTCTATGTCCATGTTTTTCCCTCCTTCTGAAGTTTTCTGTGTTCTTGGCAGGCATATGTTATTTGAAGTTGATTACTGAAACAGATGAAACTTTATGATGCAAGATGTGGAAGTGTAGCATTGTTTATATCATTTGTGCTTTCGGCTGTCTTCCATATACACTTGAGGTTGGGGGTATTGCAAGTAGTTTTTGTGGTCGAGAACCTGTCTTAAAAAAAAAACTATTCTTTGGTATGAAATAAATCGAACATGGATTAAATAGTTCTTGTTTTGCACTCCATGTTTTCTTATTGTGCAGACAGTTATAGTTAATCCAAGCTTCTATAATTATCAATCCTAACAAGTCACCTTTCTATTGAGTGATATGATTTGAGTTGAGCTAAACGTTTAATTAGTTTCTGTGCAATTCACCAAACAAAATTAAGTCCAACACCTATTGATTCAATGGGGCTACGGATTGTCCCACTGCTTTTATGAGAACTTCTGACCATCAGGATTGGTCAGACCTTAACAGATTATCCAATCTTCCTCTTAATTTGCCTTTATGTTAGATTTGAATGTCAAATGTCACTGACCTAGACCGGCTCCCAATCTTGCAATACATCAATTTTTAAAATTCTCATCCTTGTCTTCAAATCCCTCCATGGCCTCACCCCTCCCTTTCTCTGTGAGCTCCTCCAACCCCACAACCCTCCAAGATATCTGCGCTCCTCCAATTCTCTTGAACACCCGTGGTTTTGTTCACCATTGACGGCAGTGTCTTTAGTTGCCTAGACCCCAAGATTTAGAATTCAATCTCTCCACCTCTCTACCTTGCTTTGCTTCTTTAACAATTTCCCTAAAACCTACCTTTTTGATCAAGCTTTTGGTATTCAAGTAACTCAGTGTCAAACGTTGTTTGGTTAGTGGCTCTTTGAAGCACCTTGGGTCATCTTGCTCTGTAAGAGGCACTACATATATGGAAGGTATTGATGTGCTGTGTAAGTAAATTTGATTGTTTCAATTAATTGTCCACTTGGATCGGTGTAGTTAAACAGGTAGGTAGTCAAGAGTGGCAGACACAGAGTGGGTTAGCAGTTCTTTCCAGGAAGTATGTTTCTCTACAACTGGGCTGCACTTTCATTGTCCAACTTACAAGTCATTTGTTCACTTGTTCTACAGAACTCAGGCATTGTGAACCACTCTGGGAAAACACAGGTGATCTGTAGGGCTGGATTTGACCAGCCCTCTAGGGATGGGCTAGGAGGCAGGAGGGGCGAGGGAAGGTGAGGGGTAGTTGGAGTGCCCATCAGCTTTTCACTGCCATGGCATTTTACCGGGAATGGGGAAGGTGGAGGACAGTCTGCTCACCCAGAGGAAAATTGAGCCACTTAAGTGACCAATTAAGGACCTCTTCCCACTGCCACTGGCATTTTACCAGCAGCAGTTCGGCCCTCTGCCGTTTGGGGTGACGGCCCAGTGAACCCCAGTGATTCCCTGAAGGTTCTTGGGAGGAGGTTGGGGGGGGGGGGTAAGACCTCCTACTCGGGCACTCTTCAGCTCACAGGGATGCCCCTGTATCAATGCCAGCCCCCGACAGTCCTCCCACTGCCCCCACCAATCTTCCCCCCTATGTTTCTCCAAGACCTGCCTGACTGGTCCCAGTACTTCCCAGACCCCACTCACCAGGTTGGTCAGGTAACATGCTTCCATGGCATCCTCTACTTCAAGGTGTAACCCCAGCAGTGACTACCAATCCTAGTGACACTGCTGAGACTGCTGAGCTGACGGCCCTCAAATTGGCCAGTAGCTCTGGGGATGGCCAGCCATTCTTTAAAGAGATAGCAGCCCTGACGGCAACCCCCGAAAAATGCAGCCAGGTGTCCTGCAAACTGCCAAGGTAGGGTCACCCCCAGTTTTCCGGCCCATTGTTTCCTATCACGAAGATAAGTTTCAGCCAGTAATCTCCCATTGTCTGTATGCTGGAGAAAGAGAAGGCATTATTGGTGAAATGATTTAGGATACTGCTCAGTCACCTCTTGGGCCTGAGGTTTCACTCAACCCAGATATCTAGGATAAAAGTTTCCTGCCCCGTTCTGCACATTGGATTCTTGAGTTAAAAAAATGTGAGCAACCTCAGTCCAACTCTCAGCACAAAAGAGTTCACCAACTAATACTGCACTAACTGGGACTCATTGAAGAGTCTCTGAAGAAAAGATGAAAATATATTGATGCAGTAAAGAAAACCCCTTCTGGTGTTAAGTTAAAGTATGTGATTAAAACTCAACAGTATTTCAAAGCTGGGTTATATTTTCAGAATTAGGTCCTTCCAAATCAATAATTATCAATTTTTGTAATACAAGTTTGTAGTTATATGGCCAAGCGCAAATCAGTGCTATCAATCATAACAATGCCATTATAACAATGTCCCACAAATGCAACTCATCTCCTTGGCACTTAGGGCTTCCCAATCTCAGTTGGAATATTCCTTCATTTGGGTTGAATTTCCTTCTCTTCCCTGGCCCTGGAACTATTGCATTTTTGCTACCTTTTCCCAATCCATGAGCTACTGCTGTATTACATGTTGCCCTACCATTGCTAACAGGCTCTTAGGAGCTGCATAGTCACCAAGTGCCTGACTTTCCTCTTTTCCTCCTTGACCTTTTCCTGACTTCCGAAAACTGAGCCTGCCTTCGAACCACTTTTGCGCCGAATTTTTGTCTGGAAGAGACGTGGACAGGATTATTGTGCAGTTTGCAACTCCTGAACCCCTTGACCACTCCCCGACCCGAACTGACTTTCCCTCCCAACAACTCTATAACCCCAACCATCCAATCAATCCCAGCCAGACCTGACTACCCACTCACCCACCTGCCACACTACCCACTTGCCACCTCGTCCACCTGCCATCCTCCGGACATTTGCTTCACCCACGGTTTTTTCACAGCTTGACAGTTGCGATGGGTTTATGCACTTTTTATGCACAACTGTGTTTACTCTTAACAATCCCAAAAGGTCCCTTACCTCCCCCAAAGGGTTCCTTACCAAAGGTGTCCTGGGACCCTATCCAAAAGGTTACTTTACATTTCGAAAAGAGTGCCTTGGCTTTCCAAATGAATTCACCGAGTACAGACCTCCTCTTACCTGGCCTAATCTGCACACTCTGGGTTTCATATGCCTGGTCAAACAAAATCCCACTTCAGTGGAGGCAGCTGCTGATTTAACTAGCCAGCTACTTCCATAAACCTCGCATGTGCAAACTCCAGCCCAACACCACTCCTACCCCTGTGAAAATGGAATGTTCAGGGGTGGGACTTAGAATTTCTGGCCATTTCTGGCATTTTTGCCATGACAGAAGCTGGGTCTTTGTCTTTGTCTTCCTGCAGGAAGATATAAAAGACCTCCCAGAGACACTAGACAACCAAGGGACTAACTGAAAGAAATGAGTGTTGGTAAAAAAAACTGGAGAAATTAATGGGACTGAAAGTTGATAAATCCCCTGGGCCAGATGATCTACCTCCCAGTTTGTTGAAAGAGGTGGCAGTAGAGATAGAGGATGCATTGGTGGTCATCTTCCAAAATTCTATAGACGCTGGGAATGGTTTCTGAAAGGAGGGAGAAAGAAAAATGGGAACGACAGACCTGTTAGCCTGACATTAATAGTAGGAAAATGCTAGAATCTGTAATAAAGGATATGATAACTGAATACTTCGAAAATAGTGGATTGGGCAGAGTCAACATAGATTTATGAAAGGCAGATCATGTTTGACAAATATGTTGGGACTTTTTTGAGGACGTGACTCACAGAATAGATAAGGGGAACCAGTGGATGTGGTGTATTTGGATTTTCAGAAAGCTTTTGATAAGGTCCCACACAGGAGGTTAGTAAACAACTTGGGAGCACATGGGATTGGGGTAATATATTGGCGTGGATTGAGAATTGGTTAATGGACAGAAATCAGAGAGTGGGAATAAATGGGTTATTCTCAGGTTGACAGCCTGTCACTAGTGGGGCACCTCAAGGATAGTGCTTGGGCCCCAGCTGTTCACAATGTATATCAATGATTTGGATGTGAGGACCAAATGGAATATTTTTAAGTTTGCTGATGACACAAAACTAGGTGGGAATGTGAGTTGTGAAGAGGTTTCAAGAGGTTTCAAGGGGTTTAGTCTGGCTAAGTGAGTGGGCAAGAACATGGCAGATGGAATATAACATGGAAAAATGTGAAGTTATCCACTTTGGTAGGAAAAACAAATGCAGAGTATTTCTTAGATGGTGAGAAATTGGGAATTATTGATGTCGAATGGAAATTGGGAAGTATTGATGTCGAATGGGACATGGGTGTCCTTGCTCACAAGTCACTGAAAGCTAACATGCAGGTGCAGCAAGCAATTAGGAAGGCAAATGATATGTTGGCCTTCATTTCAAGAGGTTTTGTGTACAGGAGTAAAGATGTTTTGCTGCAGTTGTATAGGGCCTTGGTGAGACCATGCCTGCAGTATTGTGTGAAGTTTTTGCCTCAGAAGAGCTGGCAAGAAATGCAATGCAGGGGAACAGTTTCAGCAGAGCAGCAATGCAGCAATACTTGCCACTCCTCAGAAGATCCTGGCCAATATATACACAACATGTTCATTTTATTATGCTGTCACGTGCCATCATTTTCTCGACCATCACCCATGAGCAGCATCCATTTGCCTTTCCTCAAGCTTCACATGTCATCTGATGCATGATGCATAGAATGCTCTGTCTTTGTTATCTCCAACCTCCTCTGCCTTCTTGGTTCATGGGAACAGAGGACTTGGGAGCAGGATTAAGCCATTTGGCCCTTCAAGCCTGCTCCACCATTTGATAAGATCATGGCTGATCTGATTGTGGTCTCAACTTCCATCCCAACTTCCTGTCTGTCCCCCCATAACCTTGACTCCCTTGTCTATCAAAAATCTACCCAACTTAGCTTGGATAAATTCAATGATCCAGCCTCTACTATTTTATGGGAAAGAATTCCACAGGCTAACAACCCTCTGGGGAGAAAAAAAGTTCTCTTCAGCCCCATTGTCAAAGGGAGACCTCTTATTTTTAAACTGTGTTCCCTAGTTCTAGTCTCCCCTACAAGAGGAAACATCCTCCCAGTATCCACCCTATCAAGTTCCTTCAGGATCTTAGATGTTTTAATCTCTCTCCATTTAAATGGAATACTGCTTTCCTATTCTTCCTGCCAAAGTGGACAATTTCACATTTTCGTACATTATACTCCAACTTTTTGCCCATTGACTTAATCTGTCTATATCCTTTTGTACACTCTTTACCTCTACTTGACAACTTACTTTCCTACCTATCTCGGTGTCATCAGCAAATGTAGCTACTATACATTTGATCCCTTCATCCAAGTCATTGATATAGATTGTCAATAGTTGAAGCCTCAGCAGCACTAATCCCTGTGGCACTCCACTAATTTCAGCTTGCTAACCTATTTTTTCCTGCTATCTGCTTCCTGTTAGCAAACCAATCCTCTACTATGCTAATATGTTACCCCTTACACCATGAGCTCTTATTTTGTGTAGCAACCTTTAATCTGGCACCTTATCAAAAGCCTTTTGGTATTCCAAGTGCACCACATCTACAGGTTCCCCTTTGTCCACATTACTTGTTATTCCCTAAAAGAATTCAAATAAATTAATTAAACGATTTCCTTTTCACAAAACCATGTTGACTCTGCCTGATTCCATTATAATTTTCTAAGTATCCTGCTTTAACTTCTTTAATAATGGATTCTAGCAATGTACCTATGATAATGTTAAGCCAATTGGCCTATAGTTTACTGCTCTTTGGCTCCCTCCTTTCTCGAATAAAGGTGTTACATTTACTATTTTCCAATCCATTTGGGCCCTTCCAGAATTAAGGAATTTTAGAAGGTTATAAACAATGTCTCTGTTATCTCTCCAGCCACTTCTTTTAAATCCCTAGCATGTAGGCCAGCAGGTCGTAGGGACTTGTCAGCTTTTAGGTATAACAGTTTTCCCAGCACCTTTTCCCTGTGATTGTTTTAAGTTCCTCCTTCCCAATCGCCTCTTGATTTTCAAGTATCTTTGGGGAATTCTCTAAGTTTTCTACAGTGAAGACAGACACAAAATATCTGTTCAATGCCTCTGCCATTTCCTTGTTTTCCCTTATTAATTCCCAGACTCACTTTCTAGAGGACCAACACTTACTTTAGCTACACTTTTTCTTTTTAAATACTTGTAGAAATTCATACTAGCACGTTCTTGCACGTTTCCCGTCATGTGAAGTGACATTGGATGGGCAGGTCTTGGGCCATTGTGGTGCCCTGCATGGACTCCTTATCCTCTAAATGTCCATGCCATGCATGATATCTTCCTCCTCAGATCTTCCACCTCCTCATTCTCCTCCTCTTCCTGCTGTTTCTCATCCAAGGAGAGGCTTCCTTCCTCCTCCCCTTAGGTTCCCCTGCTTTGTTGTGCCAAATTTTGGAGCATGCAGAAAGCTAGAATGCAGGACATCCAGGCAGGTGAGTACTTTAGAGCCCTGTCTGAGCAGTTGAGACATCTGAATCGCATCTTGAGCAGTTAAATAACCTGTTCAATCAGAGTCCTTGTATGAAGGAGACTTTTGTTGTACCTTCGCAGGGTGTTTGCCTACAGTTGCCTTTTAGATGTGAGCATCCATATACTCAGAGGATACCCTTATCCCCAAGTATTTATCCATGCAGCTGTGGGAATGGTCAGAACAAATGAGGTGGACCTGATTCCCATAAAATAAACGAGTTCTGGCAACTGCCAGCTAACAGTCGCAGACATGAAAGAACCTTTTGCAATGGTCAAAGGGCAGCTGTACATTCAAAGAGTGGTAGCCCTTTTGGTTAATGTATCAGGGTGCATTTTGTGTGGGAGCCCTTGTCACTGTTAAAAAGTTTGCTTGCAGTCAACCACCTCCTGAACCTGCGGAAAGTCAACTATGGATGCAAACCCTGTTGACCTCTGTTTCTGAGATGCTGTGCTAGTGTCATTAAAGATGAACTGGGCCAGCCTGGTGAAAAGGGCATTGGTCACAGCATTGATACAGCTGACTGGGAGATGGCACACAAATTGTCCGCGGAGTCTTGGAATGACCAATTGAAAAACATTTAAGGGTCACAGTAAACTTCAGTGCCACTGGTTGTGTATGTCTCAGGTGTTCCCTTGCCTGCAGTTGTCTTGAAGGAGGGTGTACAGCTCAGCCATGACCTCTCTGGATAGACATAGGCCTCTTCAGTATGTCTCTCACTCATGTCAAGGTAAGTGACCTTGTTTCTGTAAACCCTTTCTGGTGGATACCTCCTAACACTCCAACGCTTCATCCTTGTGGGCACCCAGCATCAAGGTTCCTCCTGCTTATAGACCTGTCCATATGGTGCCCAGCGTTCTTCAGGCTGCTGCTGCACCTGAGCCTCTATGGTTTGGAGGGTGCCGCTGCACCTATGACTGAAGGGACAATTTTAAAGGGAGTAGTTGAGAGTTGCAGGCTTTGAGGAAGCAATGAAGCCTTGTTGCTGACAAGTCAATAAGGGACCTGTACAGACGTCTCACGGTCTTTCTGCTTCCCTGGCAGAGAATTTCTTTACAGGCAGGCAAATGCTGAGTTTGCAAAATGGAAAAAAAGGCTTTCAAACATTGCTTCACACCTTTCCCGAACTTTCCCCAACCTTGTAGAAGTGTTATGGACTCAATTGAGGAGATGTGATTTTTGGAAGCTTCTAAAACACAAGTGAGCAGAGGAGATCTGTTGTGCCTCTTATCACAGTGACTCTGATGTCTGCTGTAATGGGGGTGGGACCCAAGCCATTTCTGACCTGCAAAATGGCCATATGAAAATAGCCTGGAATCAGGAAGGCCCAGGAAATTCAAAATTCCAGTGAAAAGAAACAAGTTTTACCATTCTTTTCCCCATTCTTACCTCCACAAGGGGACAGAAGTCCAGCCCCATGAATCAAACTAGAACAAGGCCATTGTGTTTTTATTACCTTGACCTTGAGCTCTTGGGTATGTGTAAGATTCAATATATTCAATATTTGAAACTGTTTCTCATCCAGTACTAAATGCATTCTTCAACTGTTACAAATGACCTAAAGAGGAATATTATTCTTCAGAATTTTTATCCTACAACCATGTGATCAACGTGAATCCACAAGTCAAAAAAATAGGATATATAGAAGTGTAATTTCCATCATTGAGTGGAAATATTCAAAATCTTGTCAATGTGTTGGGACAATCACAGCTGAGAATGACCTTGGCTAAGATTTTGCTGCAGTAATGACTGTCAGATTTCACCATCATTACACCAGGGAAAATGACAGCAACTTCAAACATTTGGACATGAGCAGAATAATGGAGAAGTCCAGAAGTTGCTGTCAGTGATCCTATGCTTCTCCTGAAGGTGTGCTGTACAGGTTCCCACAGACTGCTATCTCCCTTGCAATCATGAATTGATAAGAACTTCCACTGTTACTCTCACTATAAAAACCCTTGAAAAAATTGCACCTTACTGAATGAGGTGTAATTGGGTTTTTGGCAATGTACTAACTGCATAATTACTACTAAACATCCTCACTAGTCCTGAAAAGCCACTTTTATATTTGTGGAATGTCAAATTTCTCTATAATGATAAACATTCTACATATTTTCTAAAAAAGAGCAAAATTCATTTTCCTTTGTTAATATGTACGCATATCTTTATTTGAGCTTCTCAGTTAATGCAGTTATAATAATTTATTTTGTTCTCTGAAAATTTAAATTGAAAGTGAAGGATATTAAGCACTCTTAACTGTCTGGTTTGCTGTGAATACTTCAATGTGATTGGTTGCATATCTGTTTGCTGACATTACTGCTGCTGCTGACCTAAAGATCCCTTTACCTTGGCACCATATTCAAACTATCATCAGGAAAGGAGAAATTCCCACCACTTAAATCAGTTACTCTACCTTAATTCATAATGTCATCATTGATTCTGAGATCTACTACCCATATCTTAATTCCTCCTTTTGCATTATCCAGGAAGTTGAAGCTAGTTAATTGGTCAAGTGGTAAGCAGTTACTGGATATTTGAAAGCCAAGGATCTCAGAACTATTGGTGATGATGTGCAATTACAGAATTTGTCTGGGACAATACACTTTTCTGTTTCAACAGTGGTAAAAATAGATTGACATCCCATTTAAAACTAATTCATAATATTAGCTATCATGATTGCTACTTGAGGTGAGTTTGAATTGGCCAGCATTAGTATAACATTTAGAACAGGGTCAATAATTAGAAAGTGACTTTTGAATATATTGCATCTTTTCTCGAAACAACAACAAAGTAACCTTCAGTAAAATCTCACAGGTAACACTGGCCCGTTTATTAGTGAGTGGGCTCTACATGTCTCACCAGTGTGTCCATTTTGGGAGTGTGTACTTTTAAAGTCTTTCTGGCTAAACATGGTAAACAGGGAAACACTAAAAGCTATCCACCCAAAAATGCCAAAGCAACACTCTTCAAACGAATGCAACATTTTGGAAATACTGATTTACTCTTCAATAGGTAAACTACCAATTTTCTTTCAACTGGGTTCAAAATAATTGATTAGCTGCAAGGCAGTTGAGTTGGTATCTAAACTAAAATCCAAAACACTTTAGTTTTCAGTGCATGCATTCAGAAAATAATCTGGTTAGTATTTGACTATTTCAAAGGAGCAGAGCATCAAGCGTTAAAGGTTAAGCTTAACTCTTTAAATTAACTAAAACTGAATCCATTGGAACAAAATCATCCCACATTAACTATAACATATGTAAGTGTTAAATGTGAGCTATTGGAATTTAATATACTCTTTCACATATACAAAATAAGAATAATTAATGTTTTGAAACTTTGCATCCATTGGAATATAGTCTACATAATGATTAATTTTGTATATTTATTCCTTGATAAGTTATAACTTTTCACATGTTGGACAATTTAATAATAGTGAAAAGTAAGTAAGTTATCCAAACAACAACCACAAGAAAGAAGGAACTGGACTGCCAATGGAATGTCATATGAATTAAAGGCTGATTAATTCTATAAGACAAATGAAGAGAAAGTGAAAGAGATTGTAGCTACAGGTACAGATTAATAAGTTATTGACTGAGAGCAGTTTTGGGGCTGGGGGTGAATGGCAGATCTAATATGGGCATGAATTGCAGTATACAATCATTGAACTGTAAATGACTACAGAACAGGAGGCCATTCAGCCCATCCTGTTTGTGCTGGCTCTCTCCAGGAGTAACTCAACTAGTCCCACTCCCCTGCCCTTTCCCATATCCCTGTAATTTTTTTCTCTTCAGATACTCACCCAATTCCCTTTTGAAAGGCACAATTGAATCTGCCTCTACCATACTATGAGGCAGTGCATTCTAGATCCTAACCTCTCGCTGCATAGAAATATTTTTCTTAATGCCGCCTTTGGTTCTTTTAACATTCACCGCAACTCTGTGTCCTCTGATTCAAAATCCTTCCCCCAACAGAAATAGTTTCTCTCTATCTATTTTGTCCAAACCTTTCTTGATTTTGAATACCCCTATCACATCTCCTCGTACCTTTTCTTCCCTAAGGAGAACAGCTCAAGTTTCTCCAATCTGCCCACAAAACTGAGGTTCCTCATTTCTGGAATGATTCTCACAAATCTTTTCAGCACCCTATATAAAGCCTTCACATCGTTCCCAATGTACAGTGCCCAAAATTGGACACAATACTCCAGCTGAGGCCAAACAAGTGTTTTATAAAGATTCATCATGACCTCCTTGGTTTTGTATGCTATGCCTCTATTTATAAAGCCCAGGATGCCGTATAGAGCATTTAATCACCCTATCCAACCACCACCAATAATTTGTGCACATAAACCCCCATGTCCCTCTGTATTGCATCCTTTATTTTGTATTGCCTCTCCTCATTCTTCCTACAAAAAATATCACTTCACATTTCTCTGCATTAAGTTTCATCTGCCACATGTCCACTCTTTTCACCAGCCTGTCCATGTCCTTTTGAAGTCATTCACTATCCTCCTCGTAGTTCATAATACTTCCAAGGTTTGTGTGATCTGAAAATTTTGAAATTGTATCCTGTATAGAGTACACCCAAGTCTAGGTCATTAATTTGGTTCAGTAAAAGCAGTGCTGCTAGTACCAATGCCTGGAGAACCCCACAATATACCTTCCTCCAGTCCAAGAAACAACCATTCACTACTACACTATGTTTCTTGTCACTCAGCCAATTTTGTATCCATGCTACCACTGTCCCTTTTATTCTATGGGCTTTAACTTTACTGACAAGTATCTCATGTGGGGCGTTAACAAACGCCGTTTAGAAGTCATATACACCACATTAAATACCCTCATCAACTTTCCCTGTTACCTCATCAAAAAACTTATGCAAGTTAGATTTTCCTTTAACAAATCCATGCTCACTTCCCTTAATTAATCCACATTTGTCCAAGTGACTGTTAATTTTGTCTGGAATTACATCTCTAAAAGCTTTCGCACCAACAATGTTAAACTGACTGGCCTGAAGTTGCTGGGTTTACCATTACATCATTTTTTTGAACAAAAATATAACATTTGCAATTCCCCAGTTCTCTGGCATCACCCCTGTATCTATGGAGTATTGGAAAATCATAGCCAGTGCCTTCGCATTTTCCATACTTATTTCTCTCAGTATCCTTGCATGCACACGATCCAGTTGTGGTGACTTATCAACTTTGTATCCAGCCAGCCTTTCTAACACCTTTAATTTCACTATGGGGAGGATCTTTCCCCCATTGGGCAGACTCGGAGGGGGCGAGCAGGGGCAGTCGGGAAGCAGACCATCACCCGTGAATGGGGCCAGACCACGATTTCATGCTGGTGGACCAATTAAGGCCTGCCCAGCGTAAAACGTGAGCAGCAGCGCTCAGCGCTGCCTGTGTGGTGGGGAGGGGGGGAGGGTGGTTGCTGGGAGGAGGGTGAGTGCGAACTTCACTGAAAATCTCCTTGAGGCACAGAGCTGCCTCAGGATGATGAACATTTTTCAAAATGAAAAATAAAGATTTTAAAAATATTATGAAGCATGACTCTGTCATATGTTATTAATTAAATTATAAAATTTTAATTTTATTTTTATTTGCTGTTGGAAACCTCATCCCACCCGTGGATGAGGTTTCGTAAAAAATGCAAAGGCCGCTTGGCCTTTTCACCTGCCCGCCAACCATAAGGTTGGACAGGCAGTGAAAAATTTCTCTCAGTTAACTTTTTAATGGTCTTGATATGTCTTTTAATTGCCAGCGGGTGTGCTGCCAACTCCAGTGCGTGCCTGCCAATCAAAATATTGTATGTCATTTTACGCTCAGTCGTCAGGCACCCACCAACCGCTGAGCTAAAAATTCTCCCCTATGACTTTGGCAGCATCTTCTTCCTTGGTAAAGACAATGCAAGGTATTCATTTCATACCTCATCCATGCCCTCAGCCTCAATGGGCAGATCACTTTTTGTGTCCCTAATCGGCCTTACCACTTCTCTTACTAACTTTTACTACTTATATGCTTATGGAAGGCTTTTGGATTCCCTTTTGCGCCAATTGTCAGTCTCTTCTTACACTCTCTCTTTGCCTTTCTTATATCCTGATTTCACAGCCCCTCTGAACTTTCTACATTCAGCCTGATTCTCAATTATATTACCAATGTGACACCTGTGATATGCAGCCTTTTTCTAGTTCAGCTTACTCGCGCTCTCTTTTGTCACTTCTGGGTTTGGTTGCCCTACTTTTCTCCCTTGTGGAAACGTACCTCGACTGTACCTGAACCATCTCCTCTTTAAAGGCAGCCCATTATAGTATAAGGGTACAAAAACAGAAAATGCTGCAGAAAAACTCAGCAGGTATAACAGCATCTGTGGAGAAAAAAAAGAGTTAACGCTGAGTCCGAGAGTCATACGGACTCGAAGCATTAACTCTGTATCTCGCTCCACAGATGCTGTTATGCCTGCTGAGTTTTTCCAGCATTTTCTGTTTCTGTTTCAGGTTTCCAGCACCTGCAGTATTTTGCTTTTATCATAGTATAAAGGTATCTGGAATAGCAAGGGTTAATGTGTGACTGTGTGATGGAAAAAGACACAGGACCTGAGACTTGAGTCAGTTGTGGTCTGGATAGAGACCTGTGTAGAATCAAGCATGGAGTTAGCTCACAGCTTGGGCTGTACTCTGTATATATGTACATAGGTATGTGTTATCAATAAATACTTAGGCCAGGATTTCCCAGTTGGTGAACGGGGTGGGGGGGGGGGGGGGGGGGGGTGGCGGGGCCCGCTCGCCGACATGTAAAATGACACGGGGTGATGTCAGGCAGAACTCCCAATGTCACAACGCCCCATTTAAATTTTCAGGTAGGTGGGGGCTCAGCAGAATCAGCTGTGCGCCTGCCGACCTGTCAATGGCCAATTGAGGCCATTGATAGAGTCATTAAAGTAATTAGTAGAACAAAAACAAAAATACCTGGAAAAACTCAACAGGTCTGACAGCATCTGCGGAGAGGAATACAGTTGATGTTTCGAGTCCGTATCAGAACTAAGGAAATAGAGAAATGAGGTGAAATATAAGCTGATGGAGGGGGGTGGGACAGGTAGAGCTGGATAGGGGGCCAGTGATAGGTGGAGGCAAAGAAGAGATTGCCAAAGGTGTCATAGACAAAAGGGCAAAGGGGTGTTGACGGTGGTGATATTATCTAAGGAATGTGCTAATGGGGACATTAATGGTAGCAAGCAGGACAAGCTAATGGCAGATGGCCCTAGTGGGGGTTGGGTGGCAGGAAGGGATCGAAATGGGCTAAAAGGTGAAGATAAAACAATAGATCGAAATAAATTTAAAAATAGGTGGGAAAAGAAAAATATATTTTTCTAAAAATTATAAATTGTTAGAAAAAGGGGGATCGGAAAGGGGGTGGGGATGGAGGAGAGAGTTCATGATCTGAAATTGTTGAACTCAACATTAAGTCGGGAAGGCTGTAAAGAGCCTATTCGGAAGATGAGGTGTTGTTCCTCATTGAGCTTCACTGGAACATTGCAGCAGGCCAAGGGCAGACATGTGGGCATGAGAGCAGGGTGGAGTGTTGAAATGGCAAGCAACAAGGAGGTCTGGGTCATGCTTGCGGACAGACCGAAGGTGTTCCGCAAAGCAGTCACCCCGTCTGCGTTTGATCTCTCCAATGTAGAGGAGACCGCATTGGGAGCAGTGAACGCAGTAGACTAAATTGAGGGAAGTGCAAGTGAAATGCTGCTTCACTTGAAAGGAGTGTTTGGGCCCTTAGACTATGAGGAGGGGGGGGGGGGGGGAGTAAGGGGGCAGGTGTTGCACCTTCTGCAGTTGCATGGGAAGGTGCCGCGGGAGGGGGTTGAGGTGTAAGGGGTGATGGAGGAGTGGACCAGGGTGTCCCGGAGGGAACGATCCCTGCAGAAAGCCGCCAGAGGGGGTGAAGGGAAGATGTATTTGGTGGTGGCATTGTGCTGGAGTTGGCAGAAATGGCAGAGGATGATCCTTTGAACACGGAGGCTGATGAGGTGATAAGTGACAATGGTTCTGGGAGGGAGAAGAAGGTGTGAGGGCGGATGTGTGGGAGATGGGCCGGACACTGTTGAGGGCCCTGTCAACCACCGTGGGTGGAAAACCTTGGTTAAGGAAGAAGGAAAACATGTCAGAGGAACTGTTTTGGAAAGTGGCATCATCAGAACAAATGCGACGGAGGCAAAGGAGCTGAGAGAATGGGATGGAATCTTTACAGGTAGTGGGGTGTGAGGAGCTGTAGTCGAGGTAGCTGTGGGAGTCGGTAGGCTTGTAATGAATATTGGTGGACATTCTATCACCAGAAATTGAGACGGAAAGGTCAAGGAAGGGAAGGGAAGTGTCAGTGATGGATCACATGAAAATAATAGAGGGGTGGAAATTGGAAGCAAAATTAATAAATTTTTCCAGATCCAGACGAGAGCATGAAGCGGCACCAAAGCAGTAATTAATGGATCTGCCCATCCAACTTTAAGTTTGGCGGGCAGGCCAGGAGCTCTGGTGGGCATTAGAAGAAGCATGAAGCCTCATCCACGGGCAGGATGTTTCATGTAGGTTTTAAAAAATGTATTTAAAAGTGATGGACATGTCCCAAATCATGTGACAGTGTCACGAGGGGACATGTAAAGGAAATTTTCTTTTATTTTTCAGATATTTACTGTAGAGCCGATCTCCCTGAGGGAGATGAGTGCGCTCTTTCGTGCGCATACGTAAAAGAGCGCACTCTTGGCTCAGGGATTCCCCCCCCATGTCTGCACAGGGAGTTCATAACGTTTCCGTGCGGACGTCACGCAGGGTGGGCCTTAATTGGCCCGCCTGTGTAAATGGCGGCGGGCCCCCAATTGGGGGCGTCAATCAGAGGCGTGCCTCCGATGCCCGCTCTTAAACTTCCCTCCTAACAAGGGGAAAATTCTGCCCTTCATGTTTAACCAAACAAGACTCAGAACTTCTTTGTGAGACCTACTGAACATACAATATACAACACCCATTGTTCGATTACACATTTGTCTGCAAATCTTTCATTCTAAATAGTGCCCCAATTCCAAACCTTACATTTGATTAGCCTAATTGCTTTCCATACTGTTTATGACAATAGTGATAAAGTCTTGATGATCAATTTTATCTAATCTTCTTGCTTATCAGTTTCAGCACAATGGGTCATCCTGCTATCCGCCCAATTTCTAGGCCATTGCATCATCACCCAAGGATTCATGTTTTCAACCCACCACAATCCAACCAGGGTATGTACAGGAGGTTTGGGAGAGACAGTGGCATGGGGTAATGTCACTGGACTAGCAATCTGAGGCCCAGGCTAATGTTCTGGGGACAAGGGTTCAAATCCCACCGCGGGAGCTGGTGGAATTTAAAATCAATTAATAATGTGGAATTGAAAAGCCAGTCTCAGTAATGTGGCCATGAAATTATTGTTGATTGTTGTTAAAACCCATTGGTTCACTAATGCCCCTTTAGGGAAGGAACTCTGCCATCCTTACCTAGTCTTGCCTTCATGTGACATACAGCAATGTGGTTGACTTTTAACTGCCCTCTGAAATGGTGTGGCAAGCCATTCAGTTCAAGGGCAATTAGATATGGGCAGCAAATACTGGCCTCTCCAGCAACTCTCAAATTCCATGAAAGAACAAATGCTGTCAATTTGCTCCTAGTCTTCTGATAGCAGGAAGAAAAATATCAGATAGGCTCTGGAGGAGGAGCTGCAGAAGTTCCTCAGAAGTCAGAATCCAAGCCCATTGAACACCAGGGCAGAAATCTGGTTTACCCCAAATGCTGTGTTTTAACTCCAGTGTGTGTGTGTGTGTGTGTGCGCGTGTGAGCATGTGTGTTTGTGTAACAGCTCACCAATCTGGAAACCAGTCTAGTAGGATGGTTTGAATGCTTATCAGGCAGGAAACTTCTCTTCTTCTGATGAAGTCCCTTGGGTTGAGGATAACTTGCTTGCACACTAAGAATGAGTTCTCAGGTGACTGAAGAGTCCAATGTGTGACCTACAGTGTCTGTTACAGGTGAGGCAGTGGACGGTAGGGGGAATGGGTGGGTGGGTGGGTGCCCGGTTTGCCTCACGCTTCTTTCGCTGTTGACGCTGGCTTCAGCTAGCCCTTGGTGATGAGACTTGAGGTGTTCAGCTCCTTCGCGGATGCTTTCTCTCCACTTCGGGTGGTCTTGGGCTAGGGATTCCCAGATGTCAGCGGGGATATTGCACTTTTTCAGGAGGCTTTGAGGGTATCCTTGAAGCATTTCCTCTGCCCTTCTGAGGCTCGCTTGCCGTGTCGAAGCTCTGAGTAGAGTGCTTGTTTCGGGAGTCTCGTGTCAGGCACGTGGATGATTTGGCCCGCCCAGTGGAGCTGATAGAGCGTGGTGACTGCTTCGATGCTGGGGATATTGGCCAGAGTGAGAACACTGCCAATGGTGCGTCTATCCTGCCAATGGATTTGCAGCATCTTGCGGAGGCAGCGCTGCTGGTACTTCTCCAGAGTTTTGATGTGCCTGCTATACACAGTCCACATCTCTGAGTCATATAGGAGGGTGGGTATCACTACTGCTCTGTAGGCCATGAGCTTGGTGCTGGGTTTGAGGTCCTGTTCTTCAAACACTTTCTTCCTCAGGTGGCCGTAGGCTGCACTGGCACACTCAAGGCATTATTGAACCTCGTCGTCAATGTCTGCCTTTGTTGACAGTAGGCTTCCAAGGTATGGAAACTGGTCCACATTGTCCAAGGCCTCTTCGGGGGGCAGTGCAGTGTGAAGTGGGCAGGTTTATCAAGGACCTTTGTGTTACTGATGTTTAGTGTAAGGCCTATGCTCTTGTATGCCTTGGTGAATGTGTTGACGATGGCTTGGAGCTCGGCCTCCAAATGTGTGGAGATGCAAGCACTGTCTGCATACTGTAGTTCAATGACAGAGGATGAAACAGCTTTGAATCTGGCCTGCAGGTGGCGGAGGTTGAACAGGTTTCCCCTTGTTCTGTAGTTTATCTCCACTCCAGCGGGGAGCTTGCTGACAGTGAGATGGAGCATTGCAGCAAGGAAGATCAAGAAGATCTTTGGTGTGACGACACAGTCTTGCTTGACCCCCCGGTTTGAACGTGGATTGGGTCTGTAGTGGATCCGTTGGTCAGGATCACAGCTTGCATGTCATCTTGGAGCAGGCAGAGGATGGTGACAAACTTTTGGACACAGCCGAAATGGAGGAGGATACTCCATAATCCTTCGCAGTTGACAGTGTCAAAGGCTTTTGCAAGGTCAAAGAAGGCCATATACAAGGGTTGGTGCTGTTCCCTGCATTTCTCTTGCAGTTACCGTGCGGTGAAGATCATGTCCATTGTGCCCCGCACTGCAACTCTGAGAGGATTCAGCCACAGTGAGAAGGGGATTGAGGAGGAACCTTCTGATGACCTTCCCTGTGGCCGACAGCAGGGAGATTTTGGCCACCTCCGGAGGTCCCCAGCATCATAGATGCCACTCTTCAGTCAATTGAAGAAACAGCTGAAGGCACTGGATACTGCAAAAGCTATGGACCCTGACAATATTCCGGCAATAATACTGAAGACTGGTGCTCCAGAATTTGCCACACCCCTAGCCAAGCTGTTCCAGTACAGCTACAACAATGGCATCTATCCAGCTATGTGGAAAATTGCCCAGGGATGTTCTACACAAAAAAGGCAGGACAAATCCAACCCAGCCAATTACCGTTCAATAAGTCTACTCTCCATCATCAATAAAGTAATGGAAGGGGTCATCAACAGCGCTATCAAGCAGCACTTACTTAGCAATAACCTGCTCACTCAGTTTGGGTTCCACCCAGGCAGCTCAGCTCCTGACCTCATTACAGTCTTGATTCAAACATGGACGAAAGAGCTGAACTCCTGAGGTGAAGTGAGAGTGACTGCCCTTGACATCAAAGCCACATTTGACAGAGTGTGGCATCAAGGAGCCCGAGCAAAACTGGAGTCAATGGGAATCGGGGAAAACTCTGCTGGTTGAGGTCATACCTAACACAAAGGAAGATGGTTGTGGTTGTTGGAGTACAGTTATCTCAGCTCCAGGACATCACTGCAGGCGTTCCTCAGGGTAGTGTCCTCGCCCAACCATCTTCAGCTGCTTCATCAATGACCTTCCTTCCATCAGAAGGTTAGAAGTGGGGATGTTCACTGATGATTACACAATGTTCAGCACTATTTGCGACTCCTCAGATACTGAAGCAGTCCATGTCCAATTGCAACAAGTCCTGGACAATATCCAGGCTTGGGCTGACAAGTGGCAAGTAACATTCCTACCACACAAGTGTCAGGCAATGACCATCTCCAACAAGAGAAAATCCAACCATCGCCCTTGATGTTCAATGGCATTGCCATCGCTGAATCCCCTGTTATCAACATCCTGGGAGTTACCATTGGCCAGAAACTGAACTGGACTAGCCATATAAATATGGCGGTTACAAAAGCAGATCAGAGGCTAGGAATCCTGCAGTGAGTAACTCACCTTCTGACTCCGCAAAGCCTGTCCACCATGCACAAGGTACAAGTCAGGAGTGTGATGGAATACTCCCCACTTGCCTGGATGAGTGCAACTCCCACAACACTTAAGGAGCTTGACACCATCCAGGACAAAGCAGGGCACTTGATTGGCACCCCATCCACAAACATTCACTCCCTCCACCACCGACGCACAGGAGCAGCAGCATGTACCATCTACAAGATGCACTGCAGGAATTCACCCAGGCTCCTTTGACAGCACCTTCTAAACCCATGACCACTACCATATAGAAGGACAAGGACAGCAGATGCATTGGAACACCACCACCTGGAAGTTCCCTTCCAAGCCACACACCATCCTGACTTAGAAACATATCGCTGTTCCTTCACTGTCACTGGGTCAAAATCCTGGAACTCCTTCCCTAACAGCACTGTGGGTGTACCACATCACATGGACTGCAGCAGTTCAATAAGACAGCTCACCACCACCTTCTCAAGGGCAATTAGGGATGGGCAATAAATGCTGGCCCAGCCAGCGACACCCACATCCCAAGGATGAATTTTAAAAAATTATCACTCACTGTTTAAAATTTTTTCTCACATTCCCCTTGCATCTCTTGCCCAAAACCCTAAATCTGTGTCCCTAGTTCTTTTAACATTAGTTAATGGGAACAGCTTTTCTTTAGGGAGGATTTTTCCTTCGTTGGGCAGGCTCGACGGGGGCGGCCAGGAAGGCAATTTCAGGCTGACAGGCCAATCAAGACCCGCTCAGCCTGAGAAGCGAGCGGCAGAGCTCAGTGCTGCTTGTATCTTGGTGGGTGGGGGGCTGGTGAGCATGCTGGAAACACTACCTGAAGCACAGAGTTGCCTCAGGGAGATGAACATTTTTCAAAATAAAAAATAAAGAGTTAAACATGTTACAAAACATGTAATTAAATTAAATTTGTTATTAATTAAATTTTCAAATTTTTATTTGCTGGTAGAAACCTCATCCCACCCGTGGATAAGTTTTCCTAAAAAATGCAAAGGCCACTTGGCCTTTTTGCCTGTCTGCCAACCATAAGATTGGACCAGCAGCGAAAAATTTCTTTGAATTACCTTTTCAATGCCCCTAATAGGCCTTTAAATTGTCGGTGAGCATGCTACCGACTCTGGCGCATGCCCACCGACCGAAATATTACACGAGTGCGCAATGATGTCAGGATGCTCGCCTGTCATTTTACGCTCAGTCAGGTCAGGCGCGTGCCTGCTGGCCAAGCTAAAAGTTCTCTCCTTTGTCTACCTTATCCAAACATGCCATGGTCTTGTACAGCTCTATTAAATCTCTTCTCAATCTCCTTTGTTCCAGAAAAACAACACTTGATTCTCCTTATTGTATACAGATCCCATTTTCACCAGGACTCAACCAGTACCAAGAGCTGCCCACTGTTAAGCAGGGCAACCATGCCACCTGTTGACAGAAGTTCTGATACTCAACATGACTGGAGCACTTCTAACTTGTGCAATAGTCAGGTACAGCACTAAGATTTCCAATCTACTTGCACACCTCAGTCCTGTTTGTTATGAGTCAATGGTAAAGTGGAATCTGTACCATTGGGACAGTCTTCACCTAAACCATGTTGGGACCAGTGTTCTGGTGAATTGCATAACTAGAGCAGTAAAGAAGGCTTTAAACTAAATAGAGGAGGCACGGGATCATGTGAGGGAAGACATGGTAAATTAAAGAGAAAGGACAAGGCAAGAGGGCATGATAGCAATCAGGTTAATGATAACCATAGTATGGCAGGAAGGGACAGGGCATACAAACTTAAAAGTGTGTCAGCAGATCAGGCCAGAGTTTTCAAAACTAGCAAGAAGTCAGAATCAAAGGCTCTGTATCTGAACGCCTGTAGCATTTGCAACAAAACAGATGAATTGTCAGCTCAAATAGAAATAAATATATATGACCTGATAGCCATCATGGAGAGGTGACTGCAAGGTGACCAAGGCTAGGTTTGCCTGCCCTGACATGCAAAGACTAATTTCAGCGGACTGGGCGGATGAGACCAATCTAAGGTCCAAAAGTCTTGAAAGTAGGTCAGCACTGTGCTACGAACATACAAACATACAAATTAGGAGCAGGGATAGGTCATTTCGTCCCTTGAGCCTGCTCCACAGTGGAACATGCATACTGACTAGAAAATTCCAGTCAGTGTGTGGAGACTGGCCTTAAGTCCTTTAGTTGGCCTAATGGACAAGCTGCCACTTGTGGACAGGTATCCATCACCCCTGAACTTCCAGGGTTGAAAATGGCCTAAAGGTGGGATCATGGTGGGAAATTGGCTCATTGGCTGGAAATTGCAGGCTGATCCGCCTCTAGTCTCAATTCTGTGGCCATTTAAAAATTCAGCCCCTCATGTCTGTTGTAGACTAATTGATAGAGAATAATTGTTATGATTAGTTGACAGCTCTGTTATGCAACAACCAGGATGGTAGAAGGGGAACTAGATGATGTTAGTGCAATTACAGGAATTGTTCTGTTTTAACTCTTCAGTGTAGCAGTTTGGGAGCGTCTAGGGTCACCGTGCAAAGTGAAAAACCAACAGAAATTAATTTGTTATGGATGAGGAGAGGTGGTGGGAAAACTTTTCCCTTCGTCTTCACTTCTTGGTTGTCCACAACAAGAAGTATGTTTTTAGAGGGAGTGTTTTGAGCGCTGTGACTTTAAAAAATAGACACAAAACAGGTTTCCTCGCAAGCTTAAATGAGAAGAAAAGATAAACATTCATTCACACAATACCCTGAAATATAAACAGAAAGAAAATACTCACTCCCTCAAACAAACACACATGCACACACACAAAAGACAGATGAATTCAAGAGACAAAGCATGCATGCATTTAGGCTATTAACCGAATTACAGGAAGCAAATCGCTTTTAAATTAGTCCTTTAAAATGGAAGCATTGAATGTCTGATGGGGTCTCTCTTGTGGCTTTTTGAAGACAAACAGAGCTTGTATGTCTTTGGGTTTTTCCTATGAAGTTGTGGCCAAGCTGTAGAGACAAATCTTGCATGTGAAGACAAATTAGCCCCTCTGCCTGGGAAGAGTGATTGTATTAGGCAGGGTTTCTTTCTTCTTGCTGCAGGATGCTTCTTCTTCTGTCCTGTTGGTCTCCAAACTGACTTGCCCCTGGCTGGTCCTTGCAATAATAAAATGTGTTATCTCTGGTCAGTTTCAATCATGTGACCACATGACCAATACTTCTATTATCCAGTCAGATAATACAATGTTAGAAGCCATTGCTACACAATGAAGGATGAATGGTGGCCATTCACACCTACTTGTGATAAACTGGTTCCATCATATCTCTCTCTGTTAGGTTTTGAGTTCACAGACCTGAGCCTGGGGGCCCGTGGAATTTAAATTTCTGTAAATACCCAGACAACAGGAGCTATAAGTTCACAAGTGATCTTGTATCCAGAATGCCTTTTCCAGGGAGTGCACTCTACCCACAGACATTTGCATTTTAATGACTTTCCAGAGACATGAGTTACTTCTTGGTGCAGAAATCACACGAGGTCACCTGATCACCTGGACTCCATCTTGGGTCAAGGTAAATTGTCCACATGTTGTTCTTTTTTTTTAAAGTAAAAATGTCCATCATCTTCAGATACTTATGGGCATATGATGTGGGCGTGCATGATAATATATTTCTGGAGGATCAACTTGCCACGTTCTGGCCTTGGACAATAATTTGCATGTGCCATTTTTATGTGTAATTACAATCATTAGTCCTCCTTATGGCCATTAATAGCCACAACGTGTCCATTCACACCTTATTAAAATCCAAGTGAGATAAGGGGTGTAAGGGAGGGATAGCATCTCTCAGAGGTAGGCTCACTGCACTCTTTGGAGTGGGTCATCCTGTATTGATCCTCACCTTTACCCAGAATCCCAGTAAACCGCTTCGATGGGTGGGCCAAACCAGGTGAGGATCCCCTACTTCATGATTTTGGGGTTCGTCTGCCCTGGCATGCAAAAATTGATTCCAGTGGACAGATGTGGATGTGAACAATCTAAAGTCCAATGGTCTTGAAGCCGGGTCAGCACTGTGTTATGAACATGCAAACATATGAATTTGGAGCAGGAGTAGGCCTTTCAGCCCCTTGAGCTTGCTTCATCATTCAATAAAGATCATGGCTGATCTGATTGTGACCTCAACTCCACTTTCCTTCCTGTCCTCTATATGATTTGATTCCCTTGTCAATTAAGAATCTATCTAATTCAGCCTTAAAAATATTTAATGACCCTGTTTCTACTGCTCTATGGGGAACAGAGTTCCACAGACTCATGACCATCAGAGAAAAAAAATCTCCTCATCTCTACCTTAAATGGGAGACCCCTTACTTTTAAACTGTGTCCCCTAGTTCTAGTCTCTTCCACAAGGGGAAGTATCCTTTCAGCATTCGTCCCACCAGTTCTTCCAGGATCTTACGGGCCGTTGCAGCAGGAGTGGGGCCAGAAAATGCGGCGAGCCATTCAAAAGTCCATTGACTTCAGCGGGACTGGAAAATTCTGCCAGCGGGAGGGGCCATAAAATTCCATCCTTATGTTTCAATACGACTGTGGCTCATGCTTCTAAATGCCAATGGATACAGGTCCAAACTGTCCAACCTTTCTTCATAGGATAAAACTCTCATCCTAGGAATCGGTTGAGCGAATCTTGCCTGAACTGCTTCGAATGCAATTATGTCCTTTCTTAAATAATGAAACTAAAGCTGTACACAGTCCTCTAGACGTGGTCTCACCAATACCCTCTGCAACTATAGCAAAACATCCCTACATTTATACTCCTTTTCTCTTGCAATAAACAGCAGCATTCCATGTGCTTTCCTAATCACTTGCTGTAACTGCATACTAACATTTTTGTGATTCATGTACCAGGACACCCAGATCCCTCTGTATCTCAGAGTTTTGCAATCTCTTCCTATTTAAATAATTTGCTGCTTTTTTATTCTTCCTGCTAAAGTAGACAAGTTTACATTTTCCCACATTATACTCCACCTACCAAATTTTTGCTCACTCACTCAACTGATTTATGCAGACTCCTTATGTCCTCTTCACAATTTACTTTCCTCTTTGTGCCATCAGCAAATTTAGCAACCATACTTTCAGTCCTGTCATCCAGGTCATTAATTTGGATTGTAAATAGTTGAGGCCCCAGCACTGATCTCTGTAGCACCCCATTAGTTACAGCTTGCCAACCTGAAAAATGACTGATTTATGCCTACTCTTAGTTTCCTGTTAGCTAATTCATCCTCTGTCCATACTAATATGTTACCCCCATGAGCTTTTATTTTGTGTAGTAAACTTTAATGTGGCATCTTGTCAAATGCCTTCTGGAAATTTAAGTACAGCACATCCACAGTTCCCCTTTATCCACGCTGCTTGTTACTCCCTCGAAGAATTCAAACATATTAGTCAAACATGATTTCACTTCCACAAAACCATTTTGACTCTACCTGGTTGCATTGAGATTTTCTAAGTGTCCTGCTAAAACCTTAACTCCAAAATTTTCCCTATGATAGATGTTAAGCTAACTGGTCTGTAGTTTCCTCTTATCTTAAATAGAGTAGCCACATTCGCTATTTTCCAAACTGATGGGACCTTTCCAGAATCTAGGGAATTTTGGAAAATTAAAACCAATGCATCTACTATCTCAGCAGCCACTTCTTTTAAAATCCCAGCATGAAGTCCATCAGGATCTGGAGACTTACCAGCTTTTAATTCTATAATTTTCTCAGTATTCTTGTCCTGGCGATTGTAATTGTTTTAAATTCCTCCTCCCATTCACCTCCTGATACACATTTATTTCTGGGATGTTATTTGTATCCTTTGCAGTGAAGACAGATGGAAAATATCTGTTCAATCATTCATTTCCATTATTAATTGCCCAGACTCACTCTGTAGAGGATCAATGTTCATTTTACTTACTCTTTTCCTTTTTAAATACCTTTAGAAACTCTTGCTATCTGTTTTTATATTTCTAGCTAGCTTTTTCCTATACTCTCAATTTCTCCTTTTTTTGGCCATACTTTGCTGCTTTTTAAAATTTCTGTCCAATCTTCCTACCTGCCACTAATCCTCGCAGAATTGTACACTTATTAAAAGAATGTGATACTATCTTAAACTTCTTTAGTTAGCCATGGATGGTACATCCTTCACTGAAAGCCTCTCTCTCTCTCACTGGAATGTATTTGCTGACTGTTATGAAATGTCTCCTTAAACATTTGCCACCGCACCTCTACTGACATAATTTCCCAGTTCACTTTAGCCAGTTCTGTCTTCCTACCTTCTTAATTGCCCTTAGTTAAGCATAAAACACTAGTCCTAGACCCATTCTTCTCTCCCTCAAACTGAACGTGAAATTCAATCATGTTATGATCACTGCTACCTAGGGGCACATTTACTATGAGGTTATTAATTAATCCTGTTTCATTGCACATTTCCAGATCTAGAATAGCCTGCTCTCTAGTTGGGTCTAGCATATGCTGCTCTAAGAAATTGTCCTGAAAACACTCCTTGAATTCACCTCCCAGGCTACCTTTGCCAATCTGATTTGCCCAATCTATTTGTAGATTAAAATCACCCACGCTTATTTCCAAACCTTTCTCACAAGCCCCCATTATTTCTTCCTTTATACTACATTCTACAGTGTGGTTACGGTTAGGAGGCCTATAAACTACTCCCACATTGTGGAATGTGGAAAGCTTGACAAGACACACAAGATGTCCTGGTCACTCGCTGCATCCAGATCTATCTCTTAGCCATCTAGATTCATTTTTCCACTAGACCAAGCTACGTCCAGATCAGTGAGACTAATGATGCACATTTCTCCCTCACTATAATCTAATTCATGCATAAGTCATGTTCATCATCTTTCTATCATCCATCTGTCACAAGTCCTGTGGTGATGGGAAAGTGACATAGAAATGTGGGTTCACTGGGAGCTGTAGCTGCAAACCTGTATGCAGGCAGTTCAGGAATTAGGGTAATTCTTCACTGGAAGGAAGCAGAAATGGAACTCGGCAGTGCCCTGAGCAACTGAGCATCCCTTTTCAGGACCACACTGCTCATGTCCCCTGTATGAGGAAGGGGCAAGAAAAGATGCCCTAAGACTGCTTCACCTCCCAGGCCAGCTGGCAGGGATCCCATCAATAAGGTCGTAAGTCAACCTCAAAAAGGAAAGTGAAGTTAACACTGGCCACCATTGGTGTATGGAATACGCACACCTTCATGGAGAATGCCACAGCTGACAGGCCCAAGAGAAGAACTACTCTCGTCGGTAGAGAGCTGGCTAGGTTCAACATCCAGATTACTGCTCTCAGAGAGACATGCCTACCTGATTTGGGGGCAGTGGAGGAGGGGATCAGCTCAAGGAGATCAGTGCAAGTTACTCATTCTTTTGAAGTGGCCGTGGAAAAGAAGAACATTGCAAAGCTCATGTAGGTTTTGCTGTCATGAACCATCATGTCAGTCAATTGACTTGCCCTCCCAAGCATGTTAATAATCATCTGGTGGTGCTTAAACTCCCCCGAAACGGCAACAGGCAAGCAACTCTTATCTGGGAGTGTTATGACCAACCCTAACGAAGTCAAGAATAAATTCTATGATGACCTTCACTCTTTGATTGCTGCTGTGTCACAATCAGACAAGCTAGTCATTCTTGGTGACTTAAATGCAAGAATTGGTGCAGATCATCAGGCACAAGAACAGGTTATCAGAAAAAAACAGGGTTGGCATATGCAATATTAATGGTCTCCCCTTGCTGAAGTTGTCTGCTGAGCATGAGCTCTTAATCACCTCCACAGTTTTCTGCCTTACTAATCGCAACAATACATCTTGGATGCACCCCCACTGTGTGCATTGAAATCTAATCGACTATATCATCACCAGGCAAGGTGTGTGTTAATGAAAGCCATGTGTAAGCTGACTGCTGGAGTGATGATCATCTTATCATTTCAAAGCTGAACATCAAGATCTATCCCCCTAGTCGTCCCAAGGGCATGAAAGCCCAGAAACATCTGAATATCTCAAGGCTCAGACAGGCAGTCATGAAAGAATCTCTGAGAGAGAGACTCAAGAGTCACTTGTGGACAGCGAAAATATACACACAGCATTGAGAATGACTGGACAACCTTCAGAGATATTGTGTACTACAGTGCTCTTGAGGCCCTCAGCCCTACCTCTCATAAGCATCAAGATTGGTTCAACGAAAACAATGAGGTAATTCAGAAAGTACTGGAGGAGAAACATCACCGCTATAGGATTTACCTCAGTGACAAGTCATCACTATTCAAGCATGATGCTTATTGAAATATCCACTGCAAGCTCAGATGCAAGACACTTGTCCGAGTCAGAAACAAATGAACTTCAGTCATATGCAGGCCACAAAGACTGGAAGAGATTATACAATGCTCTGAAATCTCGCTAGAGGCTCCAGCCTATTGGCTCATCACAAATCCTTGGTGCTGACTAGTCAACATTGCTCAGAGAAAACCCAAATTCTAGAAAGATAGGCAGAGCATTTCAGCCACATCCTCAACTGGCCTTCATCCATCAATGAAAAAACAATCAACAGGCTGCCGCAAGTTGCCATCAATTGCTCTCTTACTTACCCTCCCACGATGTTAGAAATGACAAAGGCAGTCAAACTCCTGTCTAGCAACAGGAGCTAATACTATTTCAGCTGAGGCCAACAAGGCTGGAGCTCAATGCCTGGGCAAGAAGCTCACTGAACTTTCTCAGTCCATGTGGAAGTGAGGAACCATCCTGGAAGAATACAAAGATTCCTCCAATATCCACCCCAACAAGCAGATAGGAATTTGCCAATCTTGCAACAATCATGGAGAAAGTATATAGAGCAACAATCCTGCCCATTCTGCTTTACACATGCAAGATTTGGACTGTGTAGCGGTGTCATACCAAGAAGCTCAACCACTTGCACTTGATCTGCCTTTGGAAGCTTCTGAAGACCAGATAGCAGGACAAAATACCAAACAGTGAGGGGCTCACTGAGCTGGCATGCCAAGCACTGACACCATCCTGAGACAGTCACAACTGAGTTGGGTTGGTCATGTAGCCAGAATACCTGACACTCTCTTACCAGATTGAATCTTCTATGGAGAGCTTCAGCCTGGGTTGCGCTGTCATGATCGTCAAAGGAAGTGCTAAAAGGACAATCTGAAGGCTTCACTAAGAAGTTCTGATATTGACTTTGAGTCCTGGGAGAAGTTCATCCAGAATCACTGCACCTGGCACAGCCAAATAGAAAATGGTGCAGCCTCTCTCAAAAGCAGACACATATCAAAGGCAGAGAGAAAACACAAGGAGAGGAAATCCTGAGCCAGCAACTCATCCAAAACTCAGTCATCTGTGGTATCCTGTCCTTTTTGCAGCAGAACCTTCTGGCTGCAGATTGGCCTTAGCAGTCACCTACATACCCATTGGAACCCTACCAAACACCCCAGATGACGACCATGGTCATCTTCACCCCGTAGGATGAACAAGAGAAAATCCAAGCAATAGATTAGAAATAACACTGGGATTGCAGAGCCCTTGAGCAAATTAAGATTAAAATCTTCTGACCTCTGAGTTGTTCATCAACCTCAAAGGGAAGAAGCTTTCTCTGTTTCATCTAATGAACCACCAGATAAATATAAAAGCATTGCTTAAGGCAAATCAGCTCACTATAATTTCAATTTGTGCTTGTTTTTTCTCATTGGATCAACTTTTAAACCTCAATTTTAACCACTTCCAGCCCCAAGTAGCATCACATCCAGTTATTACTCAAGTCATTGGCTGGGCAGCTCCTGATACGTCGCAATTCACATTGCTGCATATTCCAAACATTTTTCAACAAATTTAGGTGTAAATTTGCCACCAGAGGATTGAAGAGCACAATGGTTTCATTTACAGTGCCAATATCACCATTGCCATACCATGATCTCCAATAGGCTTCTTTATGTATTCATGAGCCAGAATATATCACATTTATGGCTAAATAATTAAAGAAAAAATAGAGATAACAAATAGCTCATCTTATAGATAGCAGTACAGAGGTGAAGGAGTTAAGCAAAGAAAGAGACACCTGTTTGTGTCTTTTTAAAGATGTTTGAATCTTTTGCACAGCAACAAGTTACAACGTTATTGATTTGGCTGAGTTTTTCAATGATTAGTGGTCACTTAAAGAGCCTGTGGTTGAGGGTTTGTGTTTGCAGGGCTGTCCATTACTAGAATCCACAGTCAGCATTAGCTCTGTCACTTCAAATCTTCATTCTGTCATGCGATTGAACATAATAATAGCAAACTTATTGCCCTTAGAACGATGTGTAGGGAGTGTTAGCATTAGAAGGATGTGTAGGGAGTGTTAGCAAAGCATACAACAATTTCAGTGAAAGAAAGAACACATTCATATGGTGCCTTTCACATCAGAATGTTGCAAAGTGCTTTACAGCCAATGATGCACTTTTGAAGTGCAGTCACTGTTGCAATGTAGGCATCGACAAAGCACAAGTCAGAAGTACGGTGGGATACTGTTCACTTGCCTGGATGAGTGCAGCTCCAACAACGCTCAAGAAGCTGGACACCATCTTAAACAGAAAATACTGGAAAAACTCAGCAGGTCCAACAGCATCTGTGGAGAGAAAAAACAGAGTTAACGTTTCGAGTCCGTATGACTCTTCTTCAGAGCTAAAGAGAAGTAAAAATGTAATAAAATTTATACTGTTTAAGAAGGGTGGGGCAGGTGAAGCTGAATAGAAGGCCAGTGATAGCTGGAGGCAAAGGAGAGATTGCCAGAGATGCAATGAACGAAAGGACAAAGGGGTGTTAATGGTAGTGGTACTGGCTAAAGGAGGTGCTGATGGCAGCATTAAGATCAGAGAGCAGAACGTGATAATGGCAGGACAAGGGTAAGCGTTCTGGAAAGAACATGAATAAGTGACAGATGGGTCCTTGTGGGGGTGGGGGTGGTTAGGGGGAGGGGACGGTGGTTGGAAAAAAGCACTGGCTTGGTCAGCACCCCATCCACAAACATTCACACCCTCCACAGTGGCAGCAGTATGTACCATCTATAAGATGCACTTTAGGAACTCACCAAGCCTCCTTAGACAACACCTTCCAAAACCACCACCACTACTATCTAGAATGACAAGAGCAGCAGACACATGGGAACACCACCGCCTGGAAGTTCCCCTCCAGCCACACACCATCTTTACTTGGAAATATATCACCGTTCCTTCACTGTTGCTGAGTCAAAATCCTGGAACTCCCTCCCTAACAGCACTGTGGGTGTATCGACACCAGTTAGACTGCATTGGTAGAAGGTGGCAGCTCACCACTGCCTTCTCAAGGGTAATCAGAGATAGATAATAAATGCTGGCTTTGTCAGCAATGTCCAAATCCCATTAATAAACATGTAAAAACATCCCAGGGGCCATCTCAAGTCCTTCAACTCCAGAAGAGTACAACACACCAAGGAAGTCAGCTTAACAACTAATAGAACAGAAGGATTGCCCTATACTGCTTCCTCCAATACCAAGATTGCTTGTGGAGAACTAGGCATAGGCATAAGCTCCATCCAACCCCTTAGCCAATAATCAATGGGAAACAATCTGCCCCAGGCCCTCATGACACTTGGGACATTTTAGCAATGTCTGTGGAGATGGTAGATCTTCACCCAAACAAACAGCGGACCACATAGAAGCAGCAGAGACATAGATCAATGCAATTAAAAATTAAAACAGTAAATGAAACCAATGCATCACAACAATCAAATGGCCAGACCAAAACTAGATGACATCAGCACCTAGAGAACAAAAAATGAGGAAGGGCCAAGACACAACTCTATTCCTCCAAACAATGCTGAATTGGCTAATAGATCTCGAGTATGTAGGTTTAATTATTCAACGAGTACATCACACACCCATCCCTTGGCAATACACTCAAATACAACCAGAATCAATAATAGAGTTTTTTCAACAATCAGAATAAGGAAACAGTCCTGCAGGAAACCAGGTCCAAACTCAAGTTCACCAGGCAAGACAACCACTCATCGAAACATGGACATTTATTCCTAAGTTCCTGAGCAAACCAAAAAAGAAAAAAAGGTCTTGCATTTATATAGCATTTTTCATGACCACCAGATGACTCAAAGCACTTTAAAGCTAATGAAGTACTTTTTTTGAAATGTAGTCACCGTTGTAATCTATGTTCAGCAAACTCCACAAACTGCAATGTGATAATAATCAGATTATGCTTTTGTGATGTTGATTGAGGGATAAATATTGACCAGGACACTGGGGAGAACTCCCCGGCTCTTCTTCGAAATAGTGTCATGGGATCTTTTACATCCACTCAAACAGGTTTTAACTTCTAACTGTTCAGCACTCCCTCAGTACTGTGCCTGGAGTGTCAGCCTTGATTTTTGTACTAAAGCAAAAGATTAAACAAACTGATATCAGTAGAAGCAAGGATGTACTTTGTAGGAAAACAACATCCTCTCGTCATTCAAGGATTTTCATTTACATACAACACACTGTTCTTCCTATCACGAAGGTGTTGAATCCTTCTTCCGAACCAAAGATCTTCACTCCGCATGCCCACGCCATAACCATGGCAGCAGTAAAATCATGCCTCCCTGTTGCATGGATGAAAACTACTGATTCCAACAAATTCAGAACCCTGGTTGAATGCTCCCTGGAACCTGAACACTTGCATTCAAAGAACCGCATTGCCAACATCCCAGTACAGATCAAAATGCTGAGACCATTGAGTTGTAGAAACTAGTGGTCAGCTGGCCATCAACAACTGACCTCATCCACATAGTCTGGCTCAATAAAGAGAAGATGGTGCACGAATAGTGACAGCTGCAAATATAAAGAAACACATTAGAAAACTGTATAGGGCGGGCATTCACAGGCAGTTGCTGTCCCAAGGAGATGTGTGTGCCATAGAACTGAAATGCTCTTCACTTAGTCATTGGAATTTGAATGCATTCTTCTTCCAGACCTTCAGTATAATGGAGTGGAAGGACACAAGGTCTATGATGAGCAGCACTATTGATGGAAAGCTAACTGGGAACAAGGAGTTTGTGCTTCTGAGGCTTTAAAGGTGGCAGCACCATTAAAGGGGCAGGTACAAGTAAAACCCACGTGGAAATAGATTGCTCTAGCTGTGCACTGCTGTTACAAAGACTTCAATGTTGCAATACAAAAACCAAAGGCTTCTGTTGTTTCTATTCAGTTTAGCCCTGGGGATGTATCACAGTGGCATCCCAAGTAAGAATTTAGGTGCCCCTACAGTCCCCATCAGAGGAAGCAGTAAATGTGCAACAGTATGGTGCCAAGCCATTAAATGGTGCAACTGGGAAAATAAAGGTAGGTATTTAGAATTTTGATAAATACCCCAAAAGGGTAATTTTGATGTTGTATAGTTATAAAATGGATGAGAGTGAATAAGCAGCCCACTTCACATCTCTCCCAATTTTTATTCCCATATTCTCATGTCAAAATTACCCTTGTGGTGTATGAGTAGGATGAGGCGGTTTGACAGTGAAGTTAGGTTTTATTGCATGTGGGATGGAGTTAATGCACAGTCAGCATGTAGGAATGATCACTCAGTTGGTAGGGAAACAGCTGTCAAGAGAGGCCCAGCTGGATTCCTCAATCAACTACCAGGGTAGTCTGTTGATCTGGAGGAAGAAAGTACAATAACACAAAAGGGTGGGGCACAGTACAGGATTGAACGTGCCTCCATCATGAAGTCTAGAAAATGTTTTTCATCAAGTGGTGAAGCAGCAAAGTCATTTTATAAAAATGAAAAATAAAGACTTTACTTGACAATACCAGACTGCCTCGTTAAGACAGAAAGCACCTTGGATCAGTCGACTGTTTTTTGCAGGAACAGTTCGCTCCTGATCAAAGTCGCCACTGCACTAAATATTTTTGAAATGGATCTTCCCCTGATGGTATTTTCGGTACTAATCAGGCAGCAGTTCAGCATTGAATAAACAAGGTCAATGATGCTCTCTACAGGCATGTGATTCACTTCATTTCCTTCCCAAGGGACACGAGGAACAAAAAGAGCCAGCTATCCAACTTCACAAATAGTGTTCCCACAGGTGTATGGAGCAATTGCCAATGGAGGTAAAATTGGGTGGGGTTTAGAACAGGCAACCGATCTAATTCTCACCAGGCAGCTTCAAATATAATTACACTATACAATCATCCAACTCTGAAAAGTTAGAAGCATACTGCGAACGCCATGTTGCTAGCCTCTGTTTATATTGCATTACAGCATCCACCAAAAGGTGCCAAGAAAATCCATTTGTCCTTTCTACAACAACTTTTCAATACTGTGCTTAGTCTTTGTGCCAGCTAATGAATTTGTTTAAACTCCCAGTTTGTTATTTCAATAAGGTACTGGATCAGTGAGCACTGAGTAGCTAATCTGTGAGGTCTGAGTTGCCTCTTGTCTCAGTGAAGCAGCTGTTCAGAAGGATCAGACTATGGCAGACTCCCCCTTGGACTATTGAAGGGCATTTGGCCCACAACTGAATTCACCTCATGTGCAGACATTGTAGGCAGCCCTAAGGAAGCTGGCACATTGTCACTGTTCATGAGAGTAGCCATGATCTATGATCACCCCATGCAGCCCACTGACATAGGACACAAACTCTAAACTGTTACTACTTGATGTTATTACGTTATGGTGGTGAGCCGCCTTCTTGAACCGCCACAGAAACCATTTGGTGCAGATACACCCACAGTGCTGTTAGGGAGGGAGTTCCAGGTTTTTGACCCAGCGACAGTGAAGGAACAGCGATATGGTTTGAAGTCAGGATGGTGTGTGTCTTCGAGGGGAACTTGCAGGTGGTGGTGTTCTCATGTGCTTGCTGCCCTGGTCCTTCTGGGTCGCAGGTTTGGAAGTTGCTGTCGAAGGAGTCTTGGTGAGTTGCTGCAGTGCATCTTGTATATTGGACACACTGTTGATACTGGCCGCTGGTTTTTACATTGGCGGATGGGGTGCCAATCAAGCAGGCTGCTTTATCCTGGATGGTGTCGAGCTTCTTGAGTGTAGTTAGAGCCACATTCATCCAGACAAGGGGAGAGTACTCCATCACACTCCTGACTTGTGCCTTGTAGATGGTGAACAGGCTTTGGGGAGTCAGGAGGTGAGTTACTCACTGCAGGATTCCTAGCCTCTGACCTGCTCTTGTAGGCACAGTATTTATATGGTGGTCCAGTTCAATTGCTGGTCAATGGTAACCCCCAAGATGTTGATAGTGGGGGTTTCAGTGATGGTAATGCCATTGAATGTAGCAGACTTTAGCCCAGCCATATGTAACTTTAATATCTGCACATGAAATCTGTCCTGTCTTATTGTTCTTTTCATGACTAGGCTCCTCAATTGAGATTATTTCTCAAATGGAGGAATGGTACCAGAAAGTTGAAGAGGGGAGTCTAGTCCCAGATCCTCATGATCACAAGTGTCCAGTGCTTCAACCAGGGCAAAACCTTCTGACTGACCAACTACAAACTCCTTAATGGGCGACTTGAGCTGGTGTTAAAGTAGATGAGATATCATGATGGAGTTGGTGCAGACGTTGCAGGATTTCCTTTATTCTCTGATGGAAGATGGGCATCACTGGAATTTGTAGATTATAAGATGACAGGAGGTAAAGATCTAGATGTGCCCGGCATGTCATCAAAGTGGTTGGTGTCTTTCTCCCAAGGGTTGTAAACACAGAAGAGTTTGTTTTGCCATATACACAGTGACATTTCCCCTGGATGAAACAGCAGCTGAATGTAAGGACTTTGCAATATATTGAGAGAGTACAATGTGTCTTACCCTTCCTTCGCTAAAATTTGCTTATGACCTCACCTCCAAACTCACCAATTCCCACAGTGTCTTCTCTCGGTCTGTCAATCAGCTGCATGTTTTCCTTATTGTGTTAACTTAGGGTTTTCAAAATTTGTGCTTCTGCACCAGTTGAGGTTCTCCCATGTGTTTCTGGGTGACCGTTTCCTTTTTGAGAAGAGGACACAATGGTAAAAAGAGCCATTGGGCTTTTATCACTTGTTTTATGTCATTGCGAAAGACCAATTTCACCCGTACCGTCTCTCTACGTTTACTGTCCTTTAAGATTAACAGAGTCTCTTCTGGCAAAGAATGTGAGTTTGCAAAGTTATTTCAATTAAAATGGTGCTTTACTGTTTCCAATTGTTTTCTTTTGCATAAGTGAGTTAGTCTGCCACCCAAGTAATGACACAAAAAGATTTTGAAATGTAAGGCGATAAGTGATGCCTCTATCATTGATGCAGAATGTTAAATGAGACCAGTGCTATGTTTTACCTTGGCTACCTACATGAGGTCACTACCTACTCTGTAAGACATTCTTAACCAGGTTGAAGTTGCATTGACTGCTCCGGCAGCTTCCCTCAGTAAACCCAACCCTCATGGGGCCTCCTGCCCTCTCATCCTCAGGAGTTGATCCCTTTTCCCTTTACTACTGCCAGTAAAACCTCAAAGAATCTGGGAGCCTCCACACTTAACTCCAAACCACTCCCAGGCCTCCGCTGCCGCGTCATTATAGCTGCTGTCCAAAAAGTCACAGTCCAATTTAGCTAACTGCAGCGGCTCTGAAGAAGGGTCATATGGACTTGAAACGTTAACTCTTTCTCACTCCACAGATGCCGCCAGACCTGCTGAGTTTTTCCAGCATTTTTGTTTTTGTTTCAGATTTCCAGCATCCACAGTATTTTGCTTTTATCTTAGTTAACTGCAGGCCTGTGTACACTTCACCACCACTCCGTTTCCCTCCCTCCCAGAGGTATTACCAGTCCTCAGTCCCTTTGCATGGATAATGAGGGCTCCTGATAGCAGTTCTGCCATTTAGCAGCAGAATCCCAGACTTTCCAACCTTTCAACAGGAGGGCAATCCAGCCCATGTTGTTCATATATACTTTACAGAGGAATGGGCCACAAGCTTAGAAGACATAACTAAACGCGAGGTCAAAAAGATGAGTTTTAACAAGGTTATAATGGGTGACTGGGAAAAAAAGATGAAGAAAAATCTTATATATCATTCACACCAACATATTGAACTGGACTGCTTTCTTGGATGGTGTCAAGCTTCTCAAGTGTTGTTGAAGGTGCACTCATCCAGGCAAGTGGATAGTAAGACCTCACACTCCTGACTTGTGCCTTGGTGCTTAGAAGGTCATATTATGTCAACTTGAGCTATGAAAACTGGTACCTTTTGCAGAAGGCACCCTAAACTTCTGGGAAACCCTTGGTTACAACAATAAATGCGCTATATAAAGTTGTTGTGAACTTTCTTACCTTCAGGTGAATGATGATGATTACAGGTCTGTAACTGGGGACTGTCATGACTAGAGCAATTTGAGACAATAAGTTAAGGATATCACATAAGCAGTACAAAGCACAATATTCACATGTATTAGATTAAGAGTCATATTCCTATTATGCATGTTAAATAAGTTTAAGTGAGAAATGATGAAGCCCACTCATCAACACAAGTTATAAGAATAGTTTTCAAATCCCCACTTTTGACCTTTATGTTGTGATCTAAATGCTATGGGGTTTTTTAAAAAAAATCTTGTTTATAGTGTTCTACCACAGGATTTAGGAAGTCTGCAAAAGGAGACCTGGATCGTCACAGCAAGGATTAAATGCCCAAGTGCCTTATTTCACAATGTCCAGTTTCTATATATTTTAATTACAGCTTCAGGGTTGGCAAATAGTTCTTGTTTTGCTGGCTACACAAAGCTGCAAAGCTGACTTCACTGGGCTTTCAGTACTCTGTTAAAGGTAAAAACATAATCTAACCAGCTGAACACAAAAGCCTTTCAGTGATCATGTCCCAATATAATTGCATTGTGTTTTAATTAACTTGATAATTCTTTACCTCAACATATACTTGGGGGAGGTGTTGTGTGTTTGGAATGTAGTGTAGTGGTAATGTCATTAGACTACTAATCCAGAGGCCCAGGCTAATACTCTGGGGACGTGTTCAAATCCCAACATAGCAGCTGGTGGAATTTAAATTTGATTAATAAATCTGGAATTGAAAGCTAGTTTCAGTAATGGTGACCATGAAACTATCAGCAATTGTCATAAAAACTGGTTCACTAATATCTTTTAGGGAAAGAAATTTGTCATCCTTATCTAGATCGGCCTACATTTGACTCCAACCCCACTTTTCACTGCCCTCTGAAATGGTCTAGCAAGCCACTCAGTTCAAGGACAGTTAGGGATGAGCAAGAAATGCTGGCCTTACCAGCGATGTCCACATCCTATGGAAGAATAAATTTTTTTAAATCCTGATCAGTTTTACCAGCAAACCATAAACATTCAATTACAAAATAAAACAGAAAATACTGGAAATACTCAGTAGGTCTAGCAGCATCTGTGATGAGAGAAACCTGAACCTGCAACCCCCACCCTCCCCCCATTGGAAACAGTCAATATTTGGGATCTTCACTGAGGTATTCCCTTAACTGGCAGAGAGAATTTTCTGTCCCCTGACCAATTCAGGGCTGTGTGCAGGCTCTTGAAGTTGGCAAGTACATTTACTAGATTGACCAGTGTTAAACGATGTTTCAACATGTCTATCCATTAATACTGTTTGGCCAATAAGTAATTGTTCCCTATGTTACTTCACTGCTGATGGTAAGTCAGACTATCCTATACAACACAAAACATGAACCTAAAACTAAATTGCTTAAGTACAGGAATGACTGATTTAACCTTTGTTAATGAACAGGAACTGAAAAAAATAGCTGTGGGCCCAAGGCAAAATCCATAAAGCCAAGGAGCATGAACTCCACATTTTTGTGAAAGAATTAAACAAAAGGAAAGACTTTCTGGACACAAAAAGCTGCTCACTTGGATTTCTGCTGTTAAAGTTGCCCCCCAAATTAATAAAATCCAAAAAAAAAGAGATACGAAGATTTTCAATTACTTAAACTCGAGAGTGTAGCAAGGATGTAGGTGGTGTGAGATGTTCTCAAGGTGAGGATAAGAATTTTAAAAGATTACTGAACTTTACAGAAGGAAAGGTGGTTATACTTCCCTATCACATGAGCAGGCAGAATACATCAATTAGACCCATACGTATTCATTAGTTATTCATTATAGATTGCAGCATGTCACCCACTGTATAAAATGAAATTTAAGCTGACATATTTAGCTCCACAAGAACCAAATTGAAAATAACTTCATTTTGAATTTGTATGGTGAAAATGCTTTGCCTGGTGTCCAAGGGTTGATGTTGCCTTAATAGAGATTAGTTTGAGAATTTGTTAAAAGTTATGATAGTAGTAATTTGTAGCCGTGTATATATATTTTAACTTGTGTAAATTAATAAAATGTTTCATTTAGTTTAATGTAAAACCTCGTGAACCAGTGGTCTGATTCCTCAATTTAGAGTTGCATCTCAAACATAACACTTAAAACTAAAACTTCAATTTTGACAAATATGGTTATGTCTTAACTTTTTCAATTGTCTTACTGAATTATCATGAAAATAATAAAGACCTTCTCAGGTGATTCAGTGTTCAAAGCCACAACCGTACTTTCATTTCAATGCAAGCAACTCATTCACATTTCAGATGAGAGGTGACTTATTAAAACATAGAAGATCCTGAGGGAACTTGACAGGTGGATGCTGAAAGGATGCTTACCCTTGTGGGGGAGACAGTTTAAAAATAAGGGATCTCCCATTTAAGATGGAGATGAGGAGAAACCTTTCCCTCACAGGGTCATGAATCTTTGGAACTCTCTTCCCCAGAGACTGGTGGATGGGTCAATGAATACTTTTAAGGCAGAGGTAGATAGGTTCTTGACTAACAAGGGAGTCAAAGGTTATTGGGGTTGGTGGGAATACGGAGTTGAAGCCACTTTCAGATCAGCCATGATCTTATTGAATGGTGGAGCAGGCTTGAGGGGCCGAATGGCTACTCTTAATTTGTATGTAAGGTGCTATTGTGTTGGCTGAGAAGCAAGGGTGAAAGAGGAAGAGGAAATAGTAGTAAGTTATGAACACCATTTGTCTTGGTCCTTTCCCTGATACTGTTTTATGTTCATTGGAAAATAGAGCACTTCATGAACAAAATCCCCTCATGCTGAAATTCCTTTCCTTTATCCTTGAATATACACTGAAATTCCTCTTCTTTAGCCTTGTACCTACAATACTCCTTTTCAGGCTCCAGTTTAAGTATTATTAGCTGGGGTCCACAAGCTTTTCAATTCCTTGCCTGCTGCTGCAGTGACATCTCATCTTCCCTTTGCAACTTAGCCAACTCCAGCATTATTTCCAGTTATCTGAATTTTTGGTCACAGTCTGTTTCTCATAAATTACTTAAATTTAAAAGTTAAACAATTAGTGCTTGAATGATACTGATTCAACTTAGCCCGTGTGTTTATTTCAGGCTCTTTATCAAGATTTTTATGCACAATAAAAAGCTTTACTTAATCGTACTCCCTCTCGTAGGATCCAAAATTTGGACTATAATATGGCCATTATCTCTGACCAAACCAGGCTATTTGTTATCTTGGCATTCTATTCAGTCCTAATGATAATTTATCACCTTATAACATATATAGCAAAAGATCTATGAAAGGACAAGGCATTAGTGCAGGGCAGTGATACAGGGAATGATAACCAGAGTGTGACAAGAAAGGACAGAGCGTACAACATAAGAATGCACCAGCAAATAAGGTCAGAGTAGAGAAGAATGGTAAGAAAACAGAATTAAAAGCATTTTATCTGAATACACACAGCATTCATAACAAGATGGATGAACTGATAGCACAAATGGAAATAAATGGGTATGATATGATAGCCATTACAGAGACTAAGAGAGTAAGATGGCCATGGCTGCAAAATGAATATTTATTTGACATTTCAGAAAGGCAGGAAGGAAGGAAGGGGAGATGGCTCGATTAGTAAAGGATAAGATCAATGCAGTGGTGAGAAATGATCTTGGTTCAGAAGACTAAGATCTAGAATCAGTATGGGTAGAGACAAGAAGTAAAAAGAAATCACAGAATCACAAAGTGCAGAAGAGGCCCTTCGGCCTATTGAGCCTGCACCAACACGTGAGACCTACCAACCTAATCCCATTTACCAGCATTTGGCCTATAGCCAATGAATGTTATGATGTAGACCAGTAATCACTGGTAGAAGTAGTTTATAGGCCCCCTGAAAGTAGCAACACTGCAGGGCAGAGTATACACTAAGAAATAATGACTGGTGAGCAAGGTACTGCAATAATCATGGGAATTTTTAATCTTCATACTGGACAAATCAATTTAGGGGTAAAGGAAGCTTTAAGGATCAGTCTGTAGAACGTGTTCTGGACAGTTTCTTAAAACAATACATTATGGAACCAAGCGGGGAACAGGCTATTTTAGATCTGGTAAGATGTAATGAGACAGAAATAATTAATTAATCACAGTAAAGAATCCTTTAGGCAAAAGTGATCATAGCATTGTGGAATTTCAAATTCAATTTGAAGGCGAGAAACCTGGTTCTGAAACTAGTCTCTTAAACTTAAATAAAGGCTATTACAAAGGAATGAATATAGAATTGGCTACAATGGAATGGAAAAATAGGTTAAAGGATAAGGTGAAAGAGAAGCAATGGCAGACATTTAAGGGAATATTTCATAGCTCTCAACAAAGATGTTTTCCATTGAGAAAAAAAGACTCAAGGAGGATGCACTATCTATGGTTAACTAAGGAAGTTAAGGAAGGTATCTTGAAAGAAAAGGCATACAATGCTGCAAAGATTAATGGCAGGCCAGAAAATTGGGAAAACTTTAGAAACCAGCAAAGGATGACAAAAAAGGATAGAGGCAGAAATTAGAATATGAGAGCAAACTAGCAAGAAATATAAAAACAAACAGTAAGAGCTTCCACAAGTATATAAAAAGGAAGACAATAGCTAAAGAGAGCATTGAGGATGAGACTGGGGAACTAATAATGAGAAACAAGGAAATGGCAGAGAATTTGAACAAGTATTTTGTAAAAGCAAAAAACTGCAGATGCTGGAAATCCAAAACAAAAACAAAAATAAAAATACCTGGAAAAACTCAGGAGGTCTGACAGCATCTACGGAGAGGAACACAGTTAACGTTTCGAGTCCGTATGACTCTTCTGAATCTGTCTTCACAGTAGAAGACACAAAAAGCATTCCAATCATAATAAAAGCAAATCAATGGTCAAAAGGGAGGAAGGAACTTAAAACAACCATGATCACTGGAAAAAAGGTGCTAGTGAACTAATGGGACTAAAGGCTGACAAGGCCCATGGACCTGACGACCTGCATCCTAAGGTCTTAAAAGAAGTGGCTGCAGAGATAGTGGATGCATTGGTTGTAAATCTTCCAAAATTCCCTAGATTCTGGAAAGGTCCCAGAGGATTGGAAAACGGCAAATGTAACACCTTATTCAAGAATGGAGGGAGACAGAAAGTGGAAAACTATAGGCCAGTTAGCCTAAACTTTGTCTTTGGGAAAATGCTGAAATCTATAATTAAGGAAGTGGTAGCAGTACATTTCAAAAATCATAATACGATTGAGCAGAGTCAACATTATATCGTGTTTGACAAATTTTTTAGAGTTCTCTGAGGAAGTAACAAGCTGGGTGGATAAAGGGGGACTGGTAGATGTAATATATTTAGATTTCTAATAGGCATTCAAAAAGGTGCCACATCAAAGGTTACTACACAAGATGCCATGGGGTAATATGGATGGATAGAAGATTGGCTAATTGAAACAGAGTCGGGATAAATGCGTCATTTTCAGGTTGGAAAACTATTCAGTGGAGCGCCAAAGGGAGTGCCTTGGATGAAGGGTCTGACTGTATTGTAGTCAAATTTGCTTACGATTCAAAGATAGGTAAGGAAGCAAATTGTGAGGAAGACACAAGGAATCTGCAAAGGGACATTGATATGAGCTAAGTGAAAGGGCAAAAAAGTTGGCAGATGGAGTATAATGCGGGAAAATGTGAGGTTATGCACTTTGGTGGGAAGAATAGAAAAGCAGGATATAAGTTATAGAGAGAGGCTGCAGAATGCTGCTGTATAGCAGGATCAGCATGACATGAATTATAAAAAATTAGCATGCAGTTACAGCAAGTAATTAGGAAGGCAAACGGAATGTTGGCCTTTATTGTAAGGAGGATGCAGTATAAAAATAGGGAAGTCTTGTTACAGCTGTACAGTTCATTGGTGAGATTGCACCTCTTGTACTATGTACAGTTTTGGTCTTATTTAAGAAAGGACATACTTGCATTAGAGGCTGTCAGAGAAGGTTCACTAGGTTGATTCCTTGGATGAAGGGGTTGTCTTTTGAGGAAAGATTGAGCAGGTTGGGCCCATGCTCATTAGAGTTTAGAAGAATGAGAAGTGATCTTATTGAAATATAAAAGATTCTGAGGGGGCTTGATAGATAGGTACTGAGAAAATGGTTCCTCTTGTTGGGGAATCTAAAACAAGATGTCATAGTTTCCCGATATGGAGTCTCCAATTTAAGATGGATTAAGGATTGATTTCTTCTCTTAGAGTGTTGTTAATCTCTGGAATTCTCTATCCTGGAAAGCTGTAGAGGCTGGGTTGTTGATTATATTCAAGGCTAAGTTAGACAGATTTTTGAACTACAGAGGAGTTGAGGGCTATGGAGGGCAGGAAGGAATGTGGAGTTAAGGCCACAATCAGATCAGCCAAGATCTTAATGAATGACCGAGCAGGCTCAAGGGGCTGAATGGCCTGTTCATGTTCCTATTTCTTGTTTATGTGTTCTGGCAAATACTGGAGAAGAGGAGAAAACTGGATAAAGAAAAAGATATCAAAAGCAAATTTAAAAATATAGGAAGATCTCTATTTTGCTTTCAAATTGCTCTGATATTTCCTTTTTATTTGTTAGAGTATTTTAGCATCCTGAAGTTAGAAGTATCTTTTCCATTAAACAAGTAGAAAAGACAATGTTTGAAAACTTTCTTGGAACTCTACCTTGTGTAAGTAGAAGTTTCAATGTAAAATGTATAGATTCAATTTTTTTTTAAATTAAGACTGCTGGAGCACACTACAGAAAGGTGAAGGGAAATCCTTGCCTTACCTGCTGGTATTCCAGTGACACTTCTCTAGTCCATAGTTTTCCTTAACAACCCGTTTAGAGCAACTAAAATTGTTTCTGGCAGCATTATATTGTACTGTCATCTATCGTGAAAATAAATGGCATTAAGCCATCATGGTTAACATGCAGGTACAGAAAAAAGGCAACTTTTGAATTATTACTTGAACTCTGCCTCGTGTAAGCAGAGTAAATCATTGTGAATTAAAATTGCAACAAAGGCTCACTAGATTGATTTCCAGGATGAAAGGACTGTCCTATGTGGAGAGATTGAATAGAATGGGTGTATAGTCTCTGGAGTTTGGAAGAATGAGAGGCATTCTTATTCAAAGCCATAAAAGTCTTTGCAGGCTTGACAGGGTAGCTGTGAATAATGGCTTCCCCTGGTTTGAAAGCATAGAATTAGGGATTATAGACTAAGGATAGTCAGCCTTTTAGGACTGAGATCAGGAGAATTTTTTTCACTCAGAGGCCTGTGAATTTTGGAATTCTGAATCTCAGAGAGTTGTAGATGCTCCATTATTGAATATATTTAAGGCCGAGATTGACAGATTTTGGTTTTACAGGGTATTAAGGGATAGGGCAAGAAAATGAATTTGATGCAAAAGCAAAAGACGTGATTTAATTCAATGGCATGGCAGGCTGTAAGGTATGATCCTGCTCCTTATGATTTTTATTCATTTGGAGGGTTGACTCCAGACAGGGATTGTTTTTGAGAGGCCACATTCCAGAAGTATAATTCATAAGATGCATCTGAAATACAAAGTCAGAGAATAATCATAACATTATTACAGTAGCTTGTGTTTTCCTCAGGACCCTCATTTTCCACTTTCCTGCGAGAATCATTTTAAAGACTTCCTCAGAATTGAAGAAAGGTCGGAATATTATACGTTTTATTGCGTTGAAAAAGGTGGAGAATCAAGTGGAGTTTCAGAGAACCACAGGTGAACAAAGTGTACAAGCACAAAGAAGCACAATTTTATCCTGTTGCTATCAGGAATGCCTAGGGATTCACCTTCGATTCCGAGAGACTCCTGGGCAATCTGGAAGACTTGACAACTCTCCTTGCAATGCACGCTCTGTGGCTTGTAAAGTATTATTTGTGGATGTTTAATATATAACTCACTGCTAACTAAAGTCTGCGTTTCTATATAGAATTCTACAGCGCAAAAGAAGGCCGTTCAGTCCATTGTGCTTGTGCCAGCTCCCAGCTCTTTGATCGAGCTATCCGGTTTGTTCCATTCTGATGCTCTTTCCTCACAGCCCTGCAAATTGTTCCTATCAATTATATAAAATTCTCTTTTGAAAGTTATTGATCTGGATTTTGCAGTCAACGGCAAAGGAGTAGCGCTTCTTGTTCATGAGCTTTAGAGAGCATACTAATGTAATCTGGTATTGGATCCAGCACGGCTCCCTCTACAGGGGATCCGTGGCACCTCTGAATAGGTTGACAAACAGTGAGGCTCTTCAACTAAATGGATTGAATAATCCTCATTGAGACATGCATTCCAGGAAGTATGAAGCAGGAAATATAAATTAGATTCCAATCATGTACAGAAAGAGAGATAAAGATTGAGACAAAAGGCAGTAACAGAGGATACTAAATAAGATAGGCAGAAAAGTAAAAAAAAATTAAAATCTCCACTAATTACCTTTTGAGAGAATGAGACTTCACACTTATAAAATTAAATGTTCAGGGCCAGAGCCAGGGCAATAATTATCGCTTACCTAAATTGTTAAAGCTCATTTATCCCTGAATACACCATCTCTAAATTTTTCTGCCATCTTTGATGCAGAACTAGTACCCTAGATTAATGCCATCCAGTCATAAAGTGTTAGGACTATTGCTGAGGACTACAAAACTGTATCCCGTAGAGCAGCAGGGCATCTCTGAATGCAACTTCTGGCTTGCCATCCTTAACTGTGCACGTGCAGATGCCAGAAGTTGTTGTCCAATTTTCCTTATTATAACAGTGAGCATTGTTAGCCTCACAGTTATTCTTATTGCAAAATCCAGCTCACCCACCCTTTCAGGTAGTGCATTCCAGATCGTAAAAATTCACTGCGTTAAAAAAATTATTCTCTTTACCCTCTGGTGCTTTAGTCAATTACATTAATCTGTGTCTTCTGCCAGTGGAAACAGTTTTCCTTACTTACTCAGTGTGCTGTTGAATCTTCCCTCAACATTTGCGCTGAGCAGAATGGCCACAGCTTTTCCAGGTAGCTGAAGCAACCCCTTAAAAAGAAAGTGTTAGATCTATTCCCCCAGCCTAAAATAAAAGTTGACAACGATAACTAAATACTTGCAGCGGTCCCATGTAAAGCAGAATGAAGTATTTGTAGTGAGTGGGGAAGGTAATTGCAGTGAGGAGGAATATATTTTCAGCAGCTCAATGTAAAGCAGAATAAAATAATGGCAGTGGAGAGTTTATATTTACAGCAGCTCAGTGTCAAACAGAATGAAATAAGTGCTAAGTATAATAATGAGTGTAGTGGAAAGGGGACATTGGTAGCAGAATGAAGTAGCTGTAAAGAGATAAAACACAGTTTTTCCAGGTAATTCTGTTTTTGTTTTAGCTGTAAAGAGTACATTTACTGTGACAGAGCCCAGGTTCTGCAATGTCGCTCCCGCCCATGGATAGAATTCACCCGTCGCTCCTTCCCTCCCTCCCGCTGCGGCGCCTGCGCACTGCGGCCCGGCCCGGCCCGGGACTATGGCATTTCCCGTGTAGCTATTGAGAGGCCGGCTACCCGCCCGCCAGCGCCACCGTCCCTCAGAGCCTGCACACCCAGCCTGCTTCCATAGCAGAGCCGCAGCTTCTTCTCGCTCGTTTGACCTTGTTGTTTGTTGTCCGGAGGAGCTTGACTGTGTGTGGTGACAAGGCCGCAGTCTGTCAGTCGCTTCAATAACCAGCTCGCTCTCGATCTCTCTTCCCCCTCAGCCCCTGATGTCGAGGCCTATAGGCGGCGGCGGCTCTTGCCCTTCCTCCGGGACTGAGCAGTGAGGAGTGGGGCGGGCAACCGGGCCTCTTACTCCACGACCAAAAACAAGGTGCCGGTTCCATTTTCAACGTTTTGAAATGAGCGGCGGTTGTGCGCGTGTCCAGCGCGGTTCGGGGGTGCGCGTAGCTGCTGGGAACAGCCCCCACAAGAGGGTAAGCCCCCCCTCCCTACTGCTCCCCTCGCACCTTCCCACCTGCTCGCCCACATCTGCTCCCCCCACCCCACTGCTGCCTCCCCCCACTCCCTGCTCCCCCCTTCACACCACTCCGCTCCCCCCTCCCACCCTCTCAGCGTCCCTGCAGCCTCACCTCACACCCTCCCCCCGCTCCCTGCCCCTGGGATTCCCCCCACCCCGACCCCCTGGGATCCGACCCCCATGGGGATCCCCCAACCCGACCCCCTGGGATCCGACCCCCTGGGGATCCCCCCAACCCGACCCCCTGGGATCCCCCCCACCCTGACCCCCCTGGGATTCCCCCACCCCCCGTAGATCCCCTACCCTAGACCTCTTCGGATCGCCGCGGACCGCCTCGGATCTCCCACCTCCGACCCCCTGGGATCCCCGCCCCCACCCCGACCCCCTGGGATTCTCCGACCCTCTCGGATCTGTACCCCTCCCCCTCCCCCCCCCCCCCCGGATCCCTGCCCGACCCCCTATGATTCGCCCCCCCCCCCGATCCCATAGGTCAGGCTTTGCGAGGTAAAGGAAGGAAGGAAGAAACTTTACCTGGGAGGGTTTTTCTCACCACTGTGTATTTGTTTTGGAGAAATGGTGAGGGTTTATAGTTAAACACTGGTGTTCTCCAGCTGTGAACATGGTTCATCCCTGAACTGTCCTGTTTATTGAGAGCTGTTTCTAGCTGCCCCTGGGACTGATTTTCTTCGTGTGTGCGTGTATTTCTCTCCATCTGATTTGTATCTACATTTCTCCTAGATTTGGATGTAGATGTCTGTATCTATTTCTTTCTGTTTACCTGTTATCATTAGTGCAGAGAAGGTAAATGGCAGCTTTCATTGAGAAAAAGGGAATCACAAAGGGAAACTTAATAGAAAAAGAAGAGAAAATTTATTTGCACTGGCCGAAGTGTCGCTAACTAGAAAGAAAAGATTTACGATAATTGTCAAAAAGAGGTGACGTGACAAAATATTTTTTTCATGCAGTGAATTGCAATGATCTGGAATACGCTGCCTGAAAAGGTGAACGCAGATTGAATAATGTCTTCCAAAAAGAAATTTGATAAACACTTGGAGGAGAAAATTTGCAGGGCTATGGGCAGAGAGCTTGAGAATGAAATTAATTGGATAGCCACAGAGCCAGCACAGGCACGATGAATGGGATGGTCCCCCATTATATATTTCTCTGTTCTCTATACATCAATAACCTTTTTCCATTTTTTAATCTAATCTTTCTCTCTCTCTCATTCACTCACACTCGTCCTCTCTCTCTCACATCTTCCTTTCCATGCTGTGCGTGGGAGGATGCTATCAAATATAAATTCATTCTCCAATTTTGTTTCAACAATTTCTCCCTTGTCCATTATGTTTTGTGGGCTAAGGCAGGAGGAATTCTCAATAATTAAATTGACATGGTAATCTGGGCTTTTTTATTTCAAAATAAGACTCATTTTCAAGAGTTGGGGCAGTGCCACAGATAATCGGGGAAGGGGTTGTAAGGTGGTGTGGCTTGTCAATGCTGACCCACGCATGCTGTCCACCTTAGTTCTTCTGGTGATCGTGGCTGCCTAATTTTCTTGGTCCTTGATAGCAGCCAACATCTTGGTGTTTTTCTCAAATGTCGTATCTGTTCTGCTTCTTAAGTTTTGTTTTCCTCATGCTCTATTATTACCCTTAGTTTTAACAATCACTATTGGATTTTGGGGTTTCTCTCTCCAAAGTTTGTGCCCAAAAAATTGTAGTTGTCTCTTGGTGATCATCTGCCAAAGTTCAAGTGTGCCTGCTTTCCTTAAAACTTCCTCATTAGTTGCATGTTGTCCAGCTAATCCTCCTCCATACATCTCAGAAACCTTATCTCTTTTGCCTTTCTTTTCCATTGTCTTGCTTATATGGATGCAAAATTGGAAGATAGGACCATTGGCCAGCATTAGCAGTTTAGTAATCACACTCTGCTTTCTGTTGAGATGTTCTTATTTCCAAGGAGATCTGACATTTTTGTGAAGGTTAATTAGGATCTTATTTTCATTGTTTTAGTAGAGTTAATATATCATACCACTGGAAAGTACGTGACTTGACCGGTTGCTATAGGAAAGATCTTAGTTTTGTATTTTTTATTATAAAGTGTTTTATGCTTACGGCTGCTGTTGTACTATAGATTCTGTTCTGTTTCTTGCTGTGTGCAACTGGTGCACAGCATAATATTCAGCCACAGTGATGCTTTGTGCATGCATGGTAACGTGCAAAACCTCAGTCCAGGTCTTTCTAGTAATTTGCTATAGGAAATCTGGCAAATTGGGGTTGCTGCCAGGTATATGCATTGGGAGCTGACAATGTAAACACCTGTCTAAGGTCAGTGTATAAATAACTTGTGATTGCTGAGTTGTATTGCCACTTTCGGGCTGAAGTGCATCTGAAATAATTAATGCAGGAAGGATGGCTACACTGTGTTAGTTATTCAGTATTTTGTTGTCTTTAATACCTTTGTGTAACTTCATATTTTAATTGTGAATTACTAAAATTGCATACCAAACTGTCAGATGTCTTGCACTAAAATCCTGTAAGACTGGAATTTTTTTGTACAGCTGGAGATCCAAGACTTAAACATGTGAAACTTTTAATTATAAATGTGTTCAATGTGCCACTTTTAGCACACTTCATGTGCAGGAGAAGCAGAAGTACTTCCCCTGAATCCCTCTTTAGACTGCCAGCCCTGTTGATGGATGGCTCTGATCATTGACCCAATGCATTCAAGAGGGCATTGAATGATTATTTCAATAGAAACAATGTGCAGGGTTACGGGGAAAAGGCAGGAGATTGGCACTAAGTTGAAATGTTCAGAGAGTCGGTACAGACATGATGGGCTCGATGGCCTCCTTCTACACCATACCAATTCTGTGATTCTGTGCCCTGCACTCTCCTCACCTGAATCTGGGTCGCAATGCCACTGAGCCTGATTGAAAGAAGCATTGCATATAGAAGGTATTAATTTGGGAATAAAAACGTACAAGATTCTACATTACCTTTGCTTTTACTGACGAAACCATATTTGTACTCAATCTTTTTTAACTCTGAGAATGTGCTGCAGCTATAGCCCTTTCCTTCACCGGTGGTGTTAGGTATGGAATTGCAGGACTTTTTTACAGGATCAGAGGTTACATGTCAAAGTCGAGATGGTGTATGATTTTGAGGTGACATTGTTCTTGCAGTGTTTCTGCTATTGTCCTCAGTGATAAAGATCGTCTGAGGGTTGGGAGGATGCTGTCAAAGTAAGCATACTAAATTTATTCCCATTTCTGTATCTGGTTAAATCTCTACACAGTATTTTGGGGAATCTGTTTGATGATCTGTTTGAACCATCTTTGATTATTGGGGGTCTGGATGAAGCAGTGTAGAAAAAGTATGCTTTGAGATGCCTCATACTGATGTATAAGCTGCTTTCAAAGAAAACACTGCTGCCTCTAAACTCAAGTTTTGATGTACCAAATCTGTCACAAAAATTAGAATTAGTGTCTCTAACTCGAACTTGGATTGTAATTAAGCACCAAAGTTTTTAGCTGGAAGTGTAGCCTTGTTCTTTGTTTGTTCTTTATTACGATGCCATTGAATTCTTAATACATGAAACTGAGATTAGGCTAGGTTTCCAGTTCTAAGTAAACCTTGTGTTTCAATCTCCATAGAGACTGTTAACTTTCAAAAAGAAATTGAAGCCTTCAGTTGATAGCTGAAAGGAATACATAAGATTTCATGTTTTAAGACTTACTATAACAAATAGACTAAAAACCCCTTAGACGAAACACTATTTTTGTAGGCAACATATACTTCAAACTGCAGAACAAATCTTTTCCCTTTTACCTTTAACAACTGAGAAACTCACTTCTCAGGTATACTTTACATTGTTCCTTGGAAACATTGTGAACTGTGACAAGGATATGTTACACTTCAAAAGGTGGAATGGGCAGATGAAGTTTAATGCAGAGAAGTGTGAAATGATTCATTTTGGTAGGAAGAACACAAAGAGGCAATATAAAATAGAGTACAATTCTATAAGAGGTGCTAAATTTTAAAGGCTTTTTTTAAAAAAAAAGCAGAGGGTCCTGGGGGCATATGTGTACAAATCATTGGAGATGGCAGGACAGTTTGAGAGAGCAATTTTTTAAAAAAAGCATATGGGATCCTGGGCTTTACAAATAGGGGATAGAGTACAAAGCAAGGAGGTTATGTTGAACCTGTATAAAACACTGGTTTGGCCTCAACTGGTGTATTGTGCCACACTTTAGGAAGGATGTGAAGGCATCAGATGAGAGTGCAGAAAAGGTTCAAGAGAATGGTTCCAGTGATGAGGAACCTCAGTTACATAGATTGGAGAAGCTAGGATTGTTCTCCTTGGAGAAGAGAATGTTGAGAGGCGATTTGATAGAGGTATTCAAAATCATGATGCCTCTGGAGAGAGTAAATAGGGAGAAACTGTTCCCATTTGTGAGAGGACATAGATTTAAAGTAATTGGCAAAAGAAGCAATCATGACATGAGGAAAAACTACGCAGCAAGTGGTTAGGATCTGGTATGCACTGCAGAGTGTGGTGGAGGCAGATTCAATCTCAGCTTTCAAAAGAGAAATGGATCATTATCTGAAAGGGAAAAAAATTGCAGGACTATGCGGAACTAGGCAAGGAGGTGAGTTCTTGCAGAGAGCCAGCACAGACGTGACAGGCTGAATGGCCTCCTTCAGTTTTGTTGTGATTTTGTCAATAATGAGTACCTGTATATAATACATTTTATTTACATAATGTTGGTAGGCAGTGTACTTTTGGGTAACAAAAGCCTTGGTTTAAATCCTTGGGAGAGGGAGGAAGAAAAATGGAAATATGTCTATTTCAAATGCAGCTTTACACTAACTTTAATCTTATCAAAATTCCAGAAAGGATATTGTGGGATTATCTGGATGCCCTTGCTAAAATGTTTAGTCATTCATTGGTAGGCAGATTCTTTGAGCAGCAAGATTAAGAAAATATTCTGTTTGCAAGTCGTGTAAATTTACGGAGAATATTGCACTGATGTCATAGCTCCCTCTCTGTCCTATTAACATATCAAGCAATTAAGTTTTATGTGCAATATAAGATTATGGTTTTATCTATTGCATGATGGCAATACTGTTTTAAATGAACCCTTATTGTTTAAAAGGGAAAGAAGTCTAGGAGAGTACTGTTTATTCAAAGTTAATGTATGTTTATCTCTACCAGTATCTGGAGATAGGGAACTCCTGTGGGTTCTGCTATTGAAACTGAATGAAGAAGTGTATCTACTAGATGAATAGATGTGAGTTGATTTCTTTCTTTGGTCCTGTTGTTATTGAGCATCTAGTTTCTTACAATGGAATCGGAACACACGCAGTAAAATCAAATAATTTTGTGTCAATTAAATTGTTCTTATTTCAAATGATTTATCTCAAGTGCAAACAGGAGTAAGACTCTTCTGAGGGAAGCGAAATGTAAACCAGCTCATCCTGCTGACATGTTTACTATAGTTTTAACTTCTGAATAAATTAAATCAAGGACTGTATACACCCAGAATACTGTCAAAATTTCAATACAACTGTCATTTTTAGTAGAACATACAGTTTCAGGAGTGTTGAATTTGTGCTGAGACCTAGTTTTTGCAGGACTATTCCTTTTTGGCTAATCTTTTTATTTAGTAATATTTAGTTGCTTTAGAAACCTTTCAAAGTCTTAGACAATTGGAAAGTGAAGGATTAAAGTTGTTGTTTGAGTGATATTCTTTTAGTGGCTGTGGCATTGAAGCTCTTTTTCATTTCTAAGATTTTGTATGTTCTAGGGTTTGCAGATGTGACTGTTGTTCAATGATAATGAAGAAAGCTATTGATGCAGTTTATAAACCATTATTCTTTACCAGTTGAAATAAGTTTTAATAACTGCATTTTTCTTGTTTCTTTGTGATTAATTTGGTGGACTTTTAAACCAAATCTATGGGAATGGCAACACTAAAGCTTTGCCTGCAATTTGTTTTTTAGCTGTTGTGTGAAAATTAAAGGAATGCATTTTAGTTGCACTTAGTTATCAGATTATAGGAGCCACTGTTGAAAAGGAGAACTTGTTAGCTGGAGCTATTAATTCTTAGAGTCAAATTTACCTTCTCTTGCAGTCAGAAAAAATGATGAATATAGATTTTTTTGATGCAAGTTAAGTATGCCTCCTAGAATTCTTTATTCAGAAGGTATGGATGCAATAGGAGGCAGGTTTCGGATTAGCAATGCAGCCAATTTAAATACATATTTCAATTTATCTGGCCGAATTTGAATAGATCTCCGCTTTCTTACAGATGTTTTTACAGCCTTTGCTCAAACATGGACAAAAGAGCTGAACTCCAGAGGTGAATTGAGAGTGACTGCCCTTGACATCAAGGCTGCATTTTGACAGAGTGTGGCATCAAGGAATCCTAGTAAAACTAGAGTCAGTGGGAATCAGGGGGAAAACTCTCTGCTGGTTGGAGTCACGCCTGGCATGAAGATGGTTGTGGTTGTTGGAGGTCAATCATTTCAGTTCCAGGACATCACTGCAGGAGTTCCTCAGGGTAGAGTCCTCAGCTCAACCATCTTCAGCTGTTTCATCACTGACCTTCCTTCCCTCAGAAGGTCAGAAGTGGGGATGTTCGCTGATGATTGTACAATGTTCAGCACCATTTGCGACTCCTCAGATACTAAAGCAGTCCATATTCTAATGCAGCAAGACCTGGACAATATCCAGGCTTGAGCTGCTGACAAGTGGCAAGTAACCTTCACACCACACAAATGCCAGGCAATGACCATCTCCAACCAGAGAGAATCTAACCATCACCCCTCGACATTCAGTGGCATCACTGAATCCCACACTAACAACATCCTGGGGGTTACCATTGACCAGAATCTGAACTGGACTAGACATATAAATAGTGGTTCAGAGGCTAGGAATCCTGTGGTGAGTAACTCATCTCCTGACTCCACAAAGCCTGTCCACCATTTACAAGGCACAAGTCAGGAGTGTGATGGAATGCTCTCCATTTGCCTGGACTCCCAACAACACTAAAGAAGTTTGGCACCGCCCAGGACAAAGCAGCCTGCTTGATTTATGCCCATCCACAAACATTCACTCCCTCCACTACCGATGCACAGTGGCAGGACAGTATGTGCCATCTAAAGATGCAGGATCTTGCCAAGGTTCCTTAGACAGCACCTTCCAAACCCATGACTACCACCATCTAGAAGGACAAAGGCAGCAAGCACATGGGAACACCACCACCTGGAAGTTCCCCTCCAAGCCATTCACCATCTTGACTTGCAAATGTATTGCCGTTCCTTCACTGTTGCTGGGTCAAAATCCTGGAACTCCCTACCTAACAGCACTGTGGGTGTACCTACACCACATGGACTGCAGCGGTTCAAGAAGGCAGCTCACCCACCTTTTTGAGGGCAGTTATTGATGGGCAATAAATGCTGGCCTAGCCAGTGATGCTCACGTCCCATAAAAATTAATGAAAAAAATGTTCTATTTACTTTTGAGGTAAGAGGTCATTCAAGGTGGGTGTGAGCTTCCTGTTAGCAAGAATTTTCCCCTTTGGGAAAGTATATCCTAAAATTTATGGATTGCCTGAAAGGTTACATGTGAGTAGTGAACAACCCTGGTTCAGTGAGGAATGCAGGAGGTCATGCCAGGAACATCACCAGGCATACCTAAAAAACGAGGTGTCAATTGGGTGAAGCTGCAATACAGGACTACATGCATGACAAACAGTAGGAGCAGCATACAATAGACAGAACTAACCTCACAATCAATGGATCAGATCACAACCAGTCATGAATGGTCATGGACAATTAAACAAATAAGTGGAGAAGACTCCATAAATATTCCCATCCTCAATAATGTGGGAAGTTCAGCATGCCAATGCAAAAGCCAAGGCTCAAGCATTTACAACCATCTTCAGACCAGAAGTGGATGACCCATCTCAACCTCCTCCTGAGGTCCCCAACATCACAGATGCCAATCTTGAGACAATTTGATTCGCTTCACGATATCAGGAAATGGCTGAAGGATATATACTATGTATATACTATGTCCAAACATGGACAGAAGAGCTGAACTCCAGAGGTGAGGTGAGAGGGACTGCTTTTGACATCAAGGCGGCATTTGACAGAGTGTGGCATCAAAGAGCCCAAGCAAAAGTGGAGTCTGGGAATTGGGGGAAACTGGTTGGAGTTGTGGTTGTCGGATGTCAATCATCCCAGTCCCAGGCATTGCTGCAGGAGCTCCTCAAGGTAGTGACCTAGGCTCAGTTATCTTCAACTGCTTTATCAATGACCTTCCCACATCAAGGTCAGAAGTCAGGATGTTCTGATGATTGCACATTGTTCAGTAGCATTCGCAACTCCTTACATATTGAAGCAGTCTGTGCCAATATGAGAGGAAAGACCTAGACAACATTTCAGGCTTGGGGCTAAGTGGCAAGTAACGTTGGTGCAACACAAGTCCAGGCAATGACCATCTCTAGCAAGAGAGAATCAAATTATCTCCTCTTGACATTCAATAGCAGTATCATCACTGAATCCCCCACTATTGGGGATTACTATTGACCAGAAACTGAACTGGACCAACCATATAGATACTGTGGCTGTAAGGGCAGGTCAGAAGCTGGGCATTTTGAGGTGAGTAACTCACCTTCTGACTCCCCAAAGCCTGTCTACCATCTACAAGGCACAAGACAGGAATACTTTCCACCTGCTTGGATGAGTGTGGCTGCAGCAACACTCAGGAAGCTTGGCACCATCCAGGACAAAGCAACCTGCTTGAGCAGCGCCTTTAACCTTCACTCCCTCTACCACCATCACACAGTGGCAGCAATGTGTACCATCTACAACATGCACAGTAGCAACACATCAAGCCTCTTATGACAGCACCTTCCAAACATGTGACCATCTTCACCTAGAAGAACAAGGGCAGCAGATGCATGGGAATACCACCATCTGTAAGTTGCCCTCCAAGCCACTCACCATCCTGACTTGGAATTATATTGCCGGTCCTTCACTGTCACTGGGTCAAAATCCTAGAACTCCCTTCCTAACAGCACTGTGGGTGTACCTACACCACATGGACTGCAGCGGTTCAAGAAGGCAGCTCACCACTGCCTTCTCAATGGCAATTAGGGATGCGCAACAAATGATGCCCTTGCCAGCAACATCCACATCCCATGAAAGAATAAAAAAATTCAACAACCAAGTTAGTCTCCCTGGTTAAATAATGGGGCAAAGTAGTTATATAATATTGCTACCATTTTGCTGTCATTGTAAGTTTGTCATGTATATCCCTTAGTATCCCTATCCCAATCCTAATTTTTCATTTGTTATTTAACTGTTTGGAATGCTTTACTACCCTTTATATTAATTGATAATTTAATTTGGTAGCTTCTCTTTTTTTTTATACATTTACGTGGATTTGGAAGGTGCTGCCTAAGGAACCTTGGTGAGTTTCTGCAGTGCATCTTGTAGATGGTGCACACTGCCACTGTTTGTCGGTGGTGGAGGGAGTGAATGTTTGTGGATGGGGTGCCAATCAAGCAGGCTGCTTAGTCCTGGATGGTATCAAGCTTTTTGGAGTGTTGTGGGAGCTGCACTTGTCCAAGCAAGCGGAGGGTATTCCATCACACTCCTGACTTGTGCCTTGTGGATGGCGGCAAACAGGCTTTGGGGTGTTGGGACACGAGTTACTCTCCACAGGATTTCTTTCCTCTGACCTGCTTTTGTAACCACAGTATTTATGTGGCTAGTCCAGTTCAGTTTCTGGTCAATGGTAATCCCCAGGATGTTGACTGTGGGGGATTCAGTGATGCTAATACCATTGAAAGTCAAGGGGCAATGGTTAGATTCTGTCTTGTTGGAGATGATCATTGCCTGGCACTTGTATGGCAAGTAACATTCGTGCCACACATCAACCCAAGCCTGGATATTGTCCAGGACTTGCTGCATTTGGACATGGACTGCTTCAGTACCCAAGGAGCCACGAATGGTGCTGAACATTGCGCAATCATCAGCAAACATCCCCACTTCTGACCTGATGATGGCAGGAAGGTCATTGACGAAGCAGCTGAAGATGGCTGGGCCTAGGACACTACCCTGAGGAATTCCTGTGGTGATGTCCTGGGATTGAGATGATTGACCTCCAACAACCACAACCATCTTCCTTTGTGCTAGGTATGACTGCATTCAGCGGAGATTTTTCCCCCTGATTCCCATTAACTTGAGTTTTGCTAAGACTTCTTGATGCCACAGTTAATTGCCACCTTAATTGGTTTTTGGCTTCTTTCTTCACCTTGATGGTGGTGAGTTTTGAGATGGTTGAAGGGAAAAGGCAAAATCAGAATGTTTGGGGTTGAAGAGTGGGGGGTAAAGAGGCATGAGAGATTTGCTACAGAAGAACAATATGCAGCTAACAACTGGGTTAGAGCTGGTGTTTTTTGCCAGTTTGAAGAAAGTGAAGATTGCCTTCCCCAAACTAGGGGACTTTAAGCGAGTTCAGGAGGAAATACCCTTTGGTTGGGAAAGGCAATAAATATAGCTACATAATGATGTAATTCTGTTGTCATTTGTTGAAGTGCCATGGGGTCATAGAGAGGTGAAAATTGGAAGAAATGGTTGGGGCTAGAAGCAGAGGGGTAGAGTCTGGTGGGGCATGTCCAGTGAGGCAGTAGTGATTCAGCCTATGTCATGACCCATGTAAAAGATATTTCCTTAAAGTGGTCCGTTAGCTAAGAATTTGTGTGTGTTTAATTCATGAATGGTCCAATTTAAAAATAATCCAGCAGACAAGCTTTAGACTTAAACAAGATAAAGGTTTGCTTATTACTGAAACTATTGCTGAAGGTTCCTAAAGTAAAAGTGATAAAGCTAGTAACTAAAATACAGGTACAAAGATTAAAAGCAGACACTTAAAAGATGAGATTTCAAATCAGATTTCAATCAATGAGATATCATTGTGGGCCCATTGCTTGAGTACCATTTTTTCGAAGTGAAGGGATTGAAACTTGAGACTTGGCTTAGCAGCTGCGATTGCTTCTGCAGTCAACCAGTTGGTGTTGCCTTTTTTTTTTAGGTGGACTCGGCACACAGAACAGATCCTGGGAGTAGTGAAGATTCCTGTTTTCACTTTCACTTTTATTGTTCTCCTGTAGCAAATCCCTCATGCCACTTTATGCCCCTCCAACCATTCTGATTTTGCCTTTTCCCTTCAACCATCTCAAAACTCACCATCCACCATCAAGGTGAGGAAAGAAGCCGAAAGACCATAAGACATAGGAGCTGAAGTAGTCCATTTGACCCATTGAGTCTGCTCCACAATTCAATGAGATCATGACTGATTTGATAGTTCTCAACCCCACCTTCCTGCCCTTTCCCCATAACTCTTGATTCCCTTATTGATTAAAAATCTGTCTATCTCAGCCTTGAATACACTTAATGACCCAGCCTCTACAGCCCTCTGCGGTAAAGAATTCCACTGATTCATTACCCTCTGGGAGAAGAAATTCCTCCTCATCTGTGTCTTAAATGGGCACCCCCCTTACTATGAGATTATGCCCTCTGGCCCTTGACTCTCCCACAAGGGGAAACAACCTCTCAGCATCTGTAACAACCTCTCAGCATCTACTGCAGGTGGTGGCTCTTGGTAGCCTGACTTTTGTACAGCAGTCCTTTAGCTGTTTCTGGAAAGATTCCTCAGTGTCTCCCTGTTGAAAAATAGTTTCTGTTTCAGGGTGTCTTCCTCATGATGTTCAAGATGGTTCTGCACACAAGAATGGCTGCTCGCAGCCTGTCTTTATACAGTTCAAAACCTAAAATGGTTGCTGTCATGCGATCTGGACAGAATGCCAAGTCATCTTCCAAATAAGGCAAGTAATCCCATTTAGCAATCCAAAACCCCCTTATCAGCTGTAGTGTTCAAAAGGGGCTAAGGTTTTCACACCTAAAGGGAAAGCAATTGTCTGTTTGATGACCCATTGAATTTCAGAAGTCTTTTCATGTCTGGGTATGTCTGTTTATAATCCACTCGGAGCCTTCTAGAAGCTTGACAACATCACAGTTGAAGAAAAAGCCAGGTGACTTTTGGCAGCCACCTTTAAGGCTTCTTGTGCCCGTATAAAAACAATTTTTTTTTAAAAAATTATAATATCACAACTGTACTTTCATGACACCTGTTTAGGAACCAGCATATGTTGAAGCCACAGAAGGTTAAAAAATGAGGATAGCAAGACCACAAGTGCAAGAGGATATGAATGACAAAACAAAAACAGAATTACCTGAAAAACTCAGCAGGTCTGGCAGCATCGTCGGAGAAGAAAAGAGTTGACATTTCGAGTCCTCACGACCCTTCAACAGAACTGATTTTTCTTTACAATGAGAGAGGTGAAATATAAACTGGTTTAAGGTGGGGGGGTGGGGGGGTGGGGGGGGAGAGACAGAGAAGTGGAGGGGGGGGTGTTGTTGTAGGGACAAGCAAGCAGAGATGGGAGCAGATCATCAAAATATGTCACAGACAAAGGAACAAAAGAACACAGAGGTGTTGAAGTTGGTGATATTATCTAAACGAATGTGCTAATTAAGAATGGATGGTAGGGCACTCTGCCCTACCATCCATTCTTAATTAGCACATTCGTTTAGATAATATCACCAACTTCAACACCTCTGTGTTCTTTTGTTCCTTTGTCTGTGACATCTTTTGATGATCTGCTCCCATCACTGCTTGCTTGTCCCTACAACAACACCCCCCCTCCACTTCTCTCCCCCCCTTAAACCAGCTTATATTTCACCCCTCTCATTGTAAAGAAAAATCAGTTCTGTTGAAGGGTCATGAGGACTCGAAACGTCAACTCTTTTCTTCTCCGCCGATGCTGCCAGACCTGCTGAGTTTTTCCAGGTAATTCTGTTTTTGTTTTGGATTTCCAGCATCCGCAGAGTTTTGTTTTTATATCTAGGATATGAATGATGCTGTTGACGTGCAGCAGGGTTCAGCATAAAAAGCAGATATAGCTGTTGAGAAATACCCACATTATCCTGCTCATATAAGATACGCAGGAATGCTGGGAGCATTGAGTGTAGATAGTGTAATTATGTCCTGTCAGTGGCCAGCTGCAGATATTCTGATATACAGCCTAGGGAGAATTAAAAAATACAGTAATGTATAGAAATTCAATTTTTGGCTTTGCGAGCTACAAGTTTGAAAGGGAAGGTTCCTTTTTCTTTTGCCAGAATCATTGGAGTATTTTTCTCTATAGATTCAGGTTCCCTGCAAATATTTAATGGGAATCGCAACATCCTTTTGGAGAAGTGAGCTTCTTAAGGTGTTTTGCTAAGAACTGGAAAGTGCTTCCTGTAATTTATTTTTCAGGAGAAGGAGGGGTACATGAATCATAGTTTTTCAGCTGGCTGCTAACTGATACAATTATAAGGAGGAGGAATAGGCCATTTTGGCCCTTGGAGTAAAATTATTAATTCCCGCCCCTCCCCCTTGAGGACTCCTGAGATTTTCTCGAGTTTTTGATTTTCAGGGACTACATTTTATCTCAGGGGCTTCTTTCATTCTCAATAACTCCTTTTATTCGGTGATGCAGTCATGAAGTAATATTATCTTCTGTATTTGCGTTGAATGTTTTTTTTAGGGCTTCCATCTTTGGATAGTTGAGGTAGCACAAATACCAAAGACTATGCATATATTATTAAATCTTTTAACTTGGTATCTATAAATAAGATGTTCTTGTTAATATATTATAAATAAATCTCCCATATTCCATGTCCAAAATGAAAATTCTAACTACTTGGCACAAGGAAACTGAGTCTCACATCTGCAGCTGCTTTTAAAAAATAATTGCGAGCAATTAGCACTCTCCAGCGTTCTTTGGCATTGTTCTGCCAATTTCAAGTTTCTTTCCCCTCAATACTGACAAACATGACAGGATATGGACTTCCTAAGGTCCAACTGTACAGCAAGGGGAACACACACATTAATTCTGCAGCACCAAGCTAGCCATCTGTTAACAAATGTTTTAATTTACATTTACTTCATACTTCAGTGATGTGCCTTTCCAAGCTCATGCACCTTCTTGCATGATCATCTGTGCTTTAATGAGACATAGATTGGAACCTCTTAGAGCAGGAACATCCTAGTTACATTAAGGAACAAAAGCAAAAAACTGTGGATGCTGGAAATCCAAAACAAAAATAAAAATACCTGGAAAAACTCAGCAAGTCTGACAGCATCTGCAGAGAGGAACACAGTTAACATTTCGAGTCCGTATGACCCTTCAACAGAACTAAGGAAAAATAGAAAAGAGGTGAAATATAAGCTGGTTTAAGTTGGGGGCTGGGTGTGGTGGGACAGGTAGAGCTGGATAGAAGGCCAGTGATAGGTGGAGATAGACAAAAGGACAAAGAGTTGTTGAAGGTGGTGATATTATCTAAGGAATGTGCTAATAGGTGACATTAAGGGTAGAAAGCAGGATGAGCAAGGTACAGATAGCCCTAGTGGGGGTGGGGTGGGGGGAAGGGATCGAAATAGCATAAAAGGTAGAGATAAAACAATGGATGGAAATACATTTAAAAATAATGGAAACAGGTTGGCAAAGAAAAATCTATATAAATTATTGGAAAAAAGGGGGATCGGAAAGGGGATGGGGATGGAGGAGAGAGTTCATGATCTAAAATTGTTGAACTTAATATTCAGTCCGGAAGGCTGTAAGGTGCCTAGTTGGAAGATGAGATGCTGTTCCTCCAGTTTGCTTTGAGTTTCACTGGAACATTGCAGCAGGCCAAGGTCTGTCCGCAAGCATGACCCAGACCTCCCTGTCACTTGCTATTTCTACATTCCACCCTGCTCTCATGCCCACATGTCTGTCCTTGGCCTGCTGCAATATTTCAGTGAAGCTCAACGCAAACTGGAGGAACAGGACCTCATCTTCCAGCTAGGCACTTTACAGCCTTCCGGACTGAATATTGAGTTCAACAATTTTAGATCATGAACTCTCCCCTCCATCCCCACCCCCTTTCCGATCCCCCCTTTTTCCAATAATTTTTTAGATTTTTCTTTTCCCACCTGTTTCCATTATTTTTAAATGTATTTCCATCCATTGTTTTATCTCTACCTTTTATCCTATTTCAATCCCTTCCCCCCACCCCACCCCCACTAGGGCTATCTGTACCTTGCTTGTCCTGCTTTCTACCCTTAATGTCACCTATTAGCACATTCCTTAGATAATATCACCACCTTCAAAACCTCTTTGTCCTTTTGTCTATGACATCTTTTGGCTATCTCTGCCTATCACTGGCCCTTTATCCAGCTCTACTTGTCCCACCACCCCCTTAAACCAGCTTATATTTCACCTATTTTCTATTTTTCCTTAGTCCTGTTGAAGAATCATACGGACTCGAAACGTTAACTGTGTTCCTCTCTGCAGATGCTGTCAGACCTGCTGAGTTTTTCCAGGTATTTTTATTTACATTAAGGAACATATCACTTTGTAGAAGTGATTAACTCACTAACCGTAACCCTCAAATGACATACTTTTTACAATGGACGTTGAAAGTTTGTACACAAAGATAGAAACACACGAAATATGCTGGCTGTCTGAAATATCTTTAATAAATTTCACCAACCTGACATACCAAGTGAAACTATAGTGATAAAAACAAAAAACTGCAGTTGCTGGAAATCCAAAACAAAAACAGAATTACCTGGAAAATCTCAGCAGGTTATTTCACCCCTCTCCTATTTTTACTTAGTTCTGTTGAAGAGTCATGAGGACTCGAAATGTCAACATTGTTCTTCTCCGCCGATGCTGCCAGACCTGCTGAATTTTTCCAGGTAATTCTGTTTTTGTCAAGTGAAACTATAATGTGGTTATTGCACTTAGGGTTTAGCAAAAAAAACTTTGAATACAATAATGAGTTTTACCTTCAAATCAAATGCACAGCTATGGGCAAGAAATTTACCTCTGCCTTTGCAAATTGCCTATGTGGTAAATGGATGACATATGGGGTATTTGGACTTGAATGAGTAGAATTGGAAGAATTCATCAATGTCCTCAAAAAGCATCTAAACTAATATTACAAAGCATAAGGAAAGCGTTAAAAGTTCCAAGACACTGCAGTATTTAAATTGGCACAAGAAAACAACAAACATAAGCTAGCAACAAATGTTTTTTTTTCAAAATAACCTACCACATGCTTCAGTCCTTGGAAATTATGGGGCTTGAAAGTAATATTAACTGGACACAACCATAAAGGAAATGAAAAGAGACACAGTAGATTGCAAAATTAGCGACACAATTATCAAATGGTTTAAATCAAGTATAAGGCAGGACAGTTTTCACCCAGACATAAAAATGAAAACATCCATAAAAATCCGCTGCCTGACTGGATTCTTAATCCCTACGGGTATATTAACAGACAAAACCATTTTTTACCTCCCTGCATCACAAGAATTCCCATGAGTACTTCTGTTCTCTGTTCTGATCATTTTGACTTTCTTGTTTGCGGAGGATGGCACTGTGATAATTGAAATGCTGGATTATACCAGTATTGCTGCTCTCCTTGTTGGGTCAAGAGGGTGACAGTGCCGACAGAGTTCCGTAACCCTTAACAATGATTTGTCCTCCAGCAATGTTAAATCCACCAGAGGGTTCCTCACTCCTTGACTAACCAGATATTCAAACATTTCTCAGCAAAACAGCCTCCTCTCAATGGCTGCAGTGGGACCAGCTAGAATAACTGCTCCAGCTTCTCCAACCACAGGATCCCCCTCTCTCATCTTTGCTGCTCCTTCAACCATAGATTCTGTCTATGGAGGAGCAGCAAGAGCGGGAAAGAGGGAAACCGATTGCAGGAGCTGGAGCAGCATGAGAGAGCCAGAATCTGTGATTGGAGGATCAGCTGCTTACAGATTCTGTATCTCCCACATACTGGGGCAACTTCCTTCTTATTGATTTGCCATTCAATGAGATCATGGCTGATCCTGTACCTTGACCCTGAACCTCTCTCAAATAATTGCAGTGGACTTAAAGCAAAGCTGTGACACTTGCTATGCGTTGCAGTCAGAGGCTGCATCTGCTCAATAATCATGAGCACCTGTAGCCATTGCTTTTATAAACATGGTCATTGAACTTTATTCATGTAATGGTGTCTTTCTGAGTTGCTTTTTGAACTTGACACATTAGTATAAATGTGCCATGGTAATTTAGAAAACACTTTTACCATTGGTTTAATATTTCATTGCAATGTGAGTATTCTTCAATAGAACATAGGCTCCTATTAGTTCTCTTAGTCACAATGGTTCTTTACTGAATAATGCACTTCAATTCTTTTTGAGATTGGTCAGCCAGTGAATGAGCAGTTTTTGGCATTGTGTAAGTTGTTTGATAAGATGCTGAATTTGAAGCTGTTAAAGGTGAAGTCATAATGAAGAAAGTAGCAAACCTTTTTTTAAATAAACCACTAATTATTGACTGGATAGTGCAGGCACTGATGAATGGAAGAGTGTTTCTGGACAATGTTAACAGCAGGGTTTTTTTCTAGTCCTCCCACTGTTAAATTCATGAGTGGAGGGAGGTACCTAATAGCAAATTGTGCAGGAAGGTTACAACGGAGGATTATAAGGGAGGATTGTATTCCATTTATAACACAATGATACCGTCAGAGACATTCATGCTTTTGCCCTATAGCAAAGTTTCAGCTGTGGCCAACAAGTGGCTTTCAACACTTGTGTGTCTCTCTCTGTTGACAGCTGGCCTTTGGTGTGGGTGGCACTGAGCTTTTGTGATCTTGCATTTGTTTTTAGACTTTTTTTTCGTATTCTTACACTCCCATTCACTCTACGCATACCCTCCTTGCTTGTGCAGTATACAGGGTTTTTCCTGCTTGTTCCCTGCATGTGGTATTTCCACATGAGCATTGAAGCCGTTTGGTATCTTGATCCAGGCTTGCTTTTTTTGTTGCAAACACTCGTTCTTATTGCAATTCCATCTTGGTTTGGCATGCTTTCACTTGTTCACTGCCTTGCATGCACTTGTCCTTTTGTTTATGCTTCCTGTCTTGCTTTAGGATGCTCTATCTTGCCCATTTATACATGTGCACTTGTATGCAGCACACTCACTCAAAAGGGTCTCATTTGTGTGTTCTCTTGGTACTTACTATTCTTATACTCTCTGTCATACCTAACTGGGATTGTCTTTGGTCTGAGAACCTGTTCAACTACTCTCCTAGATTTTATGCAGTAAAAAAGAAGCATTTAGGTTTTGGCCATCTCCAAAATAATTGATTTTCCTCTCTGAATTGCCTTGTGCACGAAAAATTGCAGTCTTTTATCTTTTGCAGAACGTTAAATTTTATAACAAAAACAGAATTACCTGGAAAAACTCAGCAGGTCTGGCAGCATCGGCGGAGAAGAAAAGAGTTGACGTTTCGAGTCCTCATGACCCTTCGACAGAACTTGGGTCATGAGGACTCGAAACGTCAACTCTTTTCTTCTCCGCCGATGCTGCCAGACCTGCTGAGTTTTTCCAGGTAATTCTGTTTTTGTTTTGTGTTAAATTTTATGTCTAACACAAACCTGACAACTGTCTTTTTTGTGGCTTACAATAGACAGTTTGCTGATGAAATTCTTTATAAATAACATTTTGTAGTCACACTTTGTAAATAGTTTGTTCAGATACTACAAGTCATTTTTGCAGTCTGATTTTTCACTTTAGAACACTTCAGATTGCGAATGATCATTTTATGCTTTTATTAATTGCTTTATTTCAGCGGCCGTGTTCCATATTGTGATACCCAGGAATTAAGTTGATTTGTTGTCTCGAGATGTGTGTATGACAGCAGCCACAGAGCCACAGAATGGGAAAAATTATTGGCAATTAGCGTGTTGCAGTGGAAAATGTCTAAACCGAGGTAAGTACCACATTGGGACTGTTTTTCTGATTTTAAAATTATTTTATTTCTGATATTGATAACCTAAAATATTATTGTCTTTTATAGGTAATAATGGTGATGTCCTAAAAGTTTTGCATCTTTCTAAAGTATGAAAATGACTGAGGTACAAGCAACAGTGGAATTCTCAGTGGAATTACACAAGTTTTACAATGTGGATCTATTCCAGAGGGGGTAATTACTCTTTAGATGATTCCTATTATTGGTTCTGTAAGTGATGAACAGTGCAAACTGCTTGCACGTTAAATACTGTAGTGATTTAATTACTGCAGAAAGCAAATGTGCAATACATAGCTGCGAAATATAGTTCAACCTTAGCCTGCCTTAGTAGTGTCAAAAAAGGTCTCTGTACAGTGCTTAATGAGGTCAAAGCTGAAATCACCAAATTCTAGGATTGTAATTTTATTGTATAAGTGTAAGGTATGTTTTTCTCAATAATGCACACTTCTTGAATTTTAGCACAGAAATTATTTACTAAACATTTTTCAGGCAGTTTTTTGTTACTGTTTTACTCCTTTAAATTGCTCCAAATATCCTGCACCTTCCAGTTGGTGAAAGTGGAATTAACACTTTAATATCTAATCCTGATGTTTAACTAGCTAGTAGTTGGTGCATGAGACTTAACAGTGTCAGCAGCCCAGTAATTTTTTACCCGCATAGAGAATCATCTCCAAAATGAATCACTTTAAACCAAGATTGCACTAATTTGGGGTATGATGAGTATGAACTTCTTTACGCTGGAGTTGTGTGAAAAATATTAGCGCATCTGTCAACAAACCTGCTGTGAAATATTACTTGTTCTTTAGACTTGTGCTTTTCTAGTGTCTGAGAAAATATAATATTTTAAAACATGTCCTGGATTTAGCCCAATCCATATTGAATGGCCCATATCTTGTAGTCGTCGACAAAGTGGAGGCATAAGGGAATGGGTAGGAGCAGTGCCAGGGATACAGGGCTGTTTTGATACTCCTCCCAAATTAAAGTGATGCGCTGCTCAGCAGGCTCTATGCCTGCTAGGAGCAGCCCTAAATAAATCAGTGCACATATTAGGGTAAATACAGGTCAACTAGCCCAAGTTGTGTGCCTTTGCGGCCCTCAGTAGCGGCAAACGACTAAGCATTCACCGTTGTTGGGACTGCAAGATCCAGACCAGTATTTGTCAACGATAATTCAAAGTTCGTAAGGTTAGGTATTACATTTTTTTTAACTTGTAACAAATAATTTAAGTGTATGCAAAACTAAAGCAGTAAACTAGAAATTATTTTGGTAAATTGATGTATTCCTTTAAAATTAACTTAGGGTACTGCAGCTTCAAGGTTTACCATTTAAAACTTCTTATTGGCTTACAACACATTGCCAAATATTTCACCCTCCACTTGCTTGAATGAGTGCAGCTCCAACAACACTCAAGAACCTTGACACCATCCAGAACAAAGCAGCCCACTTGATTGGCACCCCATCCACAAACATTCACTCTCTCCATCACCAACACAAAGTGGCAGCAGTGCGTAACGTCTACAAGCGGCACTGCAGGAACTCCCTAAGCCTCCTTATACAGCACCTTCCAAACCCACAACTGCTACCATCTAGAAGGGCAAGGGCAGCAAACACATGGGAACACCACTGCTTGCAAGTCCCCCTCCAAGCCACACACTATCCTGACTTGGAAATATATTGCGGTTCCTTCACTGTCACTGGGTCAAAATCCTGGAACTCCCTCCCTAACAGTACTATGGATGTACCTACACCACATGGACTGCAGCGGTTTAAGGAGGTGGTTCACCACCACCTTCTCAAGGGCAATTAGGGATGGACAATAAATGCTGGCTGAGCCAGCGATGCCCACATCCTGTAAATGAGTTTTTAAAGATGATAACTTTACTGCATATGGGATACATTGGTAACGAGTCAACTTTACAGTGTGGCCTTTTCACTTTGGGTTGCAACTCCATAACTTGGTGAATTATAATATTCATATGAGGTATAGGCCTGGAAATTGCTGCAATGGTGTTATTGGTGCTGAATGCAATAAGTTAGGTCATTATGCACCCTGAACCTCTAGTGGCACTCTAATTTACTGGAAAAAAAATTATAAATACACCACAGAAATCATAACAATAGATGGAGCATGGTACAGCTGGGACCTGATACAGGCCGGCACAATTAGTTATTTAATGCTTCCATAATTTGTGGGGATTTTCCCTTTTTATATTAAAAACATACTAATATAAATGGAGTTTTTTTTATTTGTAATTAATTCTGGTTGCATATATTTGTTATAAGTGGGTACTGGTCTGCTAAAATGAAGATTGCTCATTGTTATTACAAATCCCAGTATATGAATAATTTCACTTCTGACTGTCAGTAACTTTCTGGTTGCTTCATTTTAAACAACATTTACAATATTAAAGTAAGACTGGTTTCATGGACAAAGACTGAAGCAGTTATCTCCTTGTACATGCAACCCTCTTCATGCAGCTTTATTTCACTCCTGTTCTTCTCAAAACAGGTCTGATCAACCTGACTCTGGCTTTTAATTAATACCAAAAATGCTGGAAATATACAGCAGGTCAGGCAGCATCTATGGAGAAAGAAACAGAGTTAACATTTCAAATCGTGATCTTTCATCAGAACGTTTTATTCAGACTTTTATTGTATTGCTCCCTTTATTGGCTGAACACTGGGGGTTCAGTTATTTACAACCTGCATTTCTAACAAATATTGAATGTTATATAAAGTCTATGGCACAGAAACAGTCCATTCAGCCCACCTGATCTATCCTGTCATTTATACTCCACACAAGCTTCCTCCCATCACTCTTCATCTAATCGTGTCAGCGTATCTTTCTAATCATTTCTCCCTCATGCTTATTTCGCTTTCCTTTAAATGTGTCTATACCCTGTTCACCTCATCTATACCTTGCGGTAGTAAGTTTCACTCTGGGTAAAGAAGATTCTTTTGAATTCCCTATTGGATTTATTAGCTTATATTTATGACCTCTACTTTTGGACTCTCCCACAAATAGATGCATTTTTACTCTGTTTACCATATCAAAACTTTGCAATAACTTTAAAAACATCTATCTTCTCCTTTCCAGAAAAAAGCCCCAGCCTGTACTGCCTTTCCTGATAAATATGTATTCTCAGCTCAGGTATCATAATTGTGAATCTTTTTGCACTGAACCCTGTGCCCCTGTATCCTGTTTATAATATGAAACCCAGAACTGTGCACAGCACTACAAGTGTGGTCTAACCAAGGTCTTACACATGTTTAACTGCTTTTCAATTCGATGGCCATATTAAGCTACGTTGCTATCTTTGGTGAGTTGTGAATGTGTCCCCCTAGATCACTGTGCTCCTTACTTAGTCACCTACTATCCAAGCCGTATGCCATCTCCTTATCCTTCCTATTATGTTGAAATCTGCTTGCCAGCTCTGAAATAAAAACAAAAAATGCTGACAAACTCAGCAGGTCTGGCAGCATCTGTGGAGAGAGAAACAGAGTTAGCATTTTGAGTCCGTATGATTCTTCAAAGCTGAAGAGAGGTAGATATGTGATGGATTTTACACTGCAGAGGAAGTGCAGCAAAAAAGGTCAGGGATAGTTGGGAGCTCAGGAGAGATTGACAAAGATGTCATGGGCATCATGGAGTGTTAATGATATTGTTAAAGACTAAGGGAGGTACTAATGGTGGCCTAAAGGTCAGATGAGAGAATGTGTTGATAGCAGAACAAAGGTTAGTGCTCTCTGAAAGCAAAGCATAAGAACAATTTGAGGGGGGGAAAAAAAATTCAAAATGGAGGGCAGAGTTCATGGTCTGAAGTTGTTGAACTCAATGTTAAGTCCAGAAGGCTGTAAAGTACCTAATCAGATGATGAGGTGCTGTTCCTCCAGTTGCGTTGGGCTTCACTAGAACATTGCAGCAGGCCAAGGACGGACATGTGGGCATGAGAGCAAGATGGTGTTTTGAAATGGCAAGCAACAGGAGGGTAGGGGTCATGCTTGATGACTGAGCAAAGGTGTTCTGCAAAGTGGTCACCCAGCCTGCGTTTTGTCGCCCTGATGTAGAGGAGACCGCATTATGAGTAGCGAATACAGTAGTCTAAATTGAAAGAAGTGCAAATGAATTGCTGCTTCGCCTGAAAGGAGTGTTTGGGGCTTTGGATGGTGAGGAGGTATAGGGGATGGTGCCACACCTGGGATTGCATGGGAAGGTGCCATGGGAAAGAGGTGATGCGTTCGAAGTGATGGACCAAGGTGTCACGGAGGGAGCAGTCCCTACAAAATGCTGACAGAGGAGGTGAGGGGAAGATGTGTTTGGTGGTGGCATCATGCTGGAGTTGGCAGAAATGGTGGAGGGTGATGTTTTTGAATGTGGAGGCTGGTGGGATGGAAGGTTAAGACAAGAGGAACCCTATCATGGTTCTAGGAAGGAGGTGAAGAGATGAGGGCAGAGGTGCGGGAGATGGGTCGGACAAACACAGGGCCCTGCCAACCACAGTGGGGAGGGAAACTTGGCTCAGGAAAAAGGAGGGCATGTTTTAGAAGATGGTATCGTTGGAACAAATGTGACGGAGATGGGAAAATGGGATGTAGTACTTACAGGAAGCAAGGTGTGAGGAGGTGTAGCCCAGGTAGCTGTGGGAGCTGGTGAGTTTGTAATGAACATTAGTGGACAGTCTATCACCAGAAATGGAGATAGAGAAGTCAAAGAAGTGAAGGGAAGTGTCAGAGATGAACCATGCGAAGGTTGGGGGAATGGAAATTGGAAGCAAAATTGTCAAATTTTTCCAGGTCCTGATGTGAGCATGAAGTGGCACCAATACACCCATCACTGTACCAGAAAAGGAGTTGTGGGAGGGTAGGAGTAGGACTGGAATAAGGAGTATTCCACATACCCCACAAAAAGACAGTTGTAACTGGGGCTCCTGCGGGTACCCATGGCCACACTTTTTATTAGGAGGAAGTGAGACAAGTTAAATGAGAAATTGTTCAGTGAGGGAACAAGTTCAGTCAGATGGAGGAGAGCAGTGGTGGATGGGGATTGTTTGGGCCTCTGTTCTAGGAATAAGGGGAGAGCATTCAGACCACCCTAGTGGGGGATGGAGGTGTAGAGGGATTGGACGTCCATAGAGAAGAGGAAACTGTTGATATGACATAGGGCATCAGAGGAATCGTGAATGCAGGGAAGAGACTGTGCAAGAGAAGAGAGAATGGAATCAAGATAGGAAGCAACGAGTTCAGTGGGGCAGGAACAGGCTGACACGATGGGTCTACTGGGACACCCCTGTTTATGGATTTGGGGACAGGGTAGAAACGGGCTGTGAGGGGTTGTGGGACAGTGAGGTTGGAAGTTGTGGAGGATAGATCTCCAGAATAGGTGAGGTCATTGACAGTCCTGGAAACAATGGCTTGATGCTTGGTGGTGGGGTCATGGCCAGGGGGCATTAGCAGGTACATGCCAACTCCGCTAGTTTATTAATGTCATGTTCTTCCTCAGTAAAAACTATCTCCCAAATTCGATGTCATCTCCAAATTTTGAAATTATACTTCAGATTTCCAACTCCCTGTTGTTCATATAAATTTTGAATAACACAGGTCCCAGCACTGGTCCTTGTGGAATACCACTTCCCAATTTTTGCCAGTCTGAGTAGATACCCTTAAACCCTATGCTGTTTTGTCGCCAACTTCTATCTATTCTGTTACCTGACACCACATGCTCTGACTTTAGTCATGATTTTATTATGCTGTACCTTATTTACGGTATTTTTGAAAATCCAAATATATTAGATCTATGTTACCCTACTCTTCTAGTTACTGCTTCAAATAGCTTAACATGATTGGTCAAGCATCATTTTTCCTTTTGAAATCTGTGGTGACTGCACTTCAGCTTCCAGAGGTTTTGCTGTTGCATTGAACCATAGAACCATAGAAAAGTTACAGCACCAAAGGAAGCCATTTGGCCCATCTTGTCCATGCCAGCCCGAGGACACCAAGGTGCCCTTTCTAATCCCACCTTCCTGCATCCGGCCCATAACCCTGCAGCTTACAGCACTTTAGGTGCAGATCCAGGTACTTTTTAAAAGAGATTAAAGTTTCTAACTCTACCACCAACTTGGGCATCGAATTCCAGACACCCACTACCCTCTGCGTAAAAAAAGTTCTTCCTTATGTTCCCCCTACACCTTCTGCCATTTATCTTCTTTGAATAAAGATTTCATAATCTTTCCTACCACTGACATTGAGCTAATTATTCTATTTTTTTTTAGACTTGTTGAATAAAACATTTTTAGGTATAAAAATATAACATTATTTCACTTTGGATCAAAATTAGCTGTCCCGGCAGCCCTCTGGCACTGTGCCCTTTTCTTTTACATGTGTGTGTTGTGCCTTTGCTATCTCTTTCATAACTTCTAACATGCAAATGCAAACCAGGGATTTTATCCTTGTTTTCAATATTTTATGAATTACCTCCCCACTTTCTATCATAAATCTGTTTTATCTTTTCTGATCTCTTCTAATGATTTGTTCACCATATTAGTCTTACTAGTAAATACCAAGGCACAGTAATTATTCAGTATCTCTGCCAACTCACTGTCGTTATTGTAAGTTTATTTTGTGCACACCTTTGTACCTACCTGTCCCTAACCTGATCATTATTTATTTAAGTCTGTAGAATGCTTTACAATCCCTTTTGATATCCCTTGATAATTTACTTGTGTAGTTTCTTAGTTTTCATAATGGTTTTTGACATTTCCTAACCCCTTCTTTCTTTTTTTCACCATTTCCTTTAATGTCTAAGTACTTTGAAATGGAAGAAAAGTAAGACACAATTGTATCCTATCTTTCTTCATCTGTGGCATTTCATTATTGGCTAGATTTTTTTTATCTGAATATATTTCTCCTGAAATCTTTTCACCACCTTATTAATTATTTCCCAATGGTGTTCTGCATCTTTGTCAACACTTTTTTTCTAGCCTACATTCCCTAGTTCCATTCTCATCCCTTCGAAATATGCTTTCTCTCAATCTGTTACTTTTTGGTCTTTGCCTTTTTCAAACATTATTTTAAATCTTCTCATGTGATCGCTATTCTTTGCACTAACTCCTTTTATTTGCTCTAGTTAATTTCTCATTACTTGATTGAATAGTAATTGTTGTCTGGTTGGGCTTCTTGCAGACTGGGTGGGAAAGGAGTCCTGAAGGTACTAAAAAAAAACTCCATTCCCTTTGGTAAAGTTGTTTATCTTTCCTTTCCTGATAATAAAATGGGCAGTATAAAAAGAGATTCTTTTAGCACAAAGTGAATAATATCAGGAAGACCTTGAATCTCCTTATTTACTTACATTTTTCAAATTAATCAGTAAAATTCCATGACATTTAAAATAATTGGATTGTTCCAAAATAGCAGCATTTGAGCATAAATCTCTCTTTAGACCCAGGGATGTTTTTAGTAGGAAAAAATATGCTGAATGAATAATTTACTGACTTTGGACTCTCCAACCATTCAATAAGTAGTTGTGGCAATATAATGACACGTACCTTGTATTGAAATTACTACACCAGATTTCAGAAGTTCCGACCTTTAGTGTTTCTCGTTACCCATGTGAAACATTTTATTTCCTGTGATCCAGATAAGTATAACTTTACTTGATACCACTTGGTGGTGAATCTTTTTGATGAAACCTGGCACAGCGTTCAGAACTAACAGCGGGCCTGCATATTGTTTTGAAAAAAGCACACATTAAGAGCTTTTACATGCATAGTGCATTTTTGTGTCTTTTAAAGCCCCAACAAAGACATGATTGCATAAAATCTGTAGGAACTGATGAATACAGACTTTAGTCTTCATTCCGTAATACATTTAGAAACCCCTTTTATAGTATAACCACAAGAACCCATGATGGGCTAGTTATGTTTTCAATTGGTAAATAATGAGTAATAGGTAGCTGGACATGTGATTGCAAGATTCCACAGTGCAGGCACATGCATATGAATTATAACTCTTTGTGCATTTATTGGTAAGATGAAAATCAGAATGTGCAAGTGTCTTTGTGGTTTACTCAATGCTTGGTTATCCAACACAGTGGAATACTGGGACTTATTGCCATCAAAATTCCAGCAATGCTGAAGCTTAACCAATTGGAATGTCCCTCCATGCCACCAGAAGGCAAATTTGACTATAGTCTTTAAAAAACAGGCCACAGAGGTGAACCATCAAATTATGAATCTTTAGTTTTACTGCTGGGGAGAGTGTTTCAAACTATTATATTATTCCTCATAATACTTTGAAACACTTTCCCCAGCAGTAAAAGCACATAGAGAGTATCTCTTATCTCTGGAACGCTAATCTGGAACATTCAGCTGGCTTTAGAAGTTGGAAGTCATGCATGTGGAATAGATTTGCTAGATTTCTTTGAAGAAATAGCAGATCTCAAAGATGGGGATGTGATGGTGTATGTGGTGGCTGTTGTCTTCCTGAATTGCAGGAAGGCATTTAACACTGTTTCATATAATACACTACGACATTGATTTGGGACCTGGAACACAAGGTAGTGAGGCAGAAAGACCCTCACTACACTTAAAACGTACTTGGATGTCTACTTGGATGTCAACTTGAAAAGCTGTGACCTACAGGCCACATCCATTGCACTGCCCTCATCCATCCTAGTTGCCACTCCTCAAAATTCAACCAAATTAGTCAGATGTAATCTTCCCTCAACAAATCCATGCTGACTTCCCTTGATTAATCTGTGCCTTTCTAAATTAAGGTTTATCCTGTCCCTCAGAATTGATTCCAATACTTTGCCCACAACCCACATTAAGCTAACTGGCCTACACTTAGAGTCATAGAGGTCTACAGCACAGGAAAAGGCCCTTCAGCCCATTGAGTCTGCACTGGTCAAACAAGTACCTAACTATTCTAATCCCATTTTCCAGCACTAGGTCCATAGCCTTGTATATCATGGCATCGCAAGTGCATATCCAAATACTTGTTAAATTTATGAGGGTTTCTGCCTCTACTGCCGTTTCAGGCAGTAAGTTCCAGATTCCCACCACCCTCTGGGTGAAAAAATTCTCCCTCACATCCCCTCTAAACCCCCTGCCCCTTAACTTAAATCAATGCCCCCAGGTTATTGATCCCTCTACCAAGGAAAAAAGTTCCTTCCTATTTACCCTATCTATACCCTTCATAATTTTATACACCCCAGTCATGCCCCCCTCAATCTCCTCTGCTCCAGGGAAAATAACCCTAGTCTATCCAATCTCTCCTCATAACTAAAACTCTTCAGCCCAGGCAACATCCTGGTAAATCTCCTCTGCACTCTCTCTAGTGCAATCACATCCTTCCTATAATGCGGATTCCAGAACTGCACGCAATACTGTAGCTGTGGCTTAACCGGTGTTTTATACAGTTCCAACATAACCTCCCTGCTCTTGTCTTTATTAGCTGAGGCATAGAATATAAGTACCCCATATACCTTCTTAACCACCTTACCTACCTGTCCCGCTACCTTAAGGGACCGGTGGACATGAACACCAAGGTCCCATTGATCCTCGGTACTTCCCAGGTTCCTACCATTCATCATGTATTCCCGTGCCTTGTTTGTCCTGCCCCAGTGCATCACCTCACACTTATCCAGATTAAATTCCATTTGCCACTGATCAGCCCATCTGACCAGCCCGTCTACATCCTCCTGTAATCTTAGGCTATACTCCTCAATATTTACCACCCCACCAATTTTCGTGTCATCCACGAACTTACTGATCAACCCTCCTACATTCAAGTTTAAATAGTTTATATATACCACAAACAGCAAGGGACCCAACACCGATCCCTGTGGAACCCCACTGGACACAGGCATCCAGTCACAAAAACATCCCTCGGCCATCACCCTCTGCTTCCTGCCACTCAGCCAATTCTGGAGCCAATTTGCCAAATTGCCTTCGCTCCCATGGGCTCTTACCATTGTTATCAGCCTTGCTGAAGTCCAAGTCGACTATGTCAAATGCATTGCCCTTATCTACACTCCTGGTCACCTCTTCAAAAAATTCAATCAAATCGGTCAGACATAATGTCCCCTTAACTAAACCATGCTGACTGTCCTTGACCATTTCCTGCCTTTCTGAGTGCATATTAATTCTGTCTCTCAGAATTGCTTCCAATAGTTTCCGTACCACTGACTTTAGACTGACAGGCCTGTAGTTCCCTGGCTTAACCCTTCTTCCCTTACTGAATAAATTATTCGAATTATCCCTTCCATTTTTTTTTGGGGGTCAGTGAGGACACTGAGATGCAACCCCTCTGGCCTGTACAGATCGCACCTCCCCAAAAAACTAGTCCTAATGCCCCAAGAATCTAAAGCCCTCCCTCCTGCACTATCTCTCCAGCATGTATTCATGGATCTATCCTATTTCTGTCCTTGCTAGTGTGTGGCACTGGCTCTAATCAAGATTTCTCCCTTTTGAGGTCCTGCTGCTTCGCTAATTCCTTAAAATCTGCAGGACCTCAGCATTTTTTTTAACCCGTGTATTGGTACCATTATGGACCGTGACCTCTGACTTTCACTGCCCCCCCAGAATATTTTGCATGGGGTTATTTTTACAAACTAAGGAGAAAAGAAAATCAAACACTCATGAGGACTTTTATATGCTAAAAGGATGTTAAGTTTGTGAAATCGATTATTGGCACAAGGGGTGAAACAAGAAACCCTAATGGGTTTCAAGGAGGAATTAAACAGACTCTCATCAACAGATGGTGTTGAAGGTTATTAGAAATGCACCAAGGAAATATTATGGGTAGATGGGCCAGATGGACCAAAGGTCTTCTGCCTGAAATTGTTACTATGGCGCTGGTTTTAACTGCTCCTGCCTGCGGAAACTGGGTTAGGGGAGGGGACCAGTTAAAAAGATGTCAGTTATCCCTCTGATCCCTCTTCAAATCCCTCTGAAGAACAGAAAATTTTCAGACTTTATCTCAGATTTCCAGCACCTGCAGTATTTTGCTTTTCTTTTGTGTCCATCTGATCATGCAGCCTACCTGCCGTGTTCTGATGTTAACCTCCTGTTTTGAGTGGGCAGGAAAGACCCTGTCTGCAGTCTTGGTTGAAGGCTTCCCCTGTCAGGAAAACGTAATGAAATGAATCATAGCCCAGAAGATTTGTTTTATTTTAAACTTCCTTGTGTGTCAAAAGTGTGCCTCTGGTTCTCACAAAGAAGCCTTGGCGGCCATACTTCTTTGACCTCTGTCAAAGGCTTCTATTGCCTCATGAACTCTGCCAAAGGCTTCCCTTCCACCCAAGGTTGCTTGGAATTGTTCCTGGCAGTGCCCCCAAACCCCCCAGCCAATACCCATCTCGGCAGCTGGTCAGTGATGGGTCATCTGGCCAGGTGTTATCCAGGACTCTTCAGAGATTTATTTAGATGAGGCCTTTGTTTTTTAAGGGCCTCTGTGATCCCACCTGTGTCGAGTTTATCACCTGTCTTTGGATTGTCATGTACCCTTAGGCCACTTAGTCTAATGTCAGTGGTAAGCAAAATGCTAGCATCTATTATTAGGGATCTGTTAACAGGGCATTTTGAAAGTCATAATATGACTTAGAAGAGTAAACATGGATTTTTGAAATGGGAGTAGCATTTCGCAAATTTGTTAGAGATTTTTGAGGATGTAACCTGTAGGATGGATAAGGGGAATCATTGGATGTAGTGAATTTGGATTTTCAAAAAGCATTTGACAACCTTCCACACACAAGGTTATTACACAAAATTCAGACTCATGGTATTGTTTGGGGTAGTAATATATTAATTTGAATTGATCATTGCTAATGGACAGGAAACAGTAGGAATAAATGGGACATTTTCGGATTGGCAGTCTGTAACTAGTGGGGTATTGCAAGGATCAGTACTTGGGCCTCAGCTATTTATAATCGATATTAATGGCATTGATAAGGGGACTGAGTGTAATGTAAGCAAGTTTGTTGATAATACAAAGTTAGGTGGAAAAGTAAGTCATGAAAAGGATGCTAAGAGGCTGCAGAGGGATGTAAATAGGTTAAGCAGGCGAACAGGAGCATGGCACATGAAATATAATGTGGCAAAGTGTGAAGTTATCCACTTTGGTAGGAGAAATAAGAAAAATATTTTTTTGAATGGTGAGAGACTGGGAAATGTTTATGTTCAGAGGCACCTGGGGTCCTTGTACATGAATCACAAAGTTAGCAAGCAAGTATAGCAAGCAATTAGGAAGGCAAATGATACGTTAGGTTTTCTTAGAGAGGGATTGGAATATGAGTGCTCTGAGGATTTGGGTAATTCAAATTGTTCTCTTCAGATTTGGCTTGAATATTTAAGTGGTAACTAGGAAAAGAGTGGGAGTAGGTGCCTTACTGATCATGTAAATCTCAATCCATTTTTTGTATAATTTAGATGGAAACGGATGGCTTAAAAATGGGTCTCAAATTTAAAAAGTGGAGCTAACTTTGGCTTTTACCAATCCTGACTAACCAGGAGGAAGGAAGAACAAGAATATGAGGCCTGATTCTGCATTACCAGGCAGGTAAATGAGAATTAGTTTTCATTAAGTCTACAGTATCATAGAAGTAGTAATGGGATCAGGAGCTAAGTGAGATTTCCTGTATCTGTAAAGTTTTCAGTAGGTACGCATGAATTGTCAAAGTTATGTTGTTCAAGCAGTGGAATGTTGATCTTGTGGACTGGTGGCAACGCATCACCATACTTGGGGAGGAACATTGTCTGGAAAATTGATTCCAAAAGATGGTTGCCCACAGAGAGAATTAGTGACGTGGCAGAAGGGATATGGGTAACTACAGGGAGAAGAGGTGGAATTAGCTTGAGGAAACTTTTAGTATGAATTTGTCTAATGGCATGTAGTTCTATAATGAAGGCAATGGTGCAGCATATAAGAGATTAACCAAGCTCAATGCCACAGCAGCAGAGTGAATGGTCATCAATGGAGGAATTGAGACCCCACCCATGAGAATTGATGAGTGGTAGTTGTGGGAATTTTGTAATTAGGGGGATTTTTGCCCAATATTACAGGTGTGACTGGTATGTTGCTTTCCAGATGCTAAGGCAAGAGAAATAACAAAATAGATGGAAAAATTCTCGAAGAAAAGGATTCATCCAACAATCATTATATACTTAGGAGTCAATGGTCATAAGATGCAAGGCCCTGTGCAGTAAGACTTAAGACTCCTTGTGCCATATGCAATTTAGAAAGAAACTGTTTAGACATGTCACTGTATGGCTAGAAAGATGGTGTAATTAAGATAAAGGAAGGATACACTTGAAACAAAGGAAAACAAAGGGTAAAGGAATCAAAAACCTACAAAAGACAGACTTTACGAAAAGGGGCTAGTACATGGCTCCAGCAATACTTGCAAAGCTCAACATAATCCATGATAAAGCAGTCTTTTTGAGTGGCACCCCATCCTTAAACATTTGCTTCCTCCATCATCGATGCACTGTGCATACCATCTGCAAGATGCACTGCAGCAACTCACCAAGGCTCCTTCGACAGCACCTTCCAAACCTGCAACCTCCTACCACCTAGAAGGACAAAGGAAGCAGATGCTTAGGAACACCTCCGCCTGCCTTCAAGCCACACACCATCCTGACTTAGAACTACATCATTGTCGCTGGGTCAGAATCCTGGAACTCCCTCCCCAGCAGCAATGTGGGCATACCTATGCCACATGGAGTGGAGCAGTTCAAGAAGGTGGCTCACCACCACCTTCTCGAGGGCAATTAGGGATGAGCAACAAATGCTGACCTAACCATTTAAGCTCACGCCCCCTGAAAATTTTTTTTAAAAAATTATCATTTAAATGCAGGCACTGATGCTGTGTGAAGTATCAAGATATGGCCACAAAGTGAAATAATGACAAAATAAATAAATCCTAGTCTAGAGCAGTGGTGTCAGACATCAGGATAAAATTTTATCCAAGTATTAAGTTCTGGGCTGGAAGGTTCAGGACACTCTGAGTCCAAAGGCAAGACACTGAGATTGGGATGTCAGAACTGGGGGAGGGTAGGATCGGGACTTGGGGAGGGGGAAACTGGGGGTTGGTGGGAGGAGGGGGAGAGAGAAATGTGGTTGCTTTTTCTGCAAAGCCAGTAGCAGCAGCAGTGTGGTGTGGAGAGAGGGTGACCTTACCTTGAGTAAATGCTGTCAGATTGTTGTCACTGGTGGATGAATTGGGGAACAAAGAGATGGAGATTGGGGATTCTCACTGTATTCAGTACAAGCTCCGATACATGACAGAGGTGTTCCTCTATGCTCCAGAGAAGGGGAAGTAAAAAAAACCCTTTGCAATCATTTCTTCACTGGTTTCCAATGTTAATTTTAAACTCGTTTTAAGGAACTGTAGGACTGGAAAAATTAGACTGAGCTTGTGCAGTACCTGCTCCACTAAGCTTTTCGCACAGCTTGCAGAAGGGTCCCATAATAATGATGCATCAGGAGTGAAAACACAATGTTGGATTGTTACATGGAACAATGTATCAGGGAATCTGGAGTTGCTAAAACATGTCAGGGGATCCTGGGATCCTTTGGCAATAGTGATCATGATATGGTAGAATTTAAAGGTTTATGAGAAAAAGAATTGGCAAGAAATTCTTTCAATGTTTAGAGAGTCCGATTTTGATGGGGTGAAGGGCTGTAGAAATTGAGCCAGACTTGAAGAGCAACAGTTTATATTTACATAGTGTCTTTACCATTAACATACTTGATATCCATAAAGGGAAAAATGGACACATGGCCAGATAAGGAGGTATTAGGAGGTGTGTTTAGAAGATTAGTCAAGGAGTTACGTTTGAAGGAAAACCTTAATGGGCCAGTAGGTAAGGTTAGAAGTTGCATAAATAATTAAAAGACAGAATTAAAGGCACTCCATCTGAATGCACACAGCGTTCACAGCAAGGTAGATGAATTGATGACACCAAAAGAACTAAACAGATATGATCTAATTGCCATTATGGAGACGTGGCTGCAGGGTGACCAAGGTTGGGGAATGAATGTTCAAGGGTGTTCGACATTTAAGAAGGACAGGGGAAAAGGAAGTGGGGTGGCGCTGTTAATGATGGATAAGGTAAGTACATTAGTGAGAATGGATCTTAGACTGAGATGGAGAATCAATTTGGGTGGAGTTAAGAAATGGCAAGAGGCAGCAAACATTGGTAGGAGTTGCTTATAGGCCATCAGATGATGTAGGGCATGGTATAAACCAGGAATTTAGAGGCGCATGTAACATGATTAATATAGTAATCATTGGAACTCCAATCTATATATGGGTAAAGCTGGGTAAACCTAATTAGCACCAAGGCTTTGAGAGATGAATTCATGGAATGTACATGAGATGGTTTTCTCAAACAACATGTTGTGAAACCAACTATAGAATAGGCTATTTTAGATCTAGTATTGTGTAATGAGAAAGGGCTAATGAATAATCTCATTGTAAAGGAGTCTCCAGGGAAGAGCGACCATAATATGATAGAGAAACTATGAAGGTATGAGGGGCCATTTGGCTGTGGTAGATTGGGGAACTACATTAAAAGTTATGATGGTGGACAGGCAAAAAATTAATACATAGTTTAGAACAAATTTAAGTTCCTTTGAGATACAAAAAACCTAGCAGGAAAGATAATCCAATCATGGCTAACAAGAGAAGTTAAAAATTGTATTAGATCAAAGAAAGAGGCTTATAAAGTTGTCAAAAAATTAGTTATCCTGAGGATTGAGACCATTTTAGAATTCAGTAAAGGAGGGCCAAGAAACTGATACAGAGAAAATAGAAATAACAAGAAACATATAACTGGATTATAAAGTTTCTAAAAGTATGTAAAAAGGAAAAAATAGCAAAGACAAATGTGGGCCCACTACTGGCAGAGACATGAGAATTTATAATGGGGAATAAGTGTTATAATGTGGCAGATGCTGTGTGCCAGGTGGACAAAATCCACTAGGAAAACTTGGTTGCGCTGTCACATAGTTTTGCAATTTGTATTTATTACGAGATGTGTGCACTGAATTCAGAATAAGTCCACCAAGACCTTTAGAAATTTTAAAACATTAAATTAAAATATTTATTAACAAAATATAAAAGATTTCAAGCACACGAACAAAACTACAATTACTTACCACTATAATAACTCCTAAAATTCCTAATTAACCTGACCTCCAGTTACAAACTCTTTAAAGCAGCAGTCCAAAATAGATTTTAGATTTAAAACAGAATCAGCAAATTAACACAATACCCACTTGACAGTGGAATTCCAAATGGCTTTTCCCCAACTTTAGTTTAGTTATGTAGCAGACTTATGCACAAATGCTGGAGGCTTCACACACTCCTGTTAGATCTTCCATTGCCTTCTGACACACAGCCTCTTTTTAATATGTAAATTCTCTGGTTCCATATGCCTTTGAAACTGTATCTTCCTAGTAATATAAAGACTTTAATGTTGCCAGTATGTTGTCAGTAACCCTTAGGAAAAATAAACACATTCTTTAGCCTTGGTTATCTGGCTAGTTGTAAGCAGACTAAGATCCCTTCAAAATCCAAATCTCTTCATGTGTCTAAAAATGCAAATTGCCATCACACCTTGCATGCTAACCCAGCATCCCTGTTTATTCATTAGCATGTTAAGCAAAAGCAAAAAACTGCAGAAGCTGGAAATCCAAAACAAAAACAAAAATACCTGGAAAAACTCAGCAGGTCTGACAGCATCTGCGGAGAGGAATACAGTTAACGTTTCGAGTCCGTATGACTCTTCAACAGAACTAAGAAAAAATAGAAGAGAGGTGAAATATAAGCTGGTTTAAGGGGTGGGGTGGGACAGGTAGAACTGGATAGAGGACCAGTGATATGTGGAGATTGCCAAAAGATGTCATAGACAAAAAGGTGTTGATGGGAGTGATATTATCTAAGAAATGTGCTAATAGGTGACATTAAGGGTAGAAAGCAGGACGAATAAGGTACAGATAGCCCTAGTGGGGGTGGGGTGGGGGGAAGGGATCGAAATAGAATAAAAGGTAGAGATAAAACAATGAAATACATTTAAAAATAATGGAAACAGGTGGGAAAAGAAAAATCTATAAAAATTATTGGAAAAAGGGGGTGGGGATGGAGGAGAGAGTTCATGATCTAAAGTTGTTGAAGTCAATATTCAGCCCGGATAGCTGTAAGTGCCTAGTCGGAAGATGAGGTGCTGTTCCTCCAGTTTGCGTTGAGCTTCACTGGAACATTGCAGCAGGCCAAGGACGGACATGTGGGCATGAGAGCAGGGTAGAGTGTTGAAATGGCAAACGACAGGGAGGTCTGGGTCATGCTTGCGGACAGACCGAAGGTGTTCTGCAAAGTGGTCACCCAGTCTGTGTTTGGTCTCTCCAATGTAGAGGAAACTGCATTGGGAGCAGCGAATGCAGTAGCCTAAATTGAGGGAAGTGCAAGTGGAATGCTGCGTCACATGAAAGGAGTGTTTGGGCCCTTGGACGGTGAGGAGAGGGGAAGTAAAGGAGCAGGTGTTGCACCTTCTGTAGTTGCATGGGAGGGGGTTGAGGTGTAGGGGGTGATGGAGGAGTGGACCAGGGTGTCCTGGAGGGAACGATCCTTGCGGAATGCCACCCGAGGCCGGGGGTGGGGGGGGGAGTGTGAAGGGAAGATGTGTTTTGTGGTGGCAACATGCTGGAGTTGGTGAAAATGGCGTGGAGGATGATCCTTTGAATGCGGAGGCTGGTGGGGTAATAAGTGAGGACAAGGGGGAGCCTATCATGGTTCTGGGAGGGAGAGGAAGGTGTGAGGGCAGATGCATGGGAGATGGGCCGGACACGGTTGAGGGCCATGTCAACCACCATGGGTGGAAAACCTTGGTTAAGGAAGAAGGAAGACATGTCAGAGGAACTGTTTTAGAAAGTGGCATCATCAGAACAGATGCGACGGAGGCGAAAGAACCGAGAGAATGGGATGGAGTCCTTACAGGAAGTGGGGTGTGAGGAGCTGTAGTCAAGGTAGCTGTGGGAGTCGGTAGGCTTGTAATGAATATAGGTGGACCGTCTATCACCAGATATTGAGACAGTTGAGGTCAAGGAAGGAAAGGGAATAGATGTTAAGCACCTAGGTTCTTTTAATGATTTCAAGCTTGCAGTCTACCTGACTCCAAATGTAACTAAATCACACACAGACCTAACTATACTTGCCCCTATAATCCTACTTCACAATAAACCAGAAAAATATTATTAAAATTAATATACTTTCATCACACTTCCACCCATATGACAAAATGAAACATCATAATTTAAGAAGACTGCTTCATTCTCTTAATCCATCTTATACTACCTACTATACTTATCTATATACTCAAAGTATTACATGACCAGATGCATACATTAACATATCAGCATATGTACAAATTCTTTGTATAAGCAGAGGTCATTTCAATCCAGTGTCCAGGTTTTAAATGTCCAATTTCCCTTTGAGCTTTAAACTCTTGCCAGTGCACCTGCAATTAGATTTTCTTATCCAGCCGCATGCATATTCTGTAAATTTAAATGGTTGCAGTAATAAAGTCCACCTGCACAGGCTTGTACTTAGGTCTCGAAATCTGTCCAGAAATTTTAAAGATTGTGGTCTGTATAAACAATTGTTTCTGATGAATTGTTTGCAACCTGAACCTCGAAATGCTGCAACGCTAACACCAGGCACAGAGTTCCCTTTTCGATTGTTGACTACTTTCTCTGTTGTACATTTAACTTTTGTGAAAAATACCGTATCGGTTTCTCAATTCCAGTTTCTTCATCCTGCAACAGTACAGCACCAATTCCTATATCACTTGGGTCAACAGCCAACTTAAATTGCTTGGCATAATTAGGTAATGCCAAAACTGGTGTTGTAGTCAATATAGTTTTTAAACTGTCAATGTCTTCTGACAAACCTGCATTCATTGAAACCTCTTGTTTTTTAATTGTTCAGTCAATGGAGCAACCACACTGCTAAAATTTAATACAAATTTCCAGTAAAACCCACTCATGCTCAGAAATCTCAACTTTTAATTTTGTTGTAGGCATGGGGAAATCCATAATGGCTTTGACTTTGACATCTCTCGGAGCCACCTTACCATGTCTAATGCTATGGCCTAAATATGTAACTTGTACTTTTGCAAATTCACTTTTAGCCAAGTTCATCACCAAATTAGTTTCTTGCAGTCAAGTAAATAATTCTTCCAGATGTTGTAAATATTCTTCCCAAGTTTGACTGAAAACTATCAAGTTGTCAATATAAACATCACAATCGCGCAGTCCTGCAATTACTTTGTCAGTCTTTGAAATGTTGCTGGTGTGTTATTCAGACCAAATGGCAAGACTTTAAACTGATATAGTCCATCTGGCGTCACAAAAGCCAATATCCCCTTTGCTCTCTCCGATCACGGTACTTGCCAATATCCTCTCAGCAAGCCAGTCTTTGTGATAAACTTTAATTATCCCACTTTCTCAATGCAATCTTCCATCCGTGGTAGAGGATATGAATCCATTTTTGTCACTGCATTCACCTTTCAATAGTTCACACACCATCTTTGTGTTCATTCAGGTTTCGGCACCGTCACAATAGGTGAACTCCAGTTACTGCAGCTAGACTCAATGATGTCATTTTGAAGCATGAATTCAATTTCTTTCTGTACTTGTGATAACTTTGCTGGAATTAATCTAGAGGATTCATTTTTCATGTTGCCTTATTGAAAATGAATCTGCTACACTTACATTGTGTGTAGCTAAACTTGTCCTCCCCAGCTTATTCCCTCAAATAGCTTTCTGTGACTGCAATTGCTTCTGCAAAACACTTTGACACTTACTTGACTGGAAGGTAACTCAATATTATGTTTCAATGTTTAAGTACCCCTCATTATCCTATTTGATTAGAGGAAAATACATTTCAGAATCATTCATTTCTACCTCTTTCTCCTTATCTACCGTACTAATGCCTCCTTATGGTCCTCTTCCCTGTCAAAGTACTTTTTAAGCATATTTACACGACACACTCTCTGCTTCTTTCTACTATTTGGAGTATTTATTAAATAATTTACTTCACTCAGTTTCTTTACAATACGGTAAGGCCCACTAAACCTTGCCTTTAACAATTCACCCAAGACTGATAACAAGACTAAAACCTTTCCCCAGCAACAAAACTATGGGCTGCATCTTTTCTATGTCGGGCCGGCTGGGTGGGGACGGGCATGGATCGTCGTCCATGATCGGCTGCGCGCTGCCATTTTACGTGGCCAAGCAAATTAAGGCAAAAGAGCGCAGCAATCTCCCTGAGGCATGGAACTGTCTCAAGGAGATTAAATTGGTAATGAAAATTTTTAATAAGTGATCTAAAAAATTATTTAAACATGTTCCCTCATGTGATAGTGTCACATGAGCTGGGACATGTTTGTGCATTTCGCAAAATTTATTATTTTATTAAACCTTCAGGAAGCCTCATCCTGTCTGTGGGTGAGGTTTCCTGAAAAACCCAAAGGCCACTTGGGTTCTTCACCTGCTTACCAATCTTAAGGTGGTTTTAATGAGCTAAATTACTTTCCAATGGCCTTAATAGGCCTTTGGCGGTATGCGCCCGCCGAATGCAATATCCGAAATGATGCGCGATGACATTGGGACGGACGCCTGACATCATCTCGCATCATTTTACCCGCTTGCACATGCCAATAGCAATATCCTGGCCTATGAGCTGTGGCTCTCCTATACACCTTCACTTTCCTCACTCGCTGTGATATCTTTAAATATTCCCTACCTAACTCAGGTGCTCTGTTCAACCTTTCTCTGAAGGTTGATACATAATCCAGGAGAGTAGTTTCCAAATTTTGACCTACCAATTTCTCATGAATCCATTTCAGTGGCCCCCTTATCTCATGACCATAGACTAATTCAAAAGGACTAAATCCAGTCAATGCGTTAGGAGCATCCCTAATAGCAAATAACAAGAATGGAATTTTCCTATTCCAGTCCTGTGGATGGTCTTGACTATAAGCCCTCATCATGTTTGTTGCCATCTTTCCAAAGCCCCTTATGATTCAGGATGGTAAGCTGTTAACTTAAACTGTTTTATCCTCAAACTGTTCATTGCTTCCTTAAACAGCTGTGACATGAAATTTGAACCCTGATCTGATTGTATTCCTTTAGGTAAACCAAAGCTTGTAAAAACAAGTTAGTTAACTCTTCCATAATTCTCTTTGCTGTAATAATTCACAAAGATATTGCTTCCAGAAACCTTGTAGACACTTCCATTATCTTCAGCAAGTATTGATCTCCACTTTATCTTCGGGAGAGGTCCTGCACAATCAATCATGACCCTCGTTAAAGGTTCCTAGTCACCTCAGTCATTGATGGTTTCCCTATCACCTGACATGTATGACTTGTTTTACAGAATTTGACTACATCTCTATGTAATCCAGGCCAATAAAAATATTTTGTATTTTTGCCTGTCTTTCTAATTCCTAAATGGCCCCCTATTGGAATTTCATGAGCTACTCTTAGTAACTCATTTCTATATCCAGATAGTGTAACAATCTGATGCACTTGCATCCATTTTTCATCTCCTGAAACTTGTTATGGTTGCCACTTCCTCATTAATACATTACCCTTAAGGTAATAACATGCTGGAATACATTCTGCTTCTGTTTCTGAGTAAGCTATCTGATATAACTGCTTTATTCATGGATCTTTTTGTTGCAGCTCTACCAACTATCTTGAGCTAAACACTTCAGCTTCGTTCTCTTCCCTTCTCTCCTCCTGGACAATCTTATCAAAGATAGTATCAGCTAATTGAACTTAATACCTTTCCCCTGCCTTTCAACTTCCTCTTCTTCCTGTTTCAACCTGTGAGCTTGTGATCTTGTTACTACACAATCTGGAAACAATCCAGGATGCTCCTTCTGCAACACTTCTGTTGAATGTGTCTCTACAGGCTGCTCAACTACCATAGGCATTGCCCACATCTGTGATCCAGCTATATCATTGCCTAAAATAAATTGAACCCCTACAATGGGCAATTTTTCCACTATCCACTAATCACCTCACATGTTTTCTACTTACTCTTTAAATTTATCTTCCACAATGAAATAGGTTTAGCATCTCCATGAACCCCACTGATTATCACCTGTTCCTACAATACTCTTTCTGAACAACAAATATCACTATCCAATAACATCACTATCCCATAACACCTGTGTCTCTTAACATTTTAATATCTTCAGCTACTCCACACATGGAAAGACTTCCCCTTCGCATACAAAACCTTTAAACATTTCTGCAACCTGCTCCTCAGAATTCTCTTGTGTAACTTGTGAACACATTCCCACTTCTTTACCTATTACTTATTCTTCCTGCTTTACCTGTACACAGACCACTGTTTTTTTTTCTGTGTCTAGACCTCAGAACCCACAGTACTTTTACTTCCAGAGCTTTTCTGCATTCTAATTATTGCAACAAATTTTCCCTGTAACTTCCAACACATGCACTTTGTGTGCCCAAGCTTATTACAATGAAAACACCTCAATTTTCAAGTTTCACTTCTACCCTCATCACCTTCCCTTTTAGTTTGAGAAAAAACTTCCTGGGAATTTCCAAATACTCCTCCTCTTCCCTGACTATCTACCTTGCTTTCACTTTCCCACTTTTTATTCTCCTTTGATTTAAAAGGATGACAAGAAAAAGGTTTGGATCTATGAACTAACTCAAAATCATCAGCTGCTTGTCTTACCCTTTCAACCTTCTGTTCCTCCACATGAGTTCTCACTACTGAAGGAATTGAATCTTTAAATTCTTCCAAAAGAATTACTTCTCTAAGAGCTGCATATGTTGTAGGGGCGTTCTTTAATGCCCTAATCCACCGGTCAAAATTACTTTGTTTTGCTCTCTCAAACAATGTAAATTTGACCAGGTTGTTTTCTTATATTCCTACATTTCTGCCTGTGTGCCTCAGGAACCAACTGGCATGCACTCAAAATAGCCTTTTTCACGACATCATAATCCACAGACACTTCTTCTGACAATGAAGCATAAACCTCATGAACTCTACCCAGTAACCTAGACTGTAAAAGCAATGTCCAGTTTTCTTGTGGCCATTTCATCTGCTTCGCTATCTTCTCAAATGAAATAAAGAATGCCTCAACATCCCTTTCTTCAAACTTCAGAAGTGCTTGCACAGATTTAAACATCTCCCCACTGGATTTTACCCTGAAGGTTTTTTCATCATCAGAACATTCCTCAGCATCTGAAATCTCTTTTTTTAAAGCCCAGCCTTTTAAACTCATATTCTCTTACTCTCTCCTTCTCTCTTTCTCTCCTCCATTGCTAACTTCTCCCTTGGAGATCAAGTTTTCACAATTCCATTTCTCTTTGAAATACGCTCTCTTTTTCCCTTTTCTCAGTTGCCTCTAGTTCGTCTTTCATTTCCATTACTTGTTCAAATTCAAGCGTCTTCATTTGTAACTAAAGTCTCACTACCTCCAGCTGTGACTCACGAGTGTCAGGTATCAGTTCCAACTTCAAGTGCAGTGCTATAACTTAACTATGTCAGTTTTCTTTGCCCCAACAAGTAATCTCAATTGCAACTTATTCGCCAATTCTGTTAACTTACCTTTATATACTCTTTGTAACCCAATCAGATTTATATCTTCTTCCAAAAAAGTTTTAGCCATGGATACAGCCAATTTTGCAATCTCACCACTTTAAAATCCTTCATGCCAACTCCTGAATTCAATGTGCTTCTCGTATGTGTAGCCTTAAGATTCACCAACTCCAAACCAATCAAGGAATTTCAAATAAAAGCAAAAAACTGCGGATGCTGGAAATCCGAAACAAAAACAAAAATACCTGGAAAAACTCAGCAGGTCTGACAGCATCTGTGGAGAGGAATACAGTTAACGTTTTGAGTCCATATGACTCTTCACCAGAACTAAGGAAAAATAGAAAAGAAATGAAATGTAAGCTGGTTTAAGGGGGGGGTGGGGCAGGTACAGCTGGACAGAGGGCCAGTGATAGGGGGAGATTGCCAAAAGATGTCATGGACAAAAGGACAAAGAGGTGTTGACAACAGTGATATTAGCCAAGAAATGTGCTAATGGTGACATTAAGGGTAGAAAGCAGGATGAGCAAGATAGCCCTACTGGGGATGGGGTGGGGGGGAAGGGATCGAAATAGGCTGAAAGGTAGAGATAAAACAATGGATGGAAATACATTTAAAAATAACGGAAATGGGTGGGAACACAAACATACATATAAATTATTGGAAAAGGGAGATCGGAAATTGGTTGGGGATGGAGGAGAGATTTCATGATCTAAAGTTGTTGAACTCAGTATTCAGCCCGGAAGGCTGTAAAGTGCTTAGTCGAAAGATGAGGTGCTGTTCCTCCAGTTTTCACTGAGCTTCACTGGAACATTGCAGCAAGCCAAGGACAGACATGTGGGCATGAGAGCAGGGTGGTGTGTTGAAATGGCAAGCGACAGGGAGGTCTGGGTCATGCTTGCGGATAGACTGAAAGTGTTCTGCAAAGTGGTCACCCAGTCTGTGTTTGGTCTCTCCAATGTAGAGGAAACTGCATTGGGAGCAGCGAATACAGTAGACTAAATTGAGGGAAGTGCAAGTGAAATGCTGTTTCACTTGAAAGGAGTGTATGGGCCCTTGGACAGTGAGGAGAGGGGAAGTAAAGGGGCAGGTGTTGCACCTTCTGCGGTTGCATGGGAAGGTGCCGTGGGAGGGCGTTGAGCTGTAGGGGGTGATGGAGGAGTGGACCAGGGTGTCCTGGAGGGAATGATCCCTGTGGAATGCCGCCGGGGGGGGTGAAGGGAAGATGTGTTTTGTGGTGGCATTATGCTGGAAATGGTGGAGGATGATACTTTGAATGCGGAGGCTGGTGGGGTGGTAAGTAAGGACAAGGGGAAGCCTATCATGGTTCTGGGAGGGAGAGTAAGGTGTGAGGGCAGATGCGCGGGAGATGGGCCGGACACGGTTGAGGGCCATGTCAACCACCATGAGTTGAAAAACTTGGTTAAGGAAGAAGGAAGACATGTCCGAGGAGCTGTTTTGGAAAGTGGCATCATCAGAACAGATGCGATGGAGGCAAAGGAACTGAGAGAATGGGATAGAGTCCTTACAGATAGTGGGGTGTGAGGAGCTGTAGTCAAGATAGCTGTGGGAGTTGGTAGGCTTGTAATGGATATTGGTGGACCGTCTATCACCAGAAATTGAGACAGAGAGGTCAAGGAAGGGAAAGGAAGTATCAGAGATGAACCATGTGAAAATGATGGAGGGGTGGAAATTGGAAGCTAAATTAATAAATTTTTCCAGGTCCAGACAAGAACATGAAGCAGCACTGAAGCAGTCATCAATGTACCGGAGAAAGAGTTGTGGGAGGGGGCTGGAGTAGGACTGGAACAAGGAATGTTCCACATACCCCATAAAGAGACAGGCATAACTGGGGCCCATGCGGATACCCAAAGCCACATCTTTTATTTGAGGAAGTGAGAGGAGTTTAAGGAGAAGTTGTTCAGTGAGAGAACAAGTTCAGCCAGACGGAGGAGAATAGTGGTGGATGGGGATTGTTCGGGCCTCTGTTCGAGGAAGCAACGAAGAGCCCTCAGACCATCCCGATGGGGGATGGAGGTTAAGAGGGATTGGACATCCATGGTGAAGAGGAGGCGGCTGGGGCCAGGGAACTGGAAATTGTTGATATGATGTAGGGTGTCAGCGGAATCGCGGATGTAGGTGGGGAGAGACTGGATAAGGGGAGAGAGCATGGAGTCAAGATAGCAAGAAATGAGTTCCATGGGGCAGGAACAGGCTGACATGATCGATCAGCTGGGACAGTACTGTTTGTGGATTTTGGGTAAGAGGTAGAAGCGGGCCGTCTGAGGTTGGCAGACTATGAGGTTGGAAGCTGTGGAGGGAAGATCTCCAGAGGAGATGAGGCCAGTTACAGTCCTAGAAACATTGGCTTGATGTTCAGTGCTGGGGTCACGGTCCAGGGTGAGGTAGGAGGAAGTGTCTGTGAGGTAGAGTTCAGTGCACCAGACAACAACAGCACCACCCTTGTCAGCAGGTTTGATGACAATGTCAGGGTTGGACCTGAGAGAACGGAGTGTAGCAAGTTCAGAGAGACAGGTTAGAGTGGGTGAGAGGAACAGAGAAATTGAGACGACTGATGTCACGCCGACAGTTCTCAATGAAAAGATCAAGAGCAGGGAAGAATCCAGAAGGAGGGGTCCAGGTGGAGGAAGAATATTGGAGGTGGGTAAAAGGACCTGTTGAACAGGGTGAACTCTTGCCCAAAGAAGTGAGCACGGAGACAGAGGCTGCGGAAGAAGAGTTCAGCATCGTGTCGAGCCCTATATTCATTGAGGTGAGGGTGTAAGGGTATGAAACTGACTCCTTTGCTGAGCACTGAATGTTCAGCATCAGAGAGGAATTTCAAATATCCCACAAAAAGCCCCCAATTTGTCATGACGGGACAGATGATGTGTGCCAGGTGGACAAAATCTGCAAGGGAAACTTACTCGCGCTATCACCACAGTGTTGCACTTTGTATTTTATCAAGACGTTTGCACTGAATTCAGAAGTCATACGCCCTCCAAGACCATTGGAGAATTTGAAAAAATTAAATTAAAATATTTACTGACAAAATATAAAAGATTTCAAATGCACACATAAAACTACAGTTACTACTATAATAACTCCTAAAATTCCCAATTAACCTGACCCCCAGTTACAATCCCTTTAAAGCAACAGTCCAAAATAGATTTTATATTTAAAACAGTATCAACAAATTAACACAATACCCACTAGACAGTGGAATTCCAAATGGTTTATCCCCAACTTCAGTTTCATTACATAGCAGACTTATGCACAAATGCTGGAGACTTCATTAAGGCTATTTCACACACTCCTGTTAGATCTTACATGGCCTTCTGATACATAGCCTTTCATTCACCTTTATATATGTTTCTCTCTTTTTAATATGTAAATTCTGTTCCATATGTCTTTGAAACTGTATCTTCCTCATAATATAAAAATTTTACTGTCGCCGATATATTGTGAGTAACCTTTGGGAAAACTAAACACATTCTTTAGCCTTGCTTATCTGGCTAATTGTAAACAGACTAAGAGCCCTTCGAAATCCAAAACACTCTATTTATCTAAAAATGCAAATTCCCATCACACCTTGCATGCTAAGTAGCATCCATGTTTACTCATTAGCATGTCAAGCGCCTAGTTTCTTTTGATGATTTCAAACTTGCAGCCTACTTGACTTCAAATGTAATTAAATCACACAGACCCAACTATACTTACCCTCATAAACCTACTTCACAATAAACCAGAAAAATATTACGAAAATTATTATACTTTAATCACATAAGCAAATACGAAACAAATATTTTGTGCCTGTCTTCACGAAGGAAAATGCAAAAAACCTTCCAGGAATGCTGAGAGGAGAAGGCATGAGCAAGAACGAGGAACGGAAAGAAATTAGTATTCATGAAAAAGCAGTACTGGGGAAATTGATGGGACCGAATGTTGCTAAATCCACTGGATCTGATGGTCTACATCTGAGTGTTGAAAGAGGTGGCTGTAGAGACAGTGGATGGATTGGTTGTCATCTTCCAAAATTCTATAGACTCTGGAATGGTTCCTGCAGATCGGAAGGTGGGAAATGTAACCCCATTACTTAAGAAAGGAGGGGAAGAGAAAATGGGGAATTACAGACCAATTAGCCTGACATCAGTTGTAGGGAAAATGCTAGAATCTATTATGAAGGATCTGATAGCCTTTTTTTATTATTCATTCATTCATGGGATGTGGGCTTCACTGGCTGGGCAGCATTTATTGCCCAACCCTAGTTGCCCTTGAGAAGGTGGAGCTGAGGTATCTTCTTGAACTGCTGTAATCCATGCGGTGTAGGTACACCCACAGTGCTGTTAGGGAGGGAGTTCCAGGATTTTGACTCAGCAGCAGTAAAGGAACAGCGATATATTTCCAAGTCAGGATAATGAGTGACTTGGAGGGGAACTTCCAGGTAGTGGTGTTCCCATGTATCTGCTGCCCTTGTTGTTCTAAGTGGTAGTGGTCGTGAGTTTGAAAGGTGCTGCCTAAGGAGCCTTTGAGTTGCTGCAGTGCATATTGAGCTGAATTCCAGAGGCAAGAGTGATTTCCTTTGGCATCCAGGCAGCACTTGACCAAGTATGTCATCAAGGAGCTCTGGCAAAATTGAAGTCAGTGGAAATCAAAGGAGGGGAAATCCTCCATTGGGCATCACTGAAGAAGTTCCTCAAGGTAGTGTTCTAGACCCAGCCTGCTTCATGATGACCATTGATCCATCATAAGGTCTAAAGTGGCGATGTTCCCTGATAATTGCACAGCATTCAGTACCATTCACAACTCAAATAATGCATGCATGCAGCAAGACCTGGACCACATTCAGGCTTGGGCTGAAATGTGGCAAGTAGCATTCGTGCCACGCAGGCAATGACCATCTCCAATAAAAGAGAATCTGTCCATCTCCCCTTGATGTTCAATGGCATTACTATTGCTGAATTCCCCACTATCAAGATCCTGGGTGTTACTATTGACCAGAAACTGAACTGGACCAGCCATACAGATTGTGTAGCTACAAGAGTAGGTCAGAGGCTGGTAATTTTGTGGCAAGTAACTCTCCTCCTGACTCCCCAAAGCCTATCCACCATCTACAAGGCATAAGTCAGGAGTGTGATGGAATACTCCCCACTTGTCTGGATGAGTGCAGCTTCAACATCCCCATTTCTTCCTCCATCAGGAGATGAGTATGTGTCTTTTGCTGGAGGCAATCAAAAATTGTGAACAGGTTTTCTGAACAAAAATATTTAACCTTAAAATCACTTGGTGAAGAAAGCACAAAAGCTTAACACTTTATCAGAAATTCTCCTCTCTTCTCATGAAGGCGATTTTATTTTAAATAGATTAGCATCTATTCTATAATAGCAGAGACAGGCTTTTCAGATGAACATGTTCAGGATATGGTGATAGGTTTTGCTCACTATGTATTTGCAGGACCTTTGTTAATATTTTTAAAAAACTTTCCTTTCCCACTAATCAAAGAGTGAGAACAGTCAAGGCAGTCTTGTTGCAAACCCTCTGGAAGTCTGGAGCCAGCCTTTTTGCTTTTAGGGTTTCTGGGATCTTAGTCCCAGTAACAAAAGACACCAGAGAAATGCTGTGAAGGAATCAGGCCTCCCTTTTCCTGATTGTAAATAGGTCTTTTACATCATAGGATCTGAGTTTGAGCCATGTGAGCACACTACGTCTGTCAGGTAGTGCTGACTGGGATAATTCTTGGCAGGAGTGTACGCGTAGCCTCTATTTCTGTCCACAAACATCTGGAGAGCATCATGAAGAGTAAAGATGTCAAGTTCTGTTTGTTTTTTATTGACTGCAGAACCTACAGGCTGGCTCATTATTGCAAATCCAAGCAGGTACTCCACTCAACTGGAAATATGAATCCTCCTCAGCTTCAGCACTTGTAGCCCAACAGTTTCTTTGATTTTATTGAACCTGAAAATGAAATGTTTGAAATTTATTAGTGAGGATGGCCAGCTGATATTGTTACATGAACACAAAGGAAAATCTCACATTTCCGGATTAAAATAACCAAAGGGGGTATTTGAGATTAAGGAATTACAATGGCTTGCCCACAAGTACCTCTGAAAATTACATTATTAAGATATTTAAACTTGGTAAGTTTGATTTCCTAATTGAGGATGTCATCCCCATTTTAGATGCTCAAACTGGGCGTACTATTGAGGTAGAATTAATAAGAGATCTCGTAGTTAAGGATCCTCTAGGGGGTAGCGATCACAACATGGTAGAATTTGAAATTCATTTTGAGGGCGAGCAACTCGAATCTCAAACCAGTGTCCTCAACTTAAACAAGGGCAGTTACGGAGCTATGAAGAAAGAATTATCTAAAGTGGGCCGGAAAATAGACGAAGGGGAAGGTCAAGTGGATGAGCAGTGACAGATATTTAAGCAGATATTTCATAATGCTCACCAAAAATTTATCCCAGTCAAAAAGAAAGACTCAATGAGAAGGATGAACCACCCATGGTTAACAAAGGCAATCAAAGAGTGTATCCAATCAAAAACTAAGGCATACAATGTGGCGAAAACTAATGGTATGCCAGAGGATTGGGAATTTTTTAGGAACCAGCGGCAGATGACTAAAAAGCTAATAAAGAGGGAGAAAATTGATTATGAAAATAAATCGGCAAGAAATATAAAAACAAACAGCAAGAGCTTCTGCAGGTATATAAAAAGAAAGAGAGTAGCTAAAGTGAGTGTGGGACCCTTGGAGGATGTGACTGGAGAATTGATAACGGGGAACAGGGAAATGGCAGATAATTTAAACCAATATTTTGCATCGGTCAACACGGTGGAGGGCACTATAAAAATTCGAAAGCTATCAGATAAGCAAGGAACTAATGGGAGGAAAGATCTTGTAACAGTTGCTATCACATGGGACAAAGTACTTGAGAAATTAATGGGACTAAAGCAGACAAGTTGCCAGGACCTGATGGCCTGCATCCAAGGGTTTTAAAGGAAGTAGCTGCAGAGATAATGAAGGCATTGGTCAAAATATTCCAGAACTCACTGGATTCCAGGAGGATCCCAACGGATTAGAAAACTGCTAATGGGATGCCCCTGTTCAAGAAGGGAGGGAGACAAAAAGCAGGAAACTATAGGCCAGTCAGCTTAACATCTGTCATCGGGAAAATGCTAGATTCCATTATTAATGAAGAAATAGGACATTTAGAAAAGCTTAACACAATCAAGCAGAGTCAACATGGTTTTGTGAAAGGGAAGTCATGTTTGACAAATTTGCTAGAGTTTTTTGAGGATATAACAAGCAGAGTAGATGTAGCGTATTTGGATTTCCAGAAGGTGTTCGATAAGGTGCCATATAAAAGATTATTGCACAAGATAGGAGCTCACGGTATTGGGGGTAATGTCTTAGCTTGAATAAAGGATTCGTTAACTCATAATACAGAAAGTCAGGATTAATGGGTCTTTTTCAGGTTGGAAAGACATAACTAGTGGAGTGCCACAAGGATCAGTCCTAGGGCCTCAATTATTTACTATCTTTTTAACAACTTGGATGAGGGGATAGATGGTATGAGGCACGAGTTGGCTATGATGGATTGGGAAACATCACTTAAAGGGATGACGGTGGATAGGCAATGGCAAATGTTCAAAGAGCGCATGGGTGAACTGCAACAATTGTTTATTCCTGTCTGGTGCAAAAGTAAAACAGGAAAGGTGGCCAAACCATGGCTTACAAGGGAAATTAGAGATAGTGTTAGATCCAAGGAAGAGGCATACAAATTGACCAGAAAAAACAGCAGGCCTGAGGATTGGGTGCACTTTAGAATTCAGCAAAGGAGGACCAAGGGATTCATTAAGAAGGGGAAAATAGAGTACAAGAGTAAGCTTGCGGGGAACATAAAAACTGACTGTAAAAGTTTCCATAGGTATGTGAAGAGAAAAAGATTGGTGAAGACAAATGTAGGTCCCTTACAGTCAGAAACGGGAATTTCTAATGGGTAACAAAGAAATGGCTGACCAATTAAATACATACAAATACAAAAATACCTGGAAAAACTCAGCAGGTCTGAAAGCATCTGCGGAGAAGAATACTGTTAACGTTTCGAGTCGGTATGACTCTTCATTAGAACTAAGAAATATAGAAATGAGGTGAAATATAAGCTGATTGAAGTGGGGTGAATTTAACTAAATACATACTTTGGTTCCGTCTTCACAAAGGAGGACACAAATAACATACCAGAAATGTTGGGGAACACAGGGTTTAGTGAGAGGGAGGAACTGGAAGAAATCAATATTAGTAGGGAAATGGTGCTGGAGAAATTGATGGGATTGAAGGCCGATAAATTCCCAGGGCCTGATAATCTACATCCCAGAGTACTTAAGGAAGTGGCCCTAGAAATAGTGGATGCATTGGTGGTCATCTTCTGAGATTCTGTAGACTCTAGAACAGTTCCTACAGATTGGAGGGTAGCTAATGTAACCCCACTATTTAAAAAGGGAGGTAGAGAGAAAACAGGGAATTATAGACCAGTCAGCCTGACGTCAGTAGTGGGGAAAATTCTAGAGTCCATTATAAAAGATTTATTGGTTGAGCACTTAGAAAACAGTGGCAGAATCGGACAGAGTCAGCATGGGTTTTATGAAGGGGAAATCATGCTTGACAAATCTACTGGAATTTTGAGGATGTAACTAGTAGAGTTGATGAGGGGGAGCCAGTGGATGTGGTTTATTTGGACTTTCAGAAGGCTTTTGACAAAGTCCCACATAAAAGGTTAGCATGTCAAATTAAAGCACATGGGATTGGGGGTAGTGTATTGAGCTGGATAGAAAACTGGTTGACAGACAGGAAACAAAGAGTAGGAATTAAAGTGTCTTTTTCCACATGGCAGGCAGTGACTATTGGGTCACTGCAGAGATTGGTGTTGGGACCCCAGTTATTCACAATATATATTAATGATTTAGATGAGGGAACTAAATGTAATATCTCCAAATTTGCAGATGACACAAAGCTGGGTGGGAGGGTGAGCTGTGAGGAGGATGCAGAGATGCTTCAGTGTGATTTGGACAAGCTGAGTAAGTGGGCAAATGCATGGCAGATGCAGTATAACGTGGATAAATGTGTTATCCACTTTGGTAGCAAAAACAGGAAGGCAGATAATTACCTGAATGGCTATAAATTGATAGAGGGGAATGTGCAACAAGACCTGAGTGTCCTCGTACACCAGCTGCTGAAGCTAAGCCTGCAGGTGCAAGTTATGCGACCTGTTTCTTGTAATTTAACCCTTTAATTCCTACCATTTTAAAGCAAAAGTACGAGGGAGAAAGGTAGAGGAGGATCTGCTGATAGCTTTTGATGATGTAGGTTGGAGGTGATTCATATGGTGCAGTAAACACCAGCATAATCATGTTGGGGCGAGTGGCCTGTTTCTGTGCTGTTAATCCTATATACCTTTTTGACCAAGCTTTTGGTCACCTATGCTATTGTCTTCTTTGGTGCTCGGTTTTGGCTTTTCTTGTCAGATTGTAATCCTGTGAAGCACCTTGGGATATTACTACATTAAAGGCACTAACATAAAGTTAGTATGCAGGCACAGCAAGTAATTAAGAAGGCTAATGGAATGCTATCCTTTATTACGAGAGGGATTGAACATAAAAGTAAGGATAAAAACAAAAAACTGCGGATGCTGGAAATCCAAAACAAACAGAATTACCTGGAAAAACTCAGCAGGTCTGGCAGCATCGGTGGAGAAGAAAAGAATTGATGTTTCGAGTCCTCATGACCCTTCAACAGAACTGAGTGAATATAAGGAGAGGGGTGAAAAATAAGCTGGATTAAGGGTCATGAGGACTCGAAACATCAACTCTTTTCTTCTCCGCCGATGCTGCCAGACCTGCTGAGTTTTTCCAGGTAATTCTGGTTTTGTTATAAAAGTAAGGATGTTATGTTTCAGTTATACAGGGCATTGGTGAGACCACACCTCGAATACTGTGTGCAGTTTTGGTCTCCTTATTTAAGGAAGAATGTAAATGGGTTGGAGGTGGTTCAAATGAGGTTTACTAGATTGATACCTGGAATGAATGGGTTGTCTTATGAGGAAAGGTTGGACTGACTGGGCTTATTTCCACTGGAATTTAGAAGAGTGAAGGGTGATTTGATTGAAGTATACAAGGCCCTGAACAGCCTTGACGAGCTGGACGTTGAAAGGATGTTTCCTCTTGTGGGTGAGCCCAGAACTAGGGGGGCACTGTTTTAAAATTAGGGGTCACCCTTTCAGCACAGAGATGAGAAATATTTTTCTCTCAGAGCTGTGTGACTTTGGAACTCTGCCTTAGAAGGTGGTGGATGCAGGATCATTGAATATTTTTAAGGCAGAGGTAGGTAGATTCTTGTTAGGCAAGAGAATGAAAGGTTATCGGGGCTAGATGGGAATGTGGAAATCGAAACACAATATGATCAAACATGATCTTATTGAATGGCGAAGCAGGCTCGAGGGGTCGAATGGCCTACTCCTTTTCCTATTTCTTATGTTCTTATATAAATGCAAATTGTTATCGTTGTAGTAATACATACTGCAGAATAAAGGCATTATAGGGCCGTCAGTTGGAATAGTTCTTTAAAGGGACTGACAGAATTTTTCTCTTCCTCTGATTGTTGAGTTGATTGGTACGTAGACTTGCAAATTGGGAATGATGACTGAAGCATTTAAGGGTAAAATGCACCTTTAACATAGTTTAATCATTCAACAATTACAGAATTATTTCTAATTGCAGTGTGTGCAATTATCTTTAACATAACGTATCCATACATTTTTCCTTGCAGATTTTACCAGCTCCGTGCAACTATGAAACTGCCTCCCAGAGTTCCACACAAGTTGGAGGCCAGTCTGTTGAATCCAGCAGGTAGGAGGAATGGAAAGAAGCTTGAATGTTTAATAACTAGTACGCCGACTGGAATTGAGCTGCGGCTTGTGAAGACTTTTTTTGATTATTTTGCCTAAGAATATCCAAAAATAAATGTTATGTCCTTTTCATGATGCCCATGTATTTTTGCCATACAAATGTTTTGGTTAAATATTTTAAGCTACTTCAGAGCCGGGTTCAAATAAAAGTGTGGTGACAATTCTTTTCTATACTGGTTGAGATGGTAGACAGAGAAGTTGTGGCCCTGCTTTCCTGCCCTTTAGAAAGTGGTCATAAAAATGTGCTAAATGTAGTAAATTGTAGTGATATCTATCCTTGAGCTGTGGTATCTTTTTATTTATACCATGATGAGATGATTGTCTAGCTATCATGACAAATTACAAAATAGAGAATCTTGAGTAAGTGTGTTGGAGGAATATGTTCTAAGCTAGAATTAATATGTAAAACATGGATGCTTAATTATAGACACTCGTTACCATGGGGATGCTTCAAAGTTAGTGGGCAAGGCTCAACATGCAGAATCTTTGCTAATAGTGCCATTTATCTTTGACCCTGGATATAATGGATTAGAAATTACTGGGAATTCACAACATTAGAATAACCATTGAACACTTGAATGCCATTATTAATTCACAAAATGTCCAGCAACTTGTCTCGCTCCCCAGTTAGCCTCACCAAATCTGATAAAAGTTTGTTCTCTCCAAGAGACTGCCTATTGAATTTGATGGCAATCGTGAAATTCCTCAATTTGAGTTTGATTAATTAGTCCCACTGCAGCCATTTAGGGCTTGTAATTAATGTTGTAGAAGGCTTTGGCAATGAAGTGCTGTTTGCCTATAAAGGGACCAAATGAAGCTGTGAAATCTCACTTCAGTAGGTTGTGAATTGTCCCTTGTTTCTCGAGTTTTGTTTAGACACATGTATCTGGGCAATCTTTGTGCTAGCCTTGCCATTTACACCCCTCTTGTTGTCGGAGGGTTACAATTGTCAAGATGCAAAGCTGATTTGGCATTCAGAAATTATTATTATTGTACTTTCAGAAACTAACATTTTGAAATATAGTATCTGAGTTTTTTTTATCCATTCATGGGATGTGAGCTTCACTGGTTGGGCCAGCATTTATTGCCCATCCCTAGTTGCCCTTGAGTAATTGGACACATGACTGGTGAGTGTCGTAAGTTTGGCAGGAAAAAGGTGAATTTGGACTTTTGGTTCCTGAAGCCCTGCATTGAGTGTTCCACTATTTCTGATCATGATGGATGGAACTGTTAGTTCTATTCCTCATGGATGAAGAGCACCTGTGTATTTTGCACACCTCTCAGCCATTAGAACCATACTAAAGAACCATAGTAAAGTTACAGCACAGAAAGCGGCCATTCAGCCCATCATGTCTGCGCCAGCTGAAAAAGAAAAAAAATTAGCTGCCCATTTTAATCCCACCTTCTCACACCTGGGCTGTAGCCTTGCAGGTTACAGCACTTTAAAAGGCTCCTGGATCTGCACCTAAATGAGTTGAGGGTTTCTGCCTTTACCACCAAACCAGGCGGTGAATTCCAAACACACACCACCCTCTGGGTGAAGAAGTTTTTCCTCATTTCCCCTCTAATCCTTCTGCTAGTCACCTTAAATCTGTGCCCCCCTGGTAATTGACCTCTCTGCTAGGGGAAACAGGGTGTCCCTGTCTACTCTATCTTGGCCCCTCATAATCTTGTACTTCTTAATCAGGTAACCCCTCAGCCTCAGTTCCAAGGCAAACAAACCCTGCCAATCCAATCTTGCCTCATAGCTGCAATTTTCAAGCCTTAGCAACATTCTTGTAAATCTCCCTTGTACTTTCTCCAGGGCAATTATGTCCTTCCTGTAATGTGGCAACAAGAACTGTTCACAAAATCCTAGCTGTGGCCTAACCAGCGTTTCAGATAGTTCCATCATTGCATCACTGTTTATGTATTCCATACCTTGGCCAATAAAGGAAAGCATTTCATATGCTTTCTTTACCACCTGATCCACCTGTTCTGCCACCTTCAAGGACCTGTGGACATGCACAGCAATGTCTCTCACTTCCTCTACTCCTCCCAATATCCTCCCATTCGTTGTATATTCCCAAGCTTTGTTTGCCCTCCTCAAACACATTACCTCACGCGTCTCTGGATCGAATTTCATCTGCCACTTTTCAACCCACTCAACCAAACCATTGATATCATTCTGGAGTCGACAGCTATCCTCTTCGCAATCAACTACACGGCCAATTTTTGTGTCATCTACAAATTTCCCAATCATGCCACCCACATTTAATTCAAAATAATTAATATATATGAATAGCAAGGGCCCCAACAGTGCATCTCTCTATCTCTCTCCTTCTCACTGCATCTCTCTCTCTGCATCTCTTTCCCTCTCTCTGCATCTCTTTCCCTCTCTCTGCATCTCTTTCCCTCTCTCTGCATCTCTTTCCCTCTCTCTGCATCTCTTTCCCTCTCTCTGCATCTCTTTCCCTCTCTCTGCATCTCTTTCCCTCTCTCTGCATCTCTTTCCCTCTCTCTGCATCTCTTTCCCTCTCTCTGCATCTCTTTCCCTCTCTCTGCATCTCTTTCCCTCTCTCTGCATCTCTTTCCCTCTCTCTGCATCTCTTTCCCTCTCTCTGCATCTCTCTCTCACTCTGCATCTTTCGCTTTCCCTCTGCATCTCTCTCTCTCTCTGCACCTCTCTGCATCTCTTTCTCTCTCTCTGCAACACTCTCTCACTCTCTGCAACTCTCGCTTTCCCTCTGCATCTCTCTCTCTGCACCTCTCTCTCTGCATTTCTCTCTCTTTGCGACTCTCTCACTGCATCTCTCTTTCCCTCTGCCCGCCCCGCACTCCCCCTGCCCGCGACTCCCTCTGTCCCTGCCCAGGACCCCCTCTGGCCCTCTCTCTAGAGGTCAGAGGGGACAATGATTTCATGATTTGTGCTGGAGGTTGGGGTTTGGTGGAAATGGGGTTCTGAACTGACCTTGAGGTTGGATTTAGGAAGTTTGGAATCAAACAGGGTGGATGGGAATAAAATAAGCTGTGCATCCATAAAGCGTAGCAACTTTAGGAGTACTTATAAGAACATAAGAAATAGGAACAGGTGTAAACCATTCTTTTCTAAGACTGTAGCTGACTGGGTTTTTGAACTTTAGAAAATATGTAACAAAAGGTCTGCACCAGGAAAGTTTTCTGACAACACTGTTACAAAAAAGCAAGGAACACAACAGTTGAAGGTGCATGTATGGCATAAGCTGTTGTGACTCAGATGTAGGTGATCAGCAGTCCTCCCAGATGCATTGAGAGACAGATATTTGATTAAATGAGCCACTGGAAAAGTCAGATCACTGTAGAAACAATTGGAGGCTAAACCTTTCAGTTTGGACAGATGACTATAACCCACATCTAACTAATGTTTAAAGCATACTGAGGGTATTACAGTTTACATTGTAGTCAACCAGAACCTCCAGGAACTTAACTTCATTCAAAGCTCTGCTTCCTATATCATAACTTACTCTGAGCCCCATTCACCCATCAGCTACGTGCACGCTAACCTACATTAGCTCCTCATTTAGCAACACCTAAATTTAAATTCTTAGCCATTCCAAATCTCTCTTTAGTCCAGCTTTTTTCTATAAAATTCTCCAGCCTTGCAATCCTCAGAACGACTTTTGTTCAATTTTGACTTCTTGTCCATCCCCAGTTTCCTTTGTGTCACCGTTGGCAGCAACATGTCCAGCTGTCCGGGCCTTAAGTTCTGGAATTCCCTCCTTAAACCCCTCCAACTCTCTCCTTTTAAAATGCTCCTTTTAAAACCTATCCCTCTAAGCAAGGTCCGTATGTAGCTTGGTATCAAATGTTATCTAAACACTTCTGAATTGGGTGGAAATGCACCGTCAGTGCTTGGTAACAGCACTACCTATGTCCAATCATGCAGGAAACGTGCAATATAACTAAAGTTCTGGGCTGCATTTCAAGGGTATTAAAATCAAGTGTTTTAATCCTGTATCAATTATCTATGAGTCTATTTATTATTGTGTGTAGCTCACTGAACACCTCATCTTATGGCAAGTTTATAGAGTGCTGAAAGATGACAGTGACATGAAGCTCAGTGTTAAGCAGAGGGACTATCAGAACTATATTTGTTTTTGCTGGAAAGATCAAGAAAACATAGTATTGTTGTTGAATAGATTATGTAAATATAATGCAAGTTGTTTTTTGGTCTGTGAACATGGAACCAAAAGAGTTACATATTGCCAGACACAAGATTGATGTCTGGAATTTTTTTTTCTCCTAGTGAGGGCTAAAATAGACTCCCGGATAGAGCAGTTAATGCTGTCTCAATGTCCCTTATTTAAAGGCAGCATGAATGGATATTTGGTTAGTTGCTGAATTAAGACTTGACAACAGTGTATGCAGATAGAGATCATTAACTGCTGTGCTAAACATCATGATTCCTGAGTTTATATGATTTTGAAAAGTAGCTAAGAAAGGCAATGAGTTAAAGCTGAAGCATGCAGTATATAAAACTGGATCATGATTCTAGGCTATTTTCTTTCTTTGTGGGGCAAATAGTAGAGAGGATTTTTGTGGAATCTCAAGGACACCTTTTTTTAAGAGTCAGTTATGGAGTAGATTGTGGGAGATACAGGCTTAATATTCCAAATGCGCTTTACTTCAGGCCCTGTACTTTATTTTTCACGTCAGTTACCCTTACAGTTTCTAGGTCAATTATCAATTTCCTTTGCTACAGACAGATAAATACAATGAGAATTTTGCAACTGGTATTTTAATATAGAACAGTAGAAAAAAGTAAAACTGCAATAATTCAACACAAATTAATTCAACTTCAGCTGGATTTTCTGTTTAAATTGCAAATAATTTTGTCTACATTTTCCTTTTTATTAACAAACTTGTAGCAGTATACCTCTTTCAGTGAATGCAGTCACTTTACAGAAAATATATCTTACCATATTTACAAAGCAAATTACACAATCACTTTTGTGTAATGTTTCTTGCACCATTTTTATGCTCACCCAAATTATAGGTAGCTTGCAAGTAGTAATTTGTACTTAAAATTGTGGTTTTTGTTTTAAAGCTTTGAAGAAACTATTCACCAATCTCTTTGTTGAAATAGCTGTTGTAGGAAATCAGTGACTAAACAACACGATTAAGACACTCTACATGAAAAATATCTAAAGCTATATAGTATGTGGCTTTAATGTATTATTGTTAATCATTGTTCTGCCATATTCTGTACCCTGGTGTGACCCTGGTATCGCAGCTGAAACTGGGAATGTAATGTGGGAAAGCATGGGTGCAGATTTACATCTTCCCACTCTTGATAAACTTGATTGTAAGTCAAGTTAATCCTTCAGCAAGCTATCATTTAATTAACTAAGCCATCCTTTCTTGCCCACCAATTTATGTTTGAAGTACTGTAAATTTACTGTAACTTGACACTAGTTTCATTTTTCTGCCATTCATGGAGGTGGCTTCTTAATTGAGGAGGTCAATTTGCTTCTTATTTGAAATAAACAGGCAGCTGAAATTTTCATGGCATTTTTATTTACTGAAGGTGTTATAATCAGTATGCAGTGATGAGCTGTAATTAATATCCCACTTTTGCACTAAGTGTTAAGTATTATGGGAGAATGATTGTATCCCACAGCTTCAGCTGAGATATCTGATGCTTAACATTTGTATGACAGGGCATCTTTCAAGGTCTAAGCTCAGCTAAACAGACTAGGAAGATCCCAAATTTAATTCCTGGTATATCTTTATTAGTTTATCTTTTTGATGGAGAGGTAAGAGCACAATAATTGCTCTTGTCCGTGATTAGAGAAAAATTAGCTATGGTTTCTACTTATACTCGAGGACATGATCAACTCAGCAGTGTTACTTCCCTTGATGGAATAGTTTACATTTGCTTTATTGGCTCTTTAGGAGATACTGGAGGGTGAGTGGTGCCTGTGGAATTGATCTGCTCGTTGGCCTTCTCCTGTTACCTAGTTCACTTCAGCCTCTAGAGCCTGCTTCTCCATTCAATGAGATCATGACTGTTCCGTGATTTAATTCCATATATCCTCCTTTACCCCATATCCATTATGAATGGATAAAAATCTATTGTTATGGATCCAGCTGATAATACTTGACAAGTCAGATCCCAGTGTGAAACTGGTTTGGTAGATCCTAGAGATAAAAACAAAAAACTGCGGATGCTGGAAATCCAAAACAAAAACAGAATTACCTGGAAAAACTCAGCAGGTCTGGCAGCATCGGCGGAGAAGAAAAGTGTTGACGTTTTGAGTCTTCAAGACCCTTAATCCAGCTTATATTTCACCCCTCTCCTTATATTCACTCAGATCTGTTGAAGGGTCATGAGGACTCGAAACATCAACTCTTTTCTTCTCCGCCGATGCTGCCAGACCTGCTGAGTTTTTCCAGGTAATTCTGTTTTTGTTCTGGTAGATCCTAACTTTGCTTTTTGTTTTAGAAGCCGTGGAGGTCAGTTACTGAACACATTCACAACCGTCTGCCATTATACTGTTAACAGAAAGAATTAAACGTTTATTAAACAAAAAACAATTGAATCATAATAAACTAGACAAAAAAGTTGGAAAGATTTCAATACAGACACCAGCAAATGGTTCAAACTCTCACTATTCCTTTTATCCCAGCAACCCATATAGACACAAAACCCCAGTGAAGATTTACCACTGTTTTAACATCAAGGTTTCTTGCTTGGGTTAGCTCAGTTTCAAACAGTTTTCTTCGGCAGACCTCTGGGCTTTCACTAGATGTTTTCCTTTAGTAGGTATCGTTCCCTCAGACACCCAAAAACCACAATCTAAACTCACTATTACTTTAAATTCGAAGAAAACACACGAGTTCCTTAAACTCAGTTCCCTAGCAGGCTTGCAGGATTTCTTATTAGAGAGATTAGACCTACTGCTGGCACTCTCTGGTATACATACATGAACTCATTGCCCTTCTGTGTTTTCTTGGACCTCTGTCGCTAGGCAACAGCAGTTTTTTCTACTTCACTAAACTACTAACCCCTTGGTAACCCATCTCTTCACTTCAAGAGTCGTAAAATTTCATCAAAAATGCAAGTATACATAAAAGGCCCCAGACTTCCCAGCACCCAGCTCACAAAAACCTCTAAATGTAACTAAAATCAGGTTTCACCTTTCTTAATGCCCAAATGCAAAATATAAATTAAATTTAAAGCTATACATTGTTCCTAACACTATCAATCACAAAGTTAAATTAACAATTGATCTGGGATCAATTGCCATTTGCAGAAGAGTTGAAAACTTCTACCACCCTTTGTGTATGGAAATAATTTCACTCCTAAAGTGTCTGGATCTTACTTTTGGACTATACACCCTGACCCTAGACCGTCAAACAGTGGAAATAATTTTTCTCTATCTACCCTATCTGTTTCCCATAATACCTTGAAAACGTTTATCAAATCACCCCTTAACCTTCTAAATTTCAGGGAATGCATCCCTGGTTTGTGTAACTCCTCCACATATGTTAACCCTTTGTGTCTGGGTATCATTCTGATAAATCTGTGTAGCACTCCTTCCAAGTATCCTTCTTAAGGCCAGTGCCCCGAACAACCCACAGTACCCCAGGTATGGTATTATAGCTGAAGCATGACTTCTAATCACTCTGTATTCTATTCCTCCAGATATAAAGGCCAGCATTCCATTAGATTTCCAGATTATTTTCTGTACCTGTTCATGACATTTTAATGATCTGTGTACTTGGATCCCAAGATTCCTTGAACCTCCACTGCTGTTAGCTTTTTACGGTTTAAAGTTCCCTATTCTATGTTTTACATGATGTCACATTTTCCTATATTGAAATCCATTTGTCATGGTCTCGCCCATTCATTTAATCTTTCAAAACCTTTTTGTAATGTTACACTTCTGTCTACATAGCTTACAGTGCCACCTATCTTTGTGTCATTGACACATTTGAATGTGTGGCTCTCTATCCCATCACCTAATCTATCAATAAATGTGATGAATAGTTGAGGCTCCAACACAGACTCCTTGTGGAACACTACAAGTTATATTTTTCCTTTTAGAGTAACTAGCATTATCCCTGCTCCCAGCCTCCTCTGCTCAACCAATTTCTTGACCAGGTAATAAATAGCTTCATAAATTGGGGTATTGAATACAAAACCAGGGAATTTATGCTTGAACCTATATAAAGCTCTGGTTAGGCCACAACTAGAGAATTGCATCCAGTTCTGACCAATTTACGGAAGGATGTAAAGGTTCTTCAGAGGATGCAGAGGAGATTTAGCTGAATGGTTCCAGGAATGAACAATTTTAGTTACAAGGTTAGATGGAGAAGCTGGGGTAGTTCACCTTGGAGCAAAGGGGATTGAGGGGAGATTTGATAGAGGTGTACAAGATTATGACAGCCTTAGATATGGCAGACAAATAAATCCTGTTCCTACTAGCTGATGGTACAAGGACTAGAGGACACAGATTTAAGATTTTGGGCAAGAGATATGAAGGGATGGCTGAGTGAGGAAGAATTTTTTTTATAGAAGGTGATAAATTTGAAACTCTCTGCCTACGTGGGTGGTGGAAGCAGACACAGTAAATAATTATAAAGAGAATTGGGTAGGCACTTGAGGAAAATAAACTTGCAGGGCTGTGGGGGTAGAGCAGGAGAATGAGACTGAATTGCTCGCCAACATGGACTTGATAGGCCGAAAAGCCTTCTCCGCCATAATAACTGACGTTAGATCAATAATTTGCCTTCAATTCCATGGGTTTCAACTTTAGCTAACAGTTTTTTTTATGAAGGACTTTATGAACTTCCAGGAGGCATTTGATATAAATAACATCAGTAGACATTCCTCTGTCCATTGCATAGTCACCTTTTCAAGAAATTAAGTCAGGTTCATTAGGCATGACATATTTTACAGATTCATGCTAGTTCTCTCTGATTAGCTGAAAATTTTGGAGGTGTTTAGTCACCTTATTTTTAAGTATAGACTCTAGTAATTTCCTGACAACAAATGTGAAGCTAACTGGTTTACAATTCCCTGGTTTCCTTCTCTCACCTTTCTTAAGTAAGGGATGAATATGCTCAATTTATCAATCTAAAAGGTTGGATCCTGAATTGGGAAGACTATGGATTCCCTAATGTTCTTACCTACTCCCTTGAGAATACTGGAATGGAAACCATCTAGGCCTGGGGATTTGCCGTTCTTTAGGGCCATTTTTTTCTTCATTGCTATTCTTTTTACTCATTCACGGGATATGGGCATCGCTGGCTGGGTCAGTATTTATTGCGCATCCCTAATTTACCTTGAGAGGGGGGTGGTGAGCTGCCTTCTTGAACCTTGCATCTGCTGCCCTTGTCCTTCTAGGTGGCAGAGGTCGCAGGTTTGGAAGATGCTGTTGCAGGAGTCTTGGTGAGTTGCTGCAGTGCATTTTGTGTATGGTACACACTGCTGCCACTGTGCACCAGTTGTGGAGGGGGTGAATGTTAAAATGGTGGGTGGGGGGTGTGAATCATGTGGGCTGCTTTGTCCTGAATGGTGTCAAGCTTCTGAGTGTTGATGGAGCTGCACTAATCCAGGCAAGTGGAAAGTATTCCAACAGATTCCTGATTTATGCCTTGCAGACGGTAGACTGGCTTTGGGGAGTCAGGAGGTGGGTTACTTGTTGAACTTCCAGCCTCTGACCTGTTCTTGTAACCATAGTATTTATAAGGCTGGTCCATTTCAGTTTCTGGTCAATGGCAACCCACAGGATGTTGTTAGTGGGGGATTCAGCGGTGCTAATGCTATTGAATGCAAAGGGAAGATGGTTTGATTTTGTCTTGTTGGAGACGGTCATTGCCCGGCACTTGTGTAGTGCAAATGTCACTTGCCACTTATCAGCCCAAGCCTGAATGTTGTCCAAGTCTTCCTGCACGTGGACACATACTGCTTCAGTGTGTGAGGAGTCACGAATGGTGCTGAACCTTGTGCAGTCATCAGCAAACCTCCCCACTTCTGACCTTGTGATGGAGTGAAGGTCATTGATGAAGCAGCTGAAGATGATTGGGCTGTGCTCACTATCCTGAAGAACTCCTGCAGTGATGTCCTGGAGCTGAGATGACTGACCCCCCCAACAGCCACAACCATCTTCCTTTGTGCTTGGTTCGCCTCAAACTAGCACAGAGTTTTCCCTAATTCCCATTGAATCCAGTTTTGCTAGGGCTCCTTGATGCCACACTTGGTCAAATGCGGCCTTGATGTCAAAGGCCGTCACTCTCACCTCACCCCTTGCATTCAGCTCTTTTGTGCATGTTTAGACCAAGGCTGTAATGGGGACAGGAGCTGAGTGACCTCAGCTTCTGCTTTTGTTAATTTTGGTGAGTCCCTGTGTATTGTTCAGTATTAGTTTCCTTTTAATTTCCAGAACACTGAACTCTTCGTCTTCTGTAACCACTTGAGCAAAATAATTATTCAACTCTCCACTATTTTCTTACTTTTATTCATCATGTCATTGTTGTTAGTTTTCAGGAAGCTCACGTTGCTCCTAGCCACACTCGTTCTCCTTATATAATTGTAAAATATTTTTGTGTTGATTTTGATATCATTCGGTGGAGAAGGTGGAAGAAAGAATATTGCATAAACTGAGTATTCTGAGCTAATCGATTGAGCTTACCCCATTTTACTGCTCACTCCAAAGTTTGCTATTTAGAAGGTAATTAAATTCTTTATAGAATGAAGAATGTAAACTATTGGTATTTAGGCCTTTAAATAGCAGGGTGAGGGTTAAGCTCCTTGAAGATTGTGCAGTCTACATATGGTTCATTAATTGGTGCAGGAGGGAAAAATAATGGACCAAATCACCTGTCTCCAGACTCTCGGAACCTGTGGAAATCCTGATGTCAGACCTCCATGGGAATTGCCCAGGATGATTCAACTTCCGATGGGACATTCTTCTGTTCCCTGAGACTAAGTAACATTGGAAATAGGAGCAGGAGCAGGCCATTTGGCCCTCAAGCCTGCTCCACCATTCAGCTTGGCCATGTCTGATCTACCTCAACGTAATTTTCTCGCATTTCCCCTTACCCCTTGATGCCCTTACTATCTAGAAATCTATTGATTTCTGTCTTGAATATATTCGATGACTGAGCCTCCATAGCCCTTTTGGGGCAGAGAGTTCCAAAGATTCACCACCCTCTGAATGAAGATATTTTTCCTTACCTCAGTCCTAACTGGCCTACCTCTTATTCTGAGACTGTATCCCTAGTTCTGGAACACCAGCCAGGAGAAACATCCTTCCTGCATCTAACTGTCGATCCCTGTAAGGATTTTATATGTTTCAATGAGATCACCTCTCATTCTTCTGAACTCGAGAAAATTGGCACAGTCTCTTCAATCTCTGCTCATAGGACAATCCCGCAATTCCAGAATCAGTTTGGTGAACCTTCATTTCACTCCTTCAATGGCAAGTATATCCTTCCTTAGATAAGAAGACAAAAACTACACAATACTCCATGTGTGGTCTCACCAAGGCTCTATGCAATCGCAGCAGGAAATATCTACTCCTGTACCTAAATCCTCTTGCAATAAAGGCCAACATACTATTTGCCTTCCTAATTGCCTGCTCAACCTGAATGATAGTTTTCAGTGACCCCCCCTACCCATTTACCCAATTCATCCACCTACCCCTACCCACCATATCCACCCTCTTATTCATTCATTCAATAGCATTCAGACCGGACATTTAAACTTGCCAAACACCAGTTAGTGTCATTAGTGTCTTGTCTTCCCCTGATTCTACTACAGTCTAATAGAGTTCTCCGAGCGGCACCACACTCCGCATTTCTGGGACAGTTAGGTTCAGAAGGCCCCTAAAAAAAGTGGAACAGCGTGAGGCCATGGGAATTTCTGGACGCAGTGGCAATCCGACGACGATGGTTGCCACTCCTCAGAAGATCTGGGCCAATGTCCACTGATATATTTTGAATTAATGACAAAGATGTTATGGACACAAGACAAAAGAAGTGTTATTGGTAGTGTTAAAGACGAAAGAATGTGCTGAAAGTGACGTAAAGATAAGGTAGCAGAATGTCCTGGACTTCATTCTCAAGTGATTCACCCAAAAGAAAAACAATGTTGTAATATCATAGTCATAATGCCACAGAAGGAGGTTATTCGG